>NC_137669.1:21530705-21559227 GCF_963422515.1 Blennius ocellaris
AAAAAAAAATTTGCATTAAATAGCCTTTCCATTTTCAAACGAGCTAAAATACATGCTCGACATGTGTAGTTCTTCAAATTACACATCATATTGCAGGGCAGTCATTCTTAATAAAGTCTCCGCACGGACTCTGGTCTGAACGAGGCGCCGCGTTTCCATGACGACTGAGGAAAACAACCTAGCGTGGCGGCGGCCCGGCGTTCTCCAGATTACTCCGGACCACATTTTCTATTTCAGCACCACCAGATATTGAGGCGGAGCAAACTGAACGTGGTTTGCTTTGTGTGTAATTTGCTGCGTTCTTGCAAAGGTGTAATGGCGCCGGTGACCTGTGGGGACAGTATCGGTCATGTGCAGCTAACATAACTGTTCCTCTTGTTTGAGGAATGACTGTACAAATGTGTGCACAGATACAAACATATCTACGGCGAATTTGTAGGATCGTTGATTTCACGTACCGTATTTTCCACACTATAAGGCGCACCTACATTGATTGACATAATTTACAACTTTGTTCATATATAAGGCACACCGGATTATAAGGCGCATGGAATAGACCAGTGGTCAGCAACCTTTATGGCTCAAAGCCATTAGGTTACATTTTCCACTGATTCTAACACCCAGAGAGGTGCACGCACTTTATTTTGATAGTCCTACCTGCAGCCTATGCCAGGAGGACACTACACACAAAACCTTCTTCACTGCTGGTTGACAACTTACAACTACCGGTAATAAACTAAACTACATGAACTAAGCAACAAAAACACAACACAACACAATTATTACCGACACCACAAACCAAATAGAACCCCCAATAATTGCATTTAAAACACCACAAACAGAAACTCCCATAATTCATTGCAGCTATCGGCTGCACTGAGGAGCTCAGGATGCAAGGCATGATGGGAATTCATGCTTTGTGTTGTTGGAGGTTATTGTGGGTTGTTGTTGGGCTTGGTGTTGTGTTGATTGTGTTTATGCTGTGTTTTTGTTCCCCAGTTTAGGGAGTCATTATTTCATCTAGTGTATTTTGGTTTGTTAGAATGTTGGTGTGCAACCATGAGTGATGAAGGTGTTGTGTGGAGTGTCGTCCGCTCTTTGCGGTTGCGAAGTTAGAGTTGTCAAAATAAAAGCTTCTGGTTGTTCAGCTGTCAAATAGCAGTCTCGAGTAGAGCAATTCTTCCGTATATAAGGCGCACCGGGTTATAAGGCGCACTGGCAGCTTTTGAGAAAATTTGAGGTATTTAGGTGCCTTATAGTGCAGAAAATGTCACTGCCCCCTACTGGACGTATTGCCTAACAACTGTCCCAAAATTCACCCTGGAGTTGTGAAAGCAGCCTCCGTGAGTGTCGTTTTCTATTTATACATACGTGTTTTCTCCTCAAGTATTTTTGGCGAGCGCCCCATCAAAGGTCGACACTTTTAAAGCTTTTCATCAAAATAAGCCCCGGAGAGGCGAAATGGTTTCAAAAGTCAGAATTAAAATCCCGAGGGGGCCGAAGGAAAGCCGTTCCTTAACCGGCTGACCCGAGATCAGGCTCCGGTGTTTTTGCGGACATTCACTCTGCTGAAGTGTCCTTGAGCTAAGCGGCGAACGCTCGCCGGCGTGACCGCGCCCTCGTACCTCGGCGTGGAAGTGCAAAGAAGATTCCCTTTGTGGGGAAGCAGCGAAACGTCCAGGCGGTAAACGGCGCGGCGATCCGGGGCCAGCAGACGTCTGACTCCGGCGTTTCTGGGAATTCACGGCGGAACGTGTTTTGTATTTTCGCATCTGTGATGACTTCTGCTTCCCTCTTTGTGTCGGAGCAACGTGGAGATTGAAAGACATTTGAAGGAGTTATTCAAGCGACGTCCTTCGCGGCTTTCAGACGAGAATCGCCAGGACGGCCAAACAGCAAAGTTCCGTAAACGTCTGTCCAGATTTCGGTTTGCGTACAAACACAGACACGCGTCATCAATCCTGAGGCGGGAGGTTTTACATGTTCGCAGCGTCGCAAGCTGTTAAATCGCTTGAGTCGCAAAACAACGCCACGTCAAAAATGTGGAAAATGTCCAGCGACGGTGGACGAGACGCTTCAGTGGACGGCAGCCTCCACCGCTGCCCGATGGAAATGACCGCGGAAAGGTAAAGTCGGGTCAAGTAGTGGATTTAACATCCTCAAAGAGCCCTTAGGAGGCTATTAGAGAACAATAAGACTCTTTAATTTGAAAAGGACTGTGGAAAATCATTAAATTAAGACTCCATCAAAAGAAGAGGGTAAGTGATGTGGCTCACGGGTGGAAGAAGGTTGTTTTTCAGAGCAGCGGGGTCGGCGTGAAAGACGGACCGCTTCAGGAAACGTCCAGACGTTCAAAGCACAAAAAAAAAGAAAAAAAAAGGGGTCCTCGTATATCTGGAGCTATTTTCACCGTAGCAGGTGAGGCGAGGACGATGTCCCAGAGGACACGTCAAAACGTAAAGCGGTTGCTGCAGTGTGACCAGCAGGGGGCGCACTAACGCCGCTTTACGTTACGTACTGACTTACCCCACGGTGCTTTGATGCTAGTAGCCACGGTTAGCATTACTTAGCTTTAAGATGGCACGTAACCTAAACCACTGGTGTAACACGCCGTTATCATCAACATATGTTAGTTTACGGCAGGTATGACAAGAAACCAAAGCAATTTAAAAGTAGCAACTTACTGCTAAGTAGCTAGCGCCGGCGCGTTCCAGTTAAATGTGCCGTCATTTCCTGTCTGAATCAAAATCATTTCAAGTCACGATTAAAATGGGACTAATTGATCCGCCCTGATTCAAAACGATCGGTGGTCGTGTGCAGACGTTGGTCGTATTTCCTCCCTTTGGATGAAACGGCCACGTCGCAAGTTGCCCCGTCGCCCTTTTCCGACGCCACGCCGTCATTCCCACTCGCTGGGATCGGCGAGGGAATCGTTTGGACGACTCCCACGCTCTGTCCGCCTCCCAGTATTTACAGCACTTCCCGATTCCCCAGACTGTGGTCATGCGGGAATCCAAGCTGGTCATTTGCTTTGTTTATTCCAGTCATCTATCATAATAAGTCCCCCCCCCCCCCACAAAAGGTTCCCCGGTAGCTGCCGGACGCTTCCTGGCGGCGACTCGTTGTCGTCACAATAGCAGCAGACCTCATTAGGAGGCGGCGTGCAGATCAACGGCATCGTCTCGCCTGCTTTCAAAAGGTTACTACCCCCGAAGCTTTGTTTCTTGTGGCGAGGACAGGATGGCGATTTGTCCCCCCGCTCACCCAGGCCCGGCGTTAGCACAACCACCGCCGCCGCCGCCGCTTCGCCGTCTCCGCTCAGACACACCGCACCTGGGAAAGGTCACTGGTGAGCCTTTCAGATGGGAAAGGTCACCTTTTTCAAAACTGTTCCCTCCACCTCAGTCGAGAAAATAAAGCGTTCGCTGTGTTTGCCTGCCTCGTCACCCCCCCACCACCCCCCCAACCACCACCCATGACCACGACCCCTCCACCCGCTTCCAATAAGTCAGTGCTAATGCCATTTTTTTGTGTGCTTTTATATCAAACAGGGCGCCGCGGCAGGAATAGCAAGGGATCCGCGCTCAATATCTTTGTCAGATAGTATTGTAATTGTGTGGGGCTAAGGTGGCAGGAGCACCGCGCCTGGCTCTGGATATTGCCTGCTCAGATTTCCCCCGAGCCCGATGCAGTGTTAGTAGTCTCTCTAGGTGTGTCTCTCTCTCTCTCGCCCTCCCTCTCTCTCCTCTTTATCCGTCTCTCGGACTCCTCTCTGCCGCCCCGTCGTTTGCACGGCGGTCAAGAGAACAACGGCGCTCAAACACACCGCCGGACGTTTTTAACCTCCAGACAAGACACACAAATGGAAAAAAAACAAAAAAAAAACAGGCAGAAGACTAATATTACTTTGACGATCGGGGTAATTTGTCAATGCCTTGCCAGAATGACGAAAACATGGACGTTTTCTGATCCGTCCATCAATCTTCTATGAAGTTTCATGCAACTTTAAAGTCGCAGGACGCCGGTGACTTTTACCCAAGTGAAAACGCAAAAAAACTTTGTGTCGTGTTCTGGCCGTCTGTTTACGTGAAAACGGTGCTTGGATTATTTTGGGAACTTTTTGAAAAGGCTTGTGCTCCGGCTCAGTGGAACAACAGCACCCCCTAGTGGCCCAAAAACCACTAAACCTCAGCAAGCGAAGGGCAGAGGCCACGACTTCCTGTTTCCGATCCAGTAATAACACTCATAGTGTTTTATATGTTATTGACTTTTATTCCAAAATGATCTTCCTTTAAAAAGGTATCAATAATAAAAGTGACTTGATTTGTTAGAGCTTTTACCGTCTGCATGTCGAAACCTGTGAAAAGAACCGACGTGCAAATCGGGGCCCCGTCTCTTCCCATTCATAACAAAACCCGACATCCGGCATTTCGTCACGTCGGCCGGTTAGCGCTCTCCACTCAGCCACCTGCGGTACCGGAGAAAAATGATGCCGGCGCATAATCTTTTGGGAATTTACAGCCCAGTACGTAAGCAGGAGAGGATGACTGGAAACGAGGGTGAATTATTGGGAGAAACTGTCGGAGTCGGAGAAAAATATCGACACTTGACAGGTAGAATTTAGCGAGCGACGGAAAATAAGCTAAACGGCTAAACGGCTAAACGACGCGCTCGACTTCCCGCTTCCTGGCAGGGGGGGGGGGATTCGTCGCGAGACTCGGCCGAAGGAAAACGATTGAACTGTCCGTTGTCACCTTCATTAGGGGGGGGTCAGCCGCAAAACATCGGAGCAAATTGGAGAAAAAAAAAAAAAAAAAGCAGAGATCAAGAAGAAGAAGAAGAGGCGCGAGTCACAGAGTGGAGAGTCGTGAAGGAGGCTTGGCGGAGACACTTTAATCAAACCCTCCTCACACCTTCATGTCTCACTTGCTCTGTGTGTTTGCTGCCGGTTATCTCTGCTTACTTTCCCTCTCTGTTCATTTACACTTGGCTGGGAAGCGAAACAGCTGGGGCCTTAATTCTCCCGCTGCAGCCCGGACGAGAGGCACACGGCCATTTTAGGAAAGAGGATTAAAGGTGGGGGGGGGGGGGAAAGTTCAAAAGTACAGGAGAGGAATAAGACGTCGAGTGACAGAGAGAGGGAGGGAGGGAGAGAGGGAGAGAAGGGGATTATGAAAAAGAGCTGGAATGTGTAGGAAGAAGTCTGACACGTCATCTCGTGTTCTTTTGCAGGAGGTTGAAAAATGCTGTGCAAAGACGGGAGAGTCAGACAGATCGGCTGCAAGTCCCTCCGCTGTGTACTGTCTGGGCCGCAAACATGGAGGTGATGAATAAGTCAGCGCTGCTGCTGCTGCGAGTCAGAATTAAACTATGCAGTTGCATACTTCAATTCTGACAGAGGCTGGATATCTGAAAAGGTCACTTTGTGATGGACCTCCAGTTTCAACTGACAAGAAAACTCATTTACGGAAGTGAAATCCAGCATCTCCGGCAAGGAGGGTGGTGGGGGGAGGGGTTCGGTATTCCGTGTGCCCCTCCCCCACCTCAACGCTTCCATCTTTCCCTCATAAAGGACCAAAACCCTCTCCGTTCCTCTAACAAACTCATCCCCATTCCGCTCACTCCCCGCGGAAACCTCAAATCAAACGCGCTCCTTTCCTTCGCCGCAAAAGAGGTACGAGCGCATTATTAAAATAACGCCGTCTCCACAAAACCCCTCAACAAGTTGAGACTTCAAAGGAGAAATAAGGGCAACAATAATAATCTCACCATTAGGCTGCTTCCGTCCGGTCCTCCGGGTTCAAAATTCACTCGAAATGTGGCTCGTTTGGTTTTTTTTTTCCAACCTCGAAAATTTTGTTGTGTCCAAAAATACAACGAATTACGTAACTCGGCAAATCTGAAGAAAAAAAAAAAGATCTAAAATCCTGTTTTGCAGCTTTCAATCACCTTCCCAGTTTCCCCATTAACACCGACGTAGTGGTGTTCTATCGTGTGGTGGATTAGATCACAGAAAACACAGCGCCAACTAGTGGCCAAGCTCAGTCTTGCGTCAGGTCTGCTGCTTTTCCTAAAAACACTGAGGTCCGGCCCCTCGGCCGTCTGCTTCACATCCCTGATCAATAAGGTCCAGACGTTGAGAAACGAGTCCCGGCAGCCGGAGTGACGACGCGACTGTAAAAAAACACCGGATGACAAACTCCCGTCGTGAAATGTTTTATTGTGATGAACTCTGAAGCATCTGGCTGACATTTGCCCGGCGTTCCCAGGGGACGGCAAACGAGGACGGACGACAGCCGGAGCTCAAACATAACAACCGCCGCCGCTGCGTGTCTTTCCTGCTGTTCTGTGGGGAAAAATAAAAGATGCGTCTTCCTCTCGTGCCGTTTGTCACCACGTCACGCTCACATCATGGTGAAGCGGCACCGGGGGTACCAGGGGCACCGGGAGTACCAGGGGAACTGGGGCTATTGGGGGTACCAGGAGAACTGGGGGTACCAGGGGCACCGGGGCTATTGGGGGTACCAGGGGCACCGGGGGCAGCTTGGTCTAACTCGCCAATAATGACAAAACCCCACCGTCTTAAAAAAAAAAATAATAATAATAATAACGTCTTTTGTTTGCAAATTTACGGTGGCTTGGAAGTGCAAAACACTATAAACTTCATAAAACACCACCAAATACAAAAATCACTTACAAATAGAGAAAATACTTACAAATAGAGAAAATAAAAGTGCAGGGAGTTTCATTAAAAATCAGCCCAGAATATAAAAAAGTTAATAAATAAATAAATAAAAAAATAAAAAGAAGTCAAGATGAGGGGAGAAACGCACTCAGAACCATTAAGTGTATTTCTGCAGTGGGGAAAGCAGCGATCCGGCGGCTGCACACGACGGATTCACCGTCAGAAAACAAGCATCTGTTGTTCGAGAAGTTCAACATCAGCTGCATCTGTCAGCAATCGGTACTTTTAATATTCACCCCTGCTCGTGTCGTAATGAGGTTGTCTTCTGCTCCTCTTCTTTGCCGCCTGCGGCGATCAATACCTTCCTTTCTTTCAAAGTCTTGTGTTATAAATATTGGAGATGCATAAATCCTGATGCAGTTAGAATAGTTCGCCTATCGACGGTGCCGCTGTGTGGAAACACGTCGCTAAATGATCCGTCGACTGACTGAGAACATTGGATTTGTTTGGTTTTTTTTAAAATAAAAATAAAGTAGAATTGTTCAGACACAAAGTTGAAAGTGAAACGAGGAGACGGAGACATTTGGCTGCTCTCCTTCGCATGTTTGATTTGGCAGGTTTCTACACCGGGTGGCCGCAGATTAAAGGTTTAACTGGGGGAGTTTACGTGGACGGAACCAGAGAACGTCTGGCTACGACTTTCTGCAGCCTGAGAAACTCGAGAAGCGTTTTCTGATACGCCTCGGGTCAAGAGTCTCTACGTACGTCAACTCTGACGGCTCAATAAAGTAGAACTGACTTCAAATTAAAGCGCACAGCCGGTTGTCGATTGGTCCACTAGGGGGCTCCACCAAGTTCCAGTTTCAGACGAACGAGTTGTTCTGCACGTGCTCAGTAGATGGACGACGTTTCCTCCAGAGCGTCATGACCATAGATATAAAACACTACATGCCTCACGGTGCCGCCTGTGACGTGCCGACAGCGCCGCCATCTTGGGGAGGTCGCCCCCTGGTGTTAAACGTAAAGATCCCAGGCGAGAAAATCCACAAAAATATTCGTAGCGCACCTGCTAGCCCACGTAGCAACACAAGTAATACCTCATTTTAAAGCTGAGGGAAAGCTCTATCCCGTGAAAGACCTGTCCCCCTTCCCATTAATTGTTCGATGAGGTTTCCACAGGTGTAAAATAAGGTTGTTTTGTTTCTCTGATAAAAAAAAACAAACAACAAAAATCAAATTTTTTCGGGTTTCGTTACCAAACAAGTGTCATTTTAGTGAGATTTGGGGGAAAAAGCAATTAAAAACAAACACAAAAAAAAGTGAAGTCTGACTCAATTTAGCATTTCAGAGTCTAGAAACATATATCTATATGTGACCGAATTCTGTTTGCAGAGACTTTTTTAAGTGTCGTGAGGAAGAGCGAGGGCGAGTGTAGCTGGGCATTGACAACATCCCGCCGTTAGCCGTCCCTCATGAAGCTGCCGCCGCCGTTCGAGAAGCATTTTGCATATTTTAAATTTTGAATTAGAATAAACCCGCCTGTGAGTCTCACCTTTTAATAACCTGGCAAATTAGGAGTGAGAGAATCACAAGCAGCTCCTCAGTCCACCGCCTTAATTACAGCGGCCTCCCTTTCCCATCGTCTGTCACACACACACACACACACACACACACACACACACACACACACACACACACACACACACACACACACACACACACACACACACTAGATAGCGCTCAGCTGTTGTGCTAAGAAATAGTAAAATACGTCTACGTCGCACGTTTCTACCTGTGCGGTCCCGGGGAGCTTCACAGCTTCATATCCTTTCACGCAAAGGTGCAAAATCCTCCGACAACTTCATTTAGCAACATAATGAGCGAGGAGCCCTTTGTGTGAGCCGCCGCACCCAAATCACTTTGATCTTTTCACAGACAAAACAACAACAACAACAACAACAACAAAACGCTCGGTAACCCTGGAACGGTTCAACCACTTCGTCCCTCAGCCGCGTCACGCACCCTCTGCACGCAGTATCACTGGGTAATACCATAATATAGTACTGCGATCA
Source organism: Blennius ocellaris (assembly GCF_963422515.1). Lineage (NCBI taxonomy): Eukaryota > Metazoa > Chordata > Actinopteri > Blenniiformes > Blenniidae > Blennius > Blennius ocellaris. The sequence continues at coordinate 21,539,463 of NC_137669.1, forward strand.
AAAATACTTGTTGTTCCCATGAGATAAACAAACAATGATGATTAGATTCTTTTTTTTTATTATTTATTTATTTTTTACTTTATTTGTTTTCCTTTTCTTAATTATTGTGTTGGTCAATGATGTTTACTCGTTTCTCGTTTGTTTTGTTTTTAAATTTGTTTTCTGCATTTTTGTTTTGATTCTGGTGATTCTTGAAAAAAAAATTATTGTAATTTTATTTTATTTATTCCTTTTCATTATTTTAAAATAAATTGTTTTGCCGCTCAGCGTTTGTTATGTTTGTGTTTGATTTGGGAATTCTCATTTAGTTTTTTCTTTGTCCTTTTTTTGTTTTTTAAACAGGACGATAGAGTGAAGCAAATGTATTTATTGAGCACCATTCAGTGCTTTAAAAGAAATTAAGGAAATGGAGAAAAGCTTCACAAAGACATAAGAAATATATTAATAAAAGAAAATCATAAAAGTTTTAAAAACTGCATAAAAGTAGAATAACAAAGGTAAGAGATTTATTAAGATGAATTTAACAAAGTAAGTAAAGTCGTTTATTCGTAAGCCCGTGCAAATAAAATCTGCTGTGTTGATCCGGGTTAAAGCAAACAACACAATATATTATTTTACAGGAAAAATGGGATGTTGGTTGTTTTATTATACATAAAACACATTATGACTATTTTCATTCATGTTAATAATAGCAGTAGCTGTAATATGAAGATAATTAAAAACAGTGACAGTATTAACATTAGGTAGCGAGAGCAAGGTATATAGTTATATTTTCTTTAATTCCAAGGGAAATTATTTACAGTAGAATATTAGTACTAATACTACTAGTACTAGTAACACTGGTACTATGAGTAGTGGTAATCAGAGAGGAAATTATAATGAAGTGTTTATAACACTACATGCCATTATTATTATTATCCCCCGCCGTGGCTGATAGGCCCCGAAGGGGGATCTTGAAACAGTCTCCGTCCGTACGTCCGTACGTCCGTACGTCCGTACGTCCGTACATCCGAACGTCCGTACGTCCGAACGTTTCTACCTATATCTCGGCAACCCCTGGGCCCACAGTGACCAAACTTCACATGTGGATACATCTCAGAGGGGGAAGGGATACTATGGTGACCTTGACCTAATTTGCATATTAAGTAGGTCACAGGGTCACGAAGTGCTTAAAAACACATTTTGGGCTCTGGAGGCCTAGGTTTTTGAGCTAGGGCTCTGAAATTGTATACACACATGATACACACTCCAGGGATAACCTCCAGTACACCAAGTGACCTGACCTTGACCTTGACCTTGAAGATTGGTAGGGTCTGAAGTTTGCTCGTCATGGTTGCACAATACATGTATTTTCATATAAACATTTCTCCTCATTTCTCAGCAGTTCCTGGGCCCACAGTCACCAAACTTCACACATGGACACTCCACCTGGGGAGAAGGGGCACCATGGTGACCATGACCTAATTTGCATATCAGGTCACAGGGTCACTAAGTGCATAAAAAACACCTTTTGGGCTCTGGAGACGTATTTTGACATAGCTTATGAAGAAGACCTTTCAGATTCTACATAATTATCTACTAGGACCCATGGAACACCCTCTAGTGTACCAAGTGTGCTGCCTTAGAGCTGGCTTTGTGAGAAAATATGAAGCCCTCCGGCGGGGGATTAGCCCAGCAACGGCCTTCTTGTTATTATTAGAAGTAGTAGTAGTGATATTAGTTGAAATAAAGTAATATGAGGACTGAAGCAACAGTAATAACTCTCAGAAATACAAGTACCGGTAAGAAATGATAGTAGAAGCAGTACTAATACTAGTGATATTGGTAGTCGTCGCAGAAGTTACAGCAATAGCTGTACTAATAATACAATAGTTGTCCTCCTGCTTTATTATCATTAGTATTGTTATTAAAACGTTACGGAGGCGTTGCTCTGCTCTGCAGCGGTGGAGCTTCATCAGGCCTTAAAAATCTGCTGCCACCAATTCCTGCAGGCGTCCCAACTTTTCTGGATTCCTTCCAATCCCCTCTGTGTCGTACTGCTGGAAATCCCGCCTTGCTATAAAACCGGCGAGGAAAAGACCGTAAACAATGGGACGAGACACAGAAATGACCTCGTTGCCACGTGTGCTTCACTTTTACATTATCCGCCGTCAGAATTTCCCTCTTTGGTCGGATGTGTTCTAATGCGGCGGCCGCCGCCGCGACAGAGGCCTGGTCACCGATCAGCCGCCAGCGGGACCCCCCCCCCCCCCTGCTGTCAAGCTCCATAAAGCGACGACTGGGAGCCGGCGTGTGATAACCGGCCGGGCGTCGCTCTCCTCCTGGATGCTGTTTACTGTGATTACGTGCATTTTGACGACGCTCACATTGTTCCGGCGCTTACTGCCCCCCCGGGTGTTGCAGCTGCAGAACCAGAACGCCCCCGTAAAAAAATAAAAAAATAAAAAAAAAATAAAATAAAATACGACGGAGCGGCTATAACCTGGAAACAGCTGCGGAATCAGAAACGGCGTGCGGCGTGTGCCCGCGATGCGCCGGGGCGGACAGCGGGAGAGTTACAGGCACTCTGAAGTGAACTACCTCCTAGTCACCGAGGTAACGGGCAAATAAAACTCTCCAGCAAGGAAAAAAAAAACACCCAGTCTGCAGGCTCCAGAGTGGGATCACAATCAACTGATGATTTAAAGTGCGCATAATGAAAAATAATACGTCCCTCGTAAATGAGCGGCGGGGTGGATGTGATGCCGGGCCGCCCCCGGGGCGAGCGCCGTGTCGGCGTACGGCCTCGCCAGGCCAGTAAACGACTCGGCTCCGCCTCTCACACTTTCCCTGCTTTTATTGTGGCGGTACTTAAAAAACACTGACGTGTAATAATTCTGCACTTTCTGCAAGCCTGAAAGTTGAAGAATGTTGATTTGTGGCGGTGGAAGGATAAAAAAATGGAGGCGGATAACGACGTGTGCGCTCACGTACACGTGTGTTGTACATTTGTTTTACACCCCGAATGCCTTTTGTTATGAGTCATCGCCTCGGGCAGAACAGATTACAGTAAATGGAACTATTAGTGGAACACGGAGGGCGAAAGAAGGGATTCAAATTAAAGCTCGCCAGCCACTTACTTCCTCCTCATCTGCATAATTATGGAAAGGACACCTCCACCACCGGGCTCGTGTGTGTGTGTGTGTGTGTGTGTGTGTGTGTGTGTGTGTGTGTGTGTGTGGTGTGTGTATACACCAGAGGTCACAGAGGTTTCCTTTGATTTAACCAAGGTTACAAATCACCAAGCATGTTTGCCCTCATAATTATCACATACACAGTTTTAATTATAGTGTGTGTGTGTGTGTGTGTGTGTGTGTGTGTGTGTGTGTGTGTGTGTGTGTGTGTGTGTGTGTGTGCACACGCAGGGTGAGGATGAGCGCCTCCGTTCTTTGAGCGACCGCAACACATTCGCCGCTGGGATCAATGGCCGTGTTTAAATAGGAAATGACAAATGTAACGAGGTAATGAAGTCGTCACCGGCGGCTCGTTACAGAGTCTGATGTGGATGTTTGTTCACGAGGGTTTGATTATTATGTGAAGAAGAAGAAAGAAAAAAAAAAATAACGGATCCCGGGGGCCTCGTTCACACAACCTTTCTGCAACAATCTGCACGGCAACGCTTTGAAAATGGCGCCCGGTTTACAGCAGAAACGCTGAAAACAACGTCGCTATAGCATGTCGGGACGCTGTTGCAGGTTTGACCCCGTTTCCATGGAGACGAAGTCGGAGTGCTTGCGAAAAGTTGCATTTTCAGCACGTTTCCACGCAGACGAAATCGGAACGTTTTACATAAAGTCGCCTTTTTGCCTCATTTTCAGTTTGGGGTGTTTTCGAATAATTGTGTTTTTCACCCCCCCCCCCCCCCGTTTCCATGGAGACGGAAGATTTTGAAAAGTTCCTCCTCGTTGTGTAAACAGACACCAAAAACTCAACGACAGTTCCACCAAATATCTTTTAATCTTTAAAACATAAGGAAGATTCCCAGAAATGATAAAAAAAAAAAAAACGCTGCTGGCCGGGATGTGTTCGGATTCTCAAACTCAGATTTGACCTCTGAGGCTTCAGATGCTTCCGGGTAGAAACTCCTGCAGCACCCGATTCCTTAGGATGCATGATAATGTAAAGCAGCGGAGGCAGTGGCCCGGGAAATGTTATGCACACTCCTGCAGGGAATATCAGGAATTACGCACACGCCTGTGTTGCTGTCAACACCTTCTGTTGAAGTGTAAGGAGAAATAACGTGCAGGTACTGTACGTACAGTTGTCTCTGCAGGGCTTCACAAACAGGTGCAATGTCTGCATTGTGTGCAAGCGGTGCAACTTCCCAGTGCCGGGAAACAGTCAGTCCTGTGTGTGCGTCATGTTCCATCCTGGATAAACTGTGTTTTTTTTTGGGTTATTTTGCAGCAACAACTTGCTCCACATGGTTTGACACCGCCGAAGTCAATCACTGTGACTGGAAGCCGCTCTGACTGGCAAGCCGAGCGTTTGATTGAGGGACGGCTGACGTTTTGGGGTTGATAGATGCGCCGTAATAAACAGGATGTTTAAAAAAAAACAACGACGCGTCAGTCCCAGGAAGAGGGCGTCAGCCACAAATCTCCAGGATGTACGTCCCCATCTGTGTCGCCGCGCCGTTAAGTTGAACTCCGAAAAGACTACCGGCCACATTTGCATTTTTATTCTGGCAACGTGCCGCGTGTCGGGCTTTAACGTCCGAGGGCTGCGTTCCAACGCCCGACGGGACACTAAAAACAAAACTAATTTCCGCCTGAGAAATTAAACACGGCCCGAGCAACGGCTGTTTAGCGTTACGACGCTTGTCAGCAAAAAAAAAAAAAAAAAAAAAAAAGGACCAAAGGATAGGTACATCAGTCGCAGAGTAAACTTCATTATTTAGCTTTTCGCCCCGTACAGGAAAGCAGCCGCGGGCGTGAAGGCAGGCGAAACAATAAATCAAGCAGTCAGGCGGCAAGCGGGAAACGCGCCGGCGTCCCTCGTTAGCGGCTGCAGCGTTAGCGGGGGCTGGCAGAACGTCGGGGGCCGGGCCGTCCCGGGGTCACGCTGGACCGGAATCAAAAGCTATAATTGTATCAGGATTGGTCCCACACGGACGGCGACTGGCAGGAGCGAAGGACCGCGGACCGACTGCGAACGCGGAAAAGATAAGATTAAAGAGGGGGGGGAAAAAAAAGAGGAACGGATGCAAGCGTGGGGAGAAAAAAATAAATAAATACATAAACGTTTAAAGACGTTTCTAATAAAGCGGCAATCTGACAGGAAGAAGACAACAGTGGAGATAATGAAGAATGTGAAGTAAATGGAAAGTAACTGGAGAGAAGAGCGAGACGAGCGGCTCGCCATTCGGGGAGGGGGGGGGGGGGGGGGATCAATCATGTGGAAGAGCAAAAAAGACCTTTCAGCAAACCGCCTCTAATCTTTTGACAATGCAACAAACTGCTCCTGATTCGAAACTTCTTCCCGAAGTCCCCCGTCTCTAATAGCTCCCCTCTGTGAGGGGAGCTGAATCTTTAATGGAGGGCAAGTCGAGCCCCCAGACTCCTCCGCCGCCGCCGCCGCCGCACATCACACGCAGGAGCGCTGGGAAAGGCGGAGGCAGCGGGGCAAAAACAAAAGAAAAAAGAAAAAAAAAACACTCGTCGAGTGGAAGTTGGTGTCGTTTCTGCACTTCCAGCCCAGACTTCACACCTCCTCACAAAGTGCAACTCACCCTTCAACACGGGGAGGGGAAATAAAAAATAAAAAATAAAAAAAGATGTGCAGAGAATTACATCATGAGGGAGAGAGAGAGAGAGAGAGAGAGAGCGAGAGAGCGAGAGAGAGAAAAAAAGGCCTCATTTATATTTCATCCCTTCAGGCAACTTTCGCCTCTAAATATTTATTAAGTAATTAAAATAGGAGTTAAAAAGCCTCAGAAGCTGGAGGTCCTGTGGTGGTGATGTGGATAAAAAAAACAAACACAAAAAAAAAAACAGATCGCTTACAATTAATTCTGCTTGAAACTCGCGGCTCGCACACGACCGGCTTCCAAAAACGAGCCGCCCGTCGCCGGACGCTCCGCCGCTCGTTAATGCTAAAGCTAGCCACGCTAACGAACACCCCGTAATACTCGCTTTGCTTGAAAGCGCCTCTTTTCCAGTAGGGTCAATAAAATGTGGAGCATGAGTCATCGGGGACACGGTGTTTTTTTGCCCCCCCCCCCCCCCCCCATCATGTTTAATAGCTTTCATCAGGTCCCACACAGCAGGGGGGCGACGCTGCACCACGGAGGAGCACCTGCACCGACTCCGTCACGCCACTTCCAACAACGCCACGATAAAACAAATTATTAGTATCCTGGTTTTTTTTTTTCAATTAAATTCAAGTTGGGCTTTTTTTTTCTGTGTTTTTTTTTTTTTTGCATTTCATAGTTTCCAGCTTGACATCGAAACAATAAAACAATCACTTTTAATTACTGACAGTTCAAAAGAAAACAGGGGGGGAAAAAAAAAAAAGTGACGCGGGGAAACAGATAGGCTGACATTTTGGCAGGCAGCCGAGCATAAAAAGACTAATGGCACCAATTACAACCGATGTGGGCTGATCGGTGTTTCTTGTACAAAAGGCTGCCTTTGATTTCTTAAAATGTATTATTTTATTGTGTTTTAAAGTGTCACGTAGGCTTTTCGGTGACTCCCGAGGCGGGAGCTTTCACACAGCATGCAAAGCGCACAATCACATTCATTCAGATAGAAGTACTCCACGGCTGCGGCGGCCATTTTATTCATTTGTTTTGTAGTTTACGCCTTTAGAAACTAAAAAGAGTACTTGAAGGCTTTTATGGACACTGAAAGAAGCCTTGAGCGCAATGACTGGCAACTGTTTGAGAGAAAACCGACATTTCGAGATGATGAACGTGATGATTAAACGTCGGCTACATCGTCTTGGTGCAACTTTACTCACAATAAACTAGCAAAACACAACGTTTCATGACCGACAATAAGCTAAGTGTGAATGTAAAAGTTGAAGAGCTAAGTGTGAATGCAAAAGTTGAAGAAGTGAAAATTTATCGACAATATAGTATAATTTTGACACAAATCTCACTTTTCTGGACTTTGGGTATTAATTGAAAGTGCTAAAGCGGTTAAAACAATTAACCATTACAATATAGCTTTGATGCTAATGCTGCTTTATGGCGGCACAAATGCTCAGTAACAGGGTTTTCAGAAAAGTTGTGTTTTCGAAGCATTTTCAACTGGAATAGTTGCGTTTCGAGCATCACTGCCGCGTAATCAGACACCCAAAGCACGACAAGTTTCACGTTTTTACGAGAAAACGCCGTAAGCGGTGGATATCCTTTTAAATACAGTATAGTTTTGATGTAAATCCTATTTTGCGAGCTATAAGGTAGCTAGCTAAGCAAGCTGTGAAAGTATAAAATACATTGAACTGCTGGAGTGGTCAACAATTACCATTAGCATTGATGCTAATGCTACATGTCTAAGCCAGCTGTGAGAGAATAAAGCACTTCTGCTACGACAATGCTACGTCGCTAAGGTTGCTAACTATCGAAGCTATTTTCGTGCGAAGCGGTTTCAACCCGCTTAAACTGGTGAAAGTGTATTATCACAAATATGCGTAGTAAAAAAATCAAAAGTTTTGCATCCGCGCGTATTTTCCCCCAAACTCATTTCTTATCGATTCAGGAAATTTCGTGTCAGAAAATAATCTGATGGATGACTGTGTCCTTTTCAGATTATGTCCAGAATGCAAACACAACCTTTCCAAACACGGCGCGTCACGTTCGCAGTAATAACAATTTCAACCCGGAGTCATTAGCGGCTCCCCATCAATCACGTCTGCCCCCGGAGTGAGAGATGTTACCATAATAATGGATGATCAGGTGCGCCGCTGCACTGTTGCTAAAATACGCCGCCATAAATCCTCCGCACACAAACCGCCATCTCAGGCTGGCGTAATATACATCATTTCCTTTTATGTACCTGCTCGTTGCACCCCATTTCCCCCAACAATGTCCTTGGTGTCCCTGCTCCCGTCTCACTCCGCACCTTGCTCTCGCGCTGCCGCGACGCGCCGCGCATCCCGAGACGATTCGGTGAATAAATATTCCGCTAATGTCTGTCACCTGCCGCTCCCGGATTAGGCTGGATGAGTCGGCCCGGCGCTCACACGAACAGACGGCGAGGGGCTGCGAGGCGTCTGACGTCTGCAAGGAACTACCGCCAGAGAAAACTTTACCGGTACAGTCGGCGTGAACTTCTGTCATTTTCAACGTCGGGGAATCAACGAAACCTCCGGGCTGAACCTAACCTGAGCTGTTTATACAAAACCTGCAGGTGATAAAACCCTATGAGCTGCTGGGGGGGAGACAGTTATATACCCGCCCACCCGAGTGGAAAAACACTTGGGTAGCGCTCTTGTCTTGTCTCAATCTCGACCCTTTAAAGTCTTGCCTTGGTCTTGGGAGACTCTGGTCTCGGTCAATGTTTTGACTTGGTTTTTGGGATACAAGACTCAAGAAACTATCTGTATCCACAAAGAGCAATTTAAAAGACGAGTGCTCTGGTCTTGGTCTTTGATGCTTTAGTCTTCAGCTTGTCTTGGTCTCGGGATACTCTAGTCTCGGCCTTTTCATGATCTTGCTTTGGGATTCAAGATTCAAGGAACTTTATTTATTCCCAAGGGGCAATTTAAACAGGGGGTGCTCTTGTCTCGTTCTGAGGATGGTCTTGTCTCGTTCTGAGGATAGTCTTGCCTTGGTCTTAGGATGTTCTTGTCTCGTCTTGGCCCCTTAAAGTATTGGTCTTGTCTTGGTCTTGGGATACTCTAGTCTCGGTCTTTTCATGATCTTGCTTTGGGATTCAAGATTCAAGGAACTTTATTTATTCTTGAGGGGCAATTTAAACAGGGGATGGTCTTGTCTTGGTCTGAGGATTGTCTTGTCTTGGTCTGAGGATTGTCTTGTCTCGGTCTGAGGATGGTCTTGTCCCCTTAAAATCTCGGTTTTGGCCCTATAAAGTCTCGGTCTTGTCTTGGTCTTGTGAAACTCTGGTCTTGTTCTCGACTCTGCATTGTATTCGGTCGTCTCGACTACAACGATAACATTTAATAAACTCAGCAAACATCCAGCAGCGGGGGGGGGGGGGGTTGTCTGTAGACCAGGTACTCACATCGCCATCGGATCCAGTTCTCTTGGCTCTGAAGACACGATCGCCACTGTGGGTTCATCTTATTAATAAGTGAACTCATTAAAACAGCGTGGCGGGGCGATGCATTTACACATTATGGTTTCTGTGCTGATGATGCATTAAGCGTCGGGCTCGCTGCCACACGACCTCAAAGCGGCTTCTCCTCTGCCAGTTTCTTCCTCTCCATTACGCGGCGCGAGTCTGGAGCCAGCGCGCGGGGCATGTTTACGGGGTAATGGCTGTTCTCAGAGTAAAGTAAGTGTCCTCTGGCTATTGATCCGGGTTAGTGGGATCATGAGTGAATGCTGGGAAGCTGCAGGGGCGTGTGCTCGGGAGTCTGGCCCGTCCGAGGCCGTCTGGGCTCCTGGAAGTCCGGAGGTGGTCAGAAAGCAGCAGACTGAGTGGAACCAGCGGAGCAGCAACACCACCGATACCGCCAGCGCCCTAATGGCCTCTCGTTTCACGATAAACTAATGAGTGTGGCTCTGCGTGGTGAAACCCTACCCGCCACTTCTGGCTGCAAAACACAAAGGTTCTGATCTCGCAGCGATGGGAAGATGCACTTGAGCTCAGGAACCACGTTCAATTTAATCTGGCCTGCATCAGCAACGTAACAGAAATGAGAATCTTTAAATAATATTAATCTGTTTACAAAACTTGAGAGGAAATAATTAGATGGAAAAATAGGTTCAATTTCAGTGTTACACCATTTCTAACTGCAAATGACTGCAAAATATTGAAAATCGATGTCCTCCACTTTCCTTTGCAACTGAAAAAGCAAAAAAATGACTCCCATTTGTACAAATCTTCTGAACGATCTGAAATCCTCTGCAATAATGCTTTTTTTTTTTGAGATCTTTTCTTTTCACAGATTCACCCTGACATGTGCTAATGCTACTTTGCTAGCCACGAGCCTGCCACTCTTCCCCAAACAGCCAAAAACCTCAGTGAATAAACATGATTTCCATCCATCTTGTGTTTTATGAACACTGCAGAGCAGACGGACCCCGGGGCGGCCCGATTCTCGCCCTGCGGTCGACACCTGATGATTCACGGCATCCCCCCCCCCCCCCCCCCCCCGCGAGACGCTTACGCGACTCGCGGCCTCCAGACTTCACCCCGACCCTTTTTTTTTTGCGGTTTTGACATCCCAGCTGTATAAACAGTCCAGTGTCTGTTGCGCTCCGTGAACTCCTGTCCTCTCGCTGCAGTCCCACTACAGGACTCGTCCAGCTCTCCTCGTCTCTCTCTCTTTTCTCCGCTCTCCCCTTTTCCTTCAGCTTCACAAACAGACATGCACATGTTGTCCTTGAGTTGGGAGGTAAAGTCTGTTGTATCCTAGCGCCACTGCTCCCTGGGTGAAACCACATGAAATAGGCCTCGGTTCACCTTGAAGCTGCCCCCCTCTCTCTCTCTCTCTCTCTCTCTCTCTCTCTCTCTGTCTCTCTCTGCTGCAGAAATAAAGAAAATGGCAGGTCCAGTGCAAAGTGTTTCCAGTGAGGAGAATGTAATTGGGGGCCCTAAGCGGGATGAATTCAATGCATTGTGAAGGAGAACTATAGCTTGAGGTTATACATATATATATATATACATATATATATAAAAAAAGAAAAAGAAAGGAAAGTAATTTGTCCATAGGGGGGAATTTTTTTCAATATGCTGCATTAGTTATCCCCATTCTCCTTCATCCCTTTCTCCTCCTTCTTCCTATTTGAGAATACAGCTGGACTCCTGCTCCGGGCCGTTCGCCCTGCCTTCATTACCGAGAGTCGCACCTCGCTGTAAAAAAGTGCTTTGCTCTCGCTCAACAGGGGAAGCAATTACTCTCTCCACTTCGTGGCGCGGTCGCCGCGTGGTTTTCATGGTGGTTTCCGCCGCGGCGTTAATGAGCGAGGTCCGGCCCGCGCCGTGTTGTCGGGAGTAATTCGCTCCCGACTCGCTTTTTTTTTTTTTTTTCCCTTTGTGGAGAAAGCGAAACCCCCTTAATAGTTTCTAATGGCGTCGCGCTGAGAGCAAGGCGGAGCTCCAACTTTTGTACGGTTCGCCTCGTATATCTATATGAGTAAGGGACAAAACTCCTCAGACGCAGGTTTTCACTTTGTCTTCACCTTAATCACGTCTTCCAGGCGCTCAGCCATAGACGGAGTCTCAGTGGAGGGAAGCTCGCTGACAGGAAATTATGAAAAAAAAAGAATTAATTTGACCTTCGCTTGCGGTAAAAAAAAAAAAAAAAGAGAGAGAGAGAGAGAAAGAAGATGGAGGGGCTGGTGGATGGATGGAGGCAGGGGAGCTTTAAGGAGGATGTGCCTCCGCAGAGGGCAGCAGCCTGAGGAGAGAACAGGGATAATGAGAGCTCTCAGCTCCCCGCGCACTCCAGCAAAATAGATCTGATTCGCCAGGAAAAAAAAAAAAAAAAAAAAAAAAAAAGCCCAAAGGAAGGACCGGAGTCACCCTGAGCTCCTTCAGACTTCAGAGCGAATGCTTTCAATAAAGACTTTAGAGTAAAGACACTCCGTTCGGCCGGTAAGGACACACCGCTGGCGGCCATCTTTCGCCGCGGACCGCCGCTCCGCCGCCGAAGTCAAGCGCCTCGTTCGGCGGAGGAACACATCAGATGGAATGGAAAATAGAAAAGTTTCACATCGGGGCTGAAGTAAATGGTGGATTTTGGAAGTCGACGCCCACGTCTGCAGTTTATCACAGACAAAGTTTTTTTTCTGCAGTCCAAAGTTTTTTTTGACGCCAAGACGTTGAAACTCCGTCTCCTTTTTTGGAAGGATTCTCATGAAATATGGACATTTACCTTGTAGTTACTGTCACTTCCTGTTTTGTTTTTGTTCACACCATGCTGACATTGAGAATCACTACAAACTGAACTTTCTGAAGAGCCTGAGTTTTTTTCTTCCAAGCGCGTCAGTAAAAATGCGACTTTTCTGAAACGCCACACCATCATCTGCATACGTGGAGAACATCTCTTACATACAGGTACTGAGTGGACGTTTACAAGCTTAAAGAAGCGTGAATCTTTACATTGTGATGTTCGCTGTGTGCAAGTTGTACTCTCAAAATAGCACCTCCTAGTGGCTTGAGATGAAAACTACAAAAGAAAATACATTTAATTCTTGTCTCTTGCCTCAAAATCAGACTTAAGCTCACAATTGCTATTTCATATTGATATCAATAATATGGTATTAGATGAGACATCATGTTTTGGCAAATTAAAACATTCCCTGGTTCTTAAAAGTCTCAGGTACTCTAAAACCCCACAAATTGTATAAATGAGGAAAACTGGAAATGTTAGAATCTACCAATGTATAACGAAACTTGACACGTCGGAAAGCGTAACTAGTCGTAGATGAAGATTGCCGAGGCTTACCTAAAAGAGTGTTGTTTTGTGTGTCGATAGCTCAGCGCTCCTTTTCTGCCCCATCAGCGTTTCAAACGAGGGTTTATTACCAGCTCAAATCCGTCACGCCTCACAAAAAACACCACCGATTTGTTGACCTTTTGCTTGTGGCGTCTTGGAACACGAGCCCCCCCCCCCCGGCTCGCCATTTCCGAGGTGAGCTAACGACACGTAATCGCCGAGCGTATTGATTTGTCTCCCCGTTATTACCCCCGGCGGTCGTCCGACTGTAAAACGGAGTGTTAATCCACCGGCGGTGCGAATCCACTGGCCCTCTACTTGGGCCCGGTTTTCTCGGGTCGCCCGCGATCGTCATGTCAGCAGAGTTTTCCAGGCCGGGGTAGTTAAAGTGGCACGAAGGGAAAGAGACAGGGAGGGACATCCTGTTCGGCGGGCGTCTCTGTCTGAGATTTCCTCCGCGAAGCCGTGAACCGGAGAGATATAATTCATTACGGCGCCCGGAGCGACGGAACTGAGGTCTGCTAAAGCACAACAGCGAGACTTCCTTCGTTTGCCGCCCCGGGGCCCCGGGAGCTGTCACACTGGGACCTGAATAACAAATGGAAAGACTTCTGCGTCTGCGACTCAAGCGACTGCCGCTCTTGTTTTTCTGGAGGATGATTCCGATACGAAACTTGAAATATTAATGATAAAAAAGTGTCTGCAAAGCTGCAAGTTTGGAAATTTAACTCCTCGCATCCAAGAAGTTTCTCATGAAAACGTCGTTTTGGTCTCGGAAAAGTTTCACGTTGACGCAGAAACGCCGAAGACGACGCAGTTGACACGTTTGACCACTAGTGGGTGCTGCTGTTTGTTTTTGGAACTGAACCACAAACACGCACTCAGAGAACAGTCCGCTCTAAAAGGATTATTCCGATACGAAACTTGAAATATTAATGATAAAAAAGTTTCTGCAAAGCTGCAAGTTTGGAAATTTAACTCCTCGTCTCCAAGAAGTTTCTCATGAAAACGTCGTTTTGGTCTCAGAAAAGTTTCACGTTGACGCAGAAACGCCGAAGACGACGCAGTTCACACGTTTGACCACTAGGGGGTGCGGCTGTTTGTTTTTGGAACTGAACCACAAACACGCACTCAGAGAACAGTCCGCTCTAAAAGGATTATTCCGATACGAAACTTGAAATATTAATGATAAAAAGTGTCTGCAAACCTGCAAGTTTGGAAATTTAACTCCTCGTCTCCAAGAAGTTTCTCATGAAAACGTCGTTTTGGTCTCAGAAAGGTTTCACGTTGACGCGGAAACGCCGAAGACGACGCAGTTGACACGTTTGACCACTAGTGGGTGCTGCTGTTTGTTTTTGGAACTGAACCACAAACACGCACTCAGAGAACAGTCCGCTCTAAAACGATGATTCCGATACGAAACTTGAAATATTAATGATAAAAAGTGTCTGCAAACCTGCAAGTTTGGAAATTTAACTCCTCGCATCCACGACGTTTCTTATGAAAACGTCGTTTTGGTCTCGGAAAAGTTTCACGTTGACGCGGAAACGCTGAAGACGACGCAGTTCACACGTTTGACCACTAGTGGGTGCTGCTGTTTGTTTTTGGAACTGAACCACAAACACGCACTCAGAGAACAGTCCGCTCTAAAAGGATTATTCCGATACGAAACTTGAAATATTAATGACAAAAAAGTGTCTGCAAAGCTGCAAGTTTGGAAATTTAACTCCTCGTCTCCAAGAAGTTTCTCATGAAAACGTCGTTTTGGTCTCGGAAAAGTTTCACGTTGACGCAGAAACGCCGAAGACGACGCAGTTGACACGTTTGACCACTAGGGGGTGCTGCTGTTTGTTTTTGGAACTGAACCACAAACACGCACTCAGAGAACAGTCCGCTCTAAAAGGATTATTCCGATACGAAACTTGAAATATTAAGAATAAAAAGTGTCTGCGAAGCTGTAAGTTTGGAAATTTAACTCCTCGCATCCAAGAAGTTTCTCAGGAAAACGTCGTTTTGGTCTCAGAAAAGTTTCACGTTGACGCGGAAACGCTGAAGACGACGCAGTTGACACGTTTGACCACTAGGGGGTGCCGCTGTTTGTTTTTGGAACTGAACCACAAACACGCACTCAGAGAACAGTCCGCTCTAAAACGATGATTCCGATACGAAACTTGAAATATTAATAATAAAAAGTGTCTGCGAAGCTGCAAGTTTGGAAATTTAACTCCTCGTCTCCAAGAAGTTTCTCAGGAAAACGTCGTTTTGGTCTCGGAAAAGTTTCACGTTGACGCAGAAACGCAGAAGACGACGCAGTTGACACGTTTGACCACTAGGGGGTGCCGCTGTTTGTTTTTGGAACTGAACCACAAACACGCACTCAGAGAACAGTCCGCTCTAAAAGGATTATTCCGATACGAAACTTGAAATATTAATGATAAAAAAGTGTCTGCAAAGCTGCAAGTTTGGAAATTTAACTCCTCGCATCCAAGAAGTTTCTCAGGAAAACGTCGTTTTGGTCTCAGAAAAGTTTCACGTTGACACGGAAACGCCGAAGACGACGCAGTTCACACGTTTGACCACTAGGGGGTGCCGCTGTTTGTTTTTGGAACTGAACCACAAACACGCACTCAGAGAACAGTCTGCTCTAAAAGGATTATTCCGATACGAAACTTGAAATATTAATAATAAAAAGTGTCTGCAAAGCTGCAAGTTTGGAAATTTAACTCCTCGTCTCCAAGAAGTTTCTCATGAAAACGTCGTTTTGGTCTCGGAAAAGTTTCACGTTGACGCAGAAACGCCGAAGACGACGCAGTTGACATGTTTGACCACTAGGGGGTGCTGCTGTTTGTTTTTGGAACTGAACCACAAACACGCACTCAGAGAACAGTCCGCTCTAAAAGGATTATTCCGATACGAAACTTGAAATATTAATAATAAAAAGTGTCTGCGAAGCTGTAAGTTTGGAAATTTAACTCCTCGTCTCCAAGAAGTTTCTCAGGAAAACGTCGTTTTGGTCACAGAAAAGTTTCACGTTGACGCGGAAACGCTGAAGACGACGCAGTTGACACGTTTGGCCACTAGGGGGTGCTGCTTTATGTTCTTTGAACTGAACCACAAACAGTCCGCTCTAAACATTCGTACGAACAGACGACCAAATTGTATCGTTACTACGACGACGATTAACTATAAAATGACCAAGTCCCTGGACTCTTAGCAATTTTCCCACCGATTTCTGCCGCCGAGCCCAAACCCGCTCACGTAAAGACCCTTTGACATACATATAAACTATCAATCTCTTCAACACAAACAAAAAGGGGACGCATAACATGCTAAACACACTGTGAAGCATCTCTGTCTAATTTCCTCAAAAGTTGTTTTCTCCGTCGCTTTTTTTTTTTTTTTTTTTTGAACCGAAACTCTGTTACAGCAAATGAAGCATAAGCGGTGAGCCTGTGTCTACATTCACAGATTAGCACTATGTACTCAGAGAGGCACTTTCACGGAGCTCCGTCAGCTGTGTAATTCAAGTTTCTTTTAAGAGTGATGATTTCACAAGCCAGTAATAGCATATTTACGGGCGTAGGGCTGTTATTGAAAACTCTGAAATGGTTATAAGCATGAAATTGAATACAGAAGAGGAGTAAAATGAGATTTTTTTTTTTTTCCTCTCTTCCCCTTCTTCTTCTGCTTTCGCGAGACGCGAGGAGTTAACGGCGCCCCGATCTTTGTATCGGAGTTAATTCACAGACATTCAGCGCAGGCACCGGAGGGTTTCACGCGCCACCATCTGAATGGTTGGATGCCATTATCAAGAAAACAACCTAATTAATCTGAACATTCTCATTCCCTCCTCTCCATTGTCTCGGAGTTTGACTTTTTAAGCTGTCACGGAGGTTAATATGAAGCCATAACTCACTTTAATTTGCCGGATAAAGGAAGGCAGACGCTTTTGTTTGTCACTCTGGGCGCAGAATTCTGGTGTCGGCTGCCCAAAGATCCACTTATCTTCCTTCATTGAACAAACTTTAAAAACCAAACACTGACAGCACATCAAGTCCGTCTGTCCTCAAATTAAGACATTTACAAAACCGCCGCGCCAAATTGAACCCCTAAAGCTTTTACCCGATAGAATATCTCTGATATTAATTGTGCCAGAGTGACAAGGACCCGACTTTCACACTTGTAAACAGTGTTTATACACACAATCCTTTGACTTGTGTGTACAACCATTTTTCATGTGAAGCTTTCATATGCTTGAATAAAAAGAAAGGCAACCAAAAAAAAAAAAAAAAAAAATATGGGCTTTATGCGATGTTCAATACAAAAATAAACATAACTTTAATTGACGAGTTCAAGTTAAAAGCACTAAAGTTTCAAGCTGTTTTTGTGCTAAAACAACATTTGCTTCCTTTTCTAGGAGTCGTTTTCATCTGCGTGTTTTTATTTATTGGTTTGCGTGTATCTACGTATGCATTTTACAAACTTTTTTGCAAAAACTCACGACCTGCAATGCATGAACTTTTCAGGGATGATTTGCCATCATGCATTTCTTTACATTTTACATATATAATCTATAACTGTCACTGATTTGACTTAAAATTTACATTATTTTGAGCTGAAATGACTGTTTCAGTTAAAAATGCTACTGTTTTTTCTTTTTTTTTTTTTTTAATTGTACCTGTAATGAAGTTCTAATAAACTACAAAGCAAAGATCCATAAAAATCCCAGCATGACTTTTTCCATAAAAGCATCATGTGGAGAGTTTGTTTCCAGAAGCCTGAAGTGGACTTGACGGTTGCAGCGTTTCAAGAAATTCCAGAGAAAATATATCAGCCTGGGAAGGAGAAGCTGTTTTTCAAGATCCAGGAGATTGAGAGAGAGAGAGAGAGAGGGGGGGGGGGGGTTAAGAGATTATCAGCAAACAGAGAACAATAATAAACCTTCCTCAAACCAGCCGGCCGTACCAAAACCCCTGGAGGCTGCCACTCATCCGGGAAATCATAAAGATCCAAGGAAAATATCCCGGCCTGCTTCACCTCAGTAAAGGTCAGTCTGCTCATGAATCCTCTGTTCAGACGCGGCGTTACAAACCCCCGCTGACCTGGAAAAACCTCACATAATCACATTCTGCCGCGACCCTCCCGACCGACCCTCACCTCTTTTTGTTAGAGTGTCATGATCTGATTCATCGAGTGCAGAAATACAAAAAAAAAAAAAATAGAAACCCCTCTCCAAAGCACAAAGGTGCTGGTTTAATGTCATCATATTTCACTTATCTAGCAGCAGGCCTGCAGGTGGAGGACTTGAATGCAGACAGTGACAGATCTTTAATGTCAAACGCACCACAAACATATAAAAGCTCGATCGCAAATCTAAAGCCAAGTGGGAAAACAAACGCACTGAAGACGGGGACAGGACACGACATCGATTCAACAGATTAAGGCCCCAGAACATCTACAAACCCGGCGTTACGCTGAAAATTCAAGCTGCACCATTACACATAAGGATAACAGGGGGAAATGAGACACAGCTGGAACAAATAAGGGAGCAGGCTATTTGATATGTGATAACCCCCTGTTTTACAAAAACGCCTGAGGCAGTGCTTCTATTTCACTGTAAATATCTGTATACAACTGTTTTTTCAGTCCAGTTTTGATACATTTTAGTTAATTATAGTTATGATTTACTTTACAAGTAAACAAAATGATTCGTTAACCATGTCTGTGACTTTTATAGTCAATAAATCGATGTTTTTACCACCCGAATTTGTAATTTTATGGTGTTTTTAGATCCACTGTTTTAATACAGTATGCCAAAGTGATGAAAATACTTTAGAAATGCATTTATGAGGTTGTCCTGAACAAAATGACACCAGAAAAGTCAAAGTTTGAGGATTTTATATCTGAGATATAAAGGAAAAATCAATTGTAGTGAAAAAACGGCACAAAATGCTTTCAGGCCCCGAAGGGTTAAATAAACATTATTAATTTAGCGCTATTACGTTGCAAAAATACTGATTAAAGTGCAATGCGATTCACTACGCACGAAAGTATTTGCAATTTGTACAAAAAGTGATCCTACTGAGAGACATTTACTCTGCTGGCTCGCCTTTCGTCTGTGGATTTCATTATACAAGTATCACGATTCAATATTTCCCTCGAACTTCAGATCATTTGCTATCATGCTCCGATAAATTCCTCCAGTCCCCAAGATTCTTCTCGTGTAAACAATAGTGGAAACAGCACGTCAAAAAAAACAACAACCCCTCATTTGAATTCTCCCGCAGGGGAAGCAGCCGATAATGTTTTTTTTTTTGTTTTTTTTGTGAATCACGTGCAAAGTGGACGTTCGGTCTCCTCGGGCTTCAGCGTAACGTTAGCGAATCGGGCGCCGAGGACGGAAAGGAAAAATACAGAGAGAAGGACAGAAAAAGAAAAGAAATAGTATCGGGATCAGCTGATGGATTCACCTCTGATACTCGAATTACAATCAAGATGGTGTCATTGTCCAAACACAAGTAGGGACAAAAAAAAAAAGAGTCGGTTCTAAAATACTGAATCCAAATAACAGAATATCTCAAACTGACACAAGCGTCAGGTCATCAAGCCATAAAAGCTTCAAAGTGCACCGAGCAGAGGTTTTAAGAATTATTCCCATTTTGAACTAATTGCGAAAAAGAAAATAATAAAACTTAAAGCGACGGCATCGCGTCTGAAATCACTTCGGAAAACTCCAGTCTCTCTCTCTTGTTGATTCTATCTCCTGTTCATTTCCTGCATGCTGAAGGATTCAACAAGTCTCCTCAAACTGACAGAAACTACATTTGTGTGACATATGGAGAGCTTCCCGCCGCCTTACAATGAGATTTATAAAACAAAAGGGAGATTTAGCCGCTCCCGCCTCGGCTCACTGAGGGAGTTCACCCTTCAACCCTGCAACTAAAATCTTGACTGCCAAAGACCTCCTGGAAACTTTAGATGATATTCTGGTATATTATAAAAGATCTTGAGCTCGGCTTCTTTCAAATGTGAGCTGTAGATTAAAATTCACTTTCTAAAAGGTTCTCCAACAGTAATAATCGTCCCATAGCTGGAACAATGAAAAAAGTGCGCGCAGCGCGCTCGCGCTCGCTCTCTCTCTCTCTCTCTC
>NC_137669.1:21559427-21579427 GCF_963422515.1 Blennius ocellaris
TGTGTTTCGCTGCGCAGCTAATTCAAAAAACATTTGAGAATTTTTACTGTGAAAATACTGGATATGAATTCAGAAAAAGTGTGCAAGCATTTTGAAAGAATCACAGGCCTGATGGCCTCTACCTGATGGCTTCTACCTGATGGCTTGTACCCGATGGCTTCTACCTGATGGCTTCTACCTGATGGCCTCTACCTGATGGCTTGTACCCGATGGCTTCTACCTGATGGCTTCTACCTGATGGCCTCTACCTGATGGCTTCTACCTGATGGCTTGTACCCGATGGCTTGTACCCGATGGCCTCTACCTGATGGCTTTTACCCGATGGCCTCTACCCGATGGCCTCTACCCGATGGCCTCTACCCGATGGCTTCTACCTGATGGCTTCTACCCGATGGCTTCTACCCGATGGCCTCTACCCGATGGCTTCTACCCGATGGCCTCTACCCGATGGCTTCTACCTGATGGCTTCTACCCGATGGCTTCTACCCGATGGCCTCTACCCGATGGCTTCTACCTGATGGCTTCTACCTGATGGCTTCTACCCGATGGCCTCTACCCGATGGCCTCTACCTGAAGGCGTCTACCCGATGGCTTCTACCTGATGGCCTCTACCTGATGGCTTTTACCTGATGGCCTCTACCTGATGGCTTCTACCTGATGGCTTCTACCCGATGGCTTCTACCCGAAGGAGAAAGAGGAGGGGTGAGAAGAAGGAACGAGGAGGAGGAAGAGGATGAGGAGGAGAAGGAGGAAGACCCAAAGCAACAAAGCCAGAGGAAACTAAAAGTAGCCTTGAGCGAGTGCCATCACTAAACTCTCCTCCCTCTGCCTCCCTCGTTCTTTTTCTCTGTTTTCTACTTGCTGGGGGACCAAATGCAGACAGGGTGTGTGTGTGTGTGTGTGTGTGTGGGGGGGGGGGGGGGGGGGGGGGGGGCTGTTGGGGGTATTGGGGGCTGATTTACTACTCAAAATGTTTTCCAAGAATTTTCTCAGAGTGACAAAGATCTCTGAATTTGTTTGAGGGGCCCTGCGGCAAAGTTCTGTTTAAGAGTCTGAGCAGACGGCAGCCGATGCAGGGAAGAGCTGGCGGAGGGAAGATGCTGAGGGAGGCTGGGGGGGGCGGGGGGGGGGGGGGGGGGGGGGGGGGGGCAGGAGCACCTGGCAGGTATTAAGAAACAGGCTACATACATAGAACCATTAGAATTCTCTGAAACCAGGCGCTTCTGCCATCACAGATCTAGAGCTCTACCATCACACATCTACAGCTCTACCATCACAGATCTACAGCTTTATAGTCACAGATGTACAGCTCTACCATCACACATCTACAGATCTACTGTCACAGATCTACAGTTCCTCCATCACACATCCGCAGCTCTACCATCACAGATCTACAGCTCTACCGTCACAGATCTACAGCTTTATTATCACAGATCTACAGCTCTACCATCACACATCTACAGATCTACTGTCACAGATCTACAGTTCCTCCATCACACATCTACAGCTCTACCAACACAGATCTACAGCTCTACCAACACAGATTTACAGCTTTATTATCACAGATCCACAGTTCTACCATCGCAGATCTACAGTTCCTCCATCACACATCCACAGCTCTACCATCACAGATCTACAGGTCTACCAACACAGATCTACAGCTTTGTTATCACACATCTACAGATCGACTGTCACAGATCTACAGTTCCTCCATCACACATCTACAGCTCTACCGTCACAGATCTACAGCTTTATAGTCACAGATCTACAGCTCTACCATCACAGATCCACAGTTCTACCATCACAGATCTACAGTTCTACCATCACAGATCTACAGCTCTACCGTCACAGATCTACAGCTTTATAGTCACACATCTACAGCTCTACCGTCACAGATCTACAGCTCTACCGTCACAGATCTACAGCTCTACCAACACAGATCTCGACTGACTGATTTTTTAATGTTGTTTCTTTAAAAAAAAAAAAAAAAAAAAAATCATCAATGACCGTCAGGATACGAGATCAATTCAAACTACGAGAGGTGTTTGTTTCAAGCTCACCAATTCCTGCTTAAACTCTAAATTTCCACTCCTTCCAATTCCAGAGTATTTATAGTGCAAACAGCCTTCCTGCAAAATGGCGAAGCTATTTGTTCTTCTGTGTGCGTGCCAGCGCCGATTATCCTCCCCGCCTGCGTTGGAGTGAAATCACACCTCCACATATTGCCGAGATAAACGGCCGGCGTTCCGCACGCGGCTGAGAAACTCAGCGATTCCTGAAAGAAACCAGAGAAGTGGCTTGTACCTTTGGTGTGAAGTGAAAGTTTGCCGTCGTCCGGGCGACGCGTCACTATTCTCACGGTGACCCTTAAAGCCATGTGGTGCGCATCAAGCAGAAAAATCTTCAGAAGACGATGTATTCTTTAGGATTTTTACCATTTCTAGTTGTTCTTTTATGCTTTTACCGTGTATCTGACGCCTTCTTGTTCTCAGCTTCTCTTTTCTGGATGAAACACGCCACATCAGTGAAGTTATGTTTCTGTATTTGTCTCTTTTTACCGCCACTTAAATTCATAATTTAAAAAAAACGAAAAAACAAAAACACAATGTCCCGCCGACGCCACGTTGACCGAATGCGAGCGTCCCTCTCGTTACATAATCCCTTCTGATTCATGGCTTCCTGTGGGATTTTTTTTTTTTTTAAAACACGTGCAGCGATCGCCATGGTTACAGATGACGTGTGCAGGAACGCCGCTCTGTGAACGATGGGAACATGTGGCAGGAGGTGACTTGTTGGTCACATGACGGCGGATGGTAGAACACGCACATATATATGTGTATAACTATATAAATATATAACTTTACTGATTTTTTTTTCCATTTGAAATGATGTAAAGAACTTTTTTCAGGATGAGCGGGGAAACTGAGTTGCTTCTTTTTCTCATCCCGCAAGTAAACGTGTGAAAGAGGAAATAAACCGACTGTCAAGAAAACAAAATTTACAACAAAGATCATCAAGCGAACCGAACCGGGCGTTGACCGTTACCATGAACATTATTACCACATTCTCTCGAGTATGAATCACGTCTCTCAAAAAAAACATTACAAAGAAGTAAAAAACACGAGTCGCTAGTGTATAAAACACATTTTATACATGTTTTTCTGAACTTCTGTAGCTTTCTGAGATTGCCAAGTAAAAAGAGAAAGCATTACAAATAAAATCTGTATTAACAACAGATATTATTATTATTATTATTACTAGTCTGTTGCTCGATCAAATATAATAGTAAGTGAAGTTTTTCCTGTGGCACTGTAGCAGCTTCACTTTGTCATGCAGTGACATCTAGTGGTCACTCATATATATATATAGTTGTTTTTATTATTATTATCAAGTAAGGGGCAGCGCAATATCAGAAATTTTCTCTTCAGGCTGTTCCTTTCCAATCATGCAGGTGTTCATACGATCATTTTTGCTTTCGTGAAAGGAACAAAAAGTCCCTCCTTCATGGAAACCAACTAAAAAAAGTGCAATTTTGCAGTCTGGAAAATACGGTAAATACCCGTCTGGAATATCACGAGGGTTGAAGTATTCACATTATGTCCACATAAATATCAGGACGTAGCTTTTACTCTGCGGTGTTACATACAGTGACACCTAGTGGTCACACGTGGTATGGACCACAAGTCACTCCTTCATGGAAACCAACTAAAAAAAAGTGCAATTTACAGTCAATTTACAGAAAATACGGTAAATACCCGTCTGGAATATCCCGAGGCTTGAAATATTCACATTATTGCCATATTTAATCAAAATATCAGGGCGTTTCAATTAAATCTTTTCCTCTGCGGTGTTACATACAGTGACACCTAGTGGCCACACGTGGTATGGACCACAAGTGTTTTCTTAACCCTCTGGGGCCGATTGACGCTCTGCAGCGTCAAAATCACATGACCGTTTGAAAAGGCAGTAGTGTCACAGCACAGCGTCATCTGGTCCAGTGTTTCAATCCGTGTCGAAAGTGCAGATATAAAACTACAAGCTCGTTTTTAAATGATGTTGATCGCCCAAATAAAAGCGGAGATATGAGGAAAACTGTGTCCGTGTTTTTCCGCGACATTTTAGTGCGTCAGGTGCAGAAGACCGGTCAGGAGTGAAAGTGAAAGTAACTGAGCAGCAAAAAAAAACAACACTTGTAATGTGCCAGTATACCTTTCACTCATTGGTTGAGAAGAAGAGCCCATGTCCAATCAAAAGTTTCCATAGTGGGAGGTGTCATTTTGTTTAGTTCACCCGTGAAAAAGTAAACAGAGAGACGGAGGCGGCGAGAGTGAGTTGAGATTTATATCAGAGAAAAAGCGACTATTATCATGATTTGACCATGTAGTTAGTGTGTAGTTAGTGTGTAGTTAGTGTGTAGTGAGTGTGTAGTGAGTGAGATTAGAGTGTTTTTTTAGTTTCAAGTGAACTCTTTTTTTTTTTTCTATCAAAACAATGACGCCTTATGAACGTCAATCAGGCGCTCCGACTTTTTTTTTTTTTTTTGAAGGAGCAGAGCATCGAGTCTGACACTGAGTTTGAGAGTGATTCTGATGACAATATTGAAGACCTCAGCTTATTTTTGTTAGAGAGGAGACAGGTGTCCCCCAGACCAGGACAGCTGCCCCCCCCCCCCCCCTGTCCCCATCATTCCAGCTCCACCACAACAGCCAAAGGCTAAAATGTAAACATTGCCTGCAGGAACACAAGAAAAGGAAAAACACTTCATGGAAATGCCATGTGTGACGTGTCCCTCTGTGTTGTGTTGGACAGAATCTGTTGTTTTGAGTGGCACAAATCATTTGTCTTCACCTGACATTATATGTGTGACCTTTTGCAAATAGTTTTACAAAAACGCCTGAGGCAGTGCTTCTATTTCACTGTAAATATCTGTATATAATTGTTTTTTCAGTCCTGTTTTGATACATTTTAGTTAATTATAGTTTAGATTTACTTTACAAGTAAACAAAATGATTCGTTAACCATGTCTGTGAATTTTATAGTCAATAAATCTATGCTTTTACCACCCGAATTTGTAATTTTATGGTGTTTTTAGATGCACTGTTTTAATACAGTATGCCAAAGTGATGAAAATACTTCAGAAATGCATTTATGAGGTTGTCCTGAACAAAATGACACCAAAAAAGGCAAGGTTTAAGAATTTTATATCTGAGATATAAAGGAAAAATCAATTGTAGTGAAAAACGGCACAAAATGCTTCAGGCCCCAGAGGGTTAATAACTAAAGGAAGCGTATAGTGGTAACCATGTACGGGGGGGGGGTTTACCTTGTGTGAGGAGCTGCAGGGTCCGGACCTCCTCCCGGACGCGGAGCTGCAGGACCTGCTGCAGGATGTGCTGCCTCTGGACTTCGTGCATGATCCCCATCCTCTCCAGCTTCCTGTCGGTCAACCTCATCAGAGCCCGCCCTGCGAGAAAGAAAACAAAAAAAAAACAAGCAAACGACCAGAAGGCTCAGAAAGGCTGCAACTCCATCACCTACATGCAAACGTATAAACAAACACTTTCCCCCCCCTTGAGTCGTTGCCTATTATGTGACCGTCAGTCCGTCCGAGACGTCCAATTAAGCACAAGTGGATGTAGAAGTAGATCCTCCTTTGCATAAATATCGCGGCTGTACCTCCCCAGAGCGCAGAATCCCTCGCTGCTCCCCTTCTAATTGCAAAGTCCTCGTAGAAAATCCATAATTTAATCATCCAATCGGCTTCTATGTGGGGGGGGGGGGGTGGGGGCTGCTGATAGAGCGAGGCGTGTCGAGCACGGGCTAATTATTATCGCTTGTTACGGGAGCCTTTGTAACATGTGAGCAGATAGGACGATGACGACGATGACGATGATGGGAGTAGTAATTACTCTTCACAAGTTGGAGGTTTCTTTTACCGTCGTCCGTCGGTTAATAAACGCTACAAAAAAACCTCCACATTTCAAGTATTTCCTTCACAAGTTGTTCGTTTAGATAGAACATCGTTTTCCCACGCTATTCCATTTATCTCTCTCGATACCTTTAATGTCTCATTTCCACCGTTTGTGTTGCACCTTCTGCTTCCTCCGCCTCGCCTCCCCCTGATTAACACCTCGTCTGAAGGCCGCCGCGCAAACAAGAGCTGGATTGATTGAGAGGCACACGCCTCGTGTTCTTGTTTGGACAACCTATAGAAAAATGTTGAAGCCCAGTCAAGTCGAGCTAAGTGCCCTTAAGTGTTTACGCCGTAATGTTGGACGGACACGGTCGCAGTCAAGACGCTATTGAAAGGCGGCGGCGGCGGCGGCGGCGGCAGCGCAAAAGCGCGGGGGTCATAAACGCGAGAGGAGCATAATGAGTGCGGAGCTGGAAGGACGGAGATTACCGAGGTGGAAACGGGAGGGCGCCCTCGCTCGATCGAAGGCGGGGCCGAGGGCGGCGATATGGGGGAGGGGAGGGGTGTACAAATTGACAGGGAGATAAGCGGCGTGCACATAAAGCATGCCGTTATGAGTCTATAAATATTGACCAACCGTCTCCCGGCACCTGATCCTGTAACCAAAGATAGATCGGCATGGCAACCGAGGTTCACGGCGACGTGGATCTTAAATAACAGCCGAGGCGCCGACATCCGCGACGTCTCTCCGCATCTCCGGGATTGTTTACCGAGGCGCTGACGTCTCTCCTGGAAAAGGTTCTGCGGGCCCCGCTTCGAAGAGGGGAGTCAACGAGGTCACGATCCGGGGTCCCGTGTGCACGACGACGTTTTAATGTGAAAATCCGTCGTCGTTCATGTAATGAAGCCACACAAATATACTCAGAGAACGACACGCTCTAAACGTCGGCAACGGGAGAACGCGGGCAATTCTGCTGGACAGATGACCAAGGTGGATTGTTTTTACGGTGACTGTCAAAACAAAAGCTGCAAGCAACGTTGGCCGGGACGTCGCCCAATCACGGCCTCCGACCCATGTAAATATTGATCAATATATAAATGTAGAAGGTTTTAACCAAAGAAAATGACTTATATGGAAAAATATGGGGGCTTTTATTTTGAAAGTCAACTAAAGAAAAGTGTAGGTGGCTCTAGAAAGCACATAATGGCCCTCTGGGGGTTAATTTTTTACATTTCCGCAGGATTCGGCCTTTGGAACTTTGACGGCGAATAAAAACAAAACCGCTCCACTAAACAAGAAGTTGTTCTGAATTATTGAGCAGGAGAGTCTCCTCTGTCATTTCAAGGTGTTTTGAAGCCGATACGATATTCGCGCTCAGAGACGATCGCATTTGCAAATCTTATTTTGAAAGGCAAATTGTGGACTTCCTGTTGGATTTAGGTCGGGGGTACCGGCACGTGATTTTTAGGTCTTGTTGAGATGAACAATTGAGTTTTAGTTTAATCTCCCTACGGCATTCCTACGGGCCATGGCCGCCATTTTAGTGTTTTTAGGTGGCTCTTGTAGTGTTTCTAGGTGGCGCTAGAGAGCACATGTTGGCAGTCTGGGTTTAATTTTTGCATTTTCTTATAATTCAATCCAGTGTTAATGAGCGTGCCAAATGTGGTGAGCATGTAAGCATGTTTAGGGGGTCAAATGTATCCTCAGAGGTAGAGGGCCTTTTTTTGGGTGAAAATCTTACTTTGAAAGGCAAATTGCAGACTTCCTGTTGAATTTAAGTCAAGGTTGATTTTTAGGTCTTGCTGAGATGAACAATTGAGTTTTAGTTTGATCTCCCTGCGCCATTGCCACGGGCCTTCACGGAACTTTATCAAGACACTGTGGTGTCGCGTCCCCGGATGCTTTTATTGTGGAATCCAACCCCCAAAACACAACAAGAGGTTCACGTTTCAACATGAACTCTTGAGCAGACATCCTCCTGTCCTCCACGTCCACCGATACCTTTAAGTTTCTTCCAACTTTCACGGATGGGGATAAATCTTCATGACATGTTTACGACATGTTCTGAGGTATGAAGGCTTCTTCCTTTATTGGCATTAGTCTTGTAATAATGTTTTATCAGAGCAGAACGGCCCACTGATCGTTAACTCGCAGCGAACGCCTCACTTCAGATCCAAAGGGCAGAAACATCCTAAATCACCCCGAGTCCATAAAACCAAAATCTCTACATTCATCGGTTAACACGGCAACGCAAATATATCTTTATATTTTACATCATCCCGTTACAGAGAATATGACTTCACTATGCAACTCGAACCAAATTGCTTATTGATAATATGAGCGATTCCCCCGGACGACGCCCTCGACGTCGAGGTTGATGGAGCCTCGCATGGATTGATCGTTAAACGTGTGAATGTTTAATTCGCCTGGAAACTCCGCCGCCGAGGTTTTATTAAATCGTCTTGTTATCTGCTAACAATCCGGGAGGCGGGCGGAGTCAACGTGGCGAGGAGTGAACGTGGCCACGGCGAGGAGTGAACGTGGCGAGGAGTGATCGTGGCCACGGCGAGGAGTGAACGTGGCGAGGAGTGAACATGGCCACGGCGAGGAGTGAACGTGGCGAGGAGTGAACATGGCCACGGCGAGGAGTGAACGTGGCGAGGAGTGAACGTGGCGAGGAGTGAACGTGGCGAGGAGTGAACATGGCCACGGCGAGGAGTGAACGTGGCGAGGAGTGAACATGGCCACGGCGAGGAGTGAACGTGGCGAGGAGTGAACGTGGCCACGGCGAGGAGTGAACGTGGCGAGGAGTGAACGTGGCCACGGCGAGGAGTGAACGTGGCGAGGAGTGAACGTGGCGAGGAGTGAACGTGGCCACGGCGAGGAGTGAACGTGGCGAGGAGTGAACGTGGCCACGGCGAGGAGTGAACGTGGCGAGGAGTGAACGTGGCGAGGAGTGAACGTGGCCACGGCGAGGAGTGAACGTGGCGAGGAGTGAACGTGGCGAGGAGTGAACGTGGCCACGGCAAGGAGTGAACGTGGCGAGGAGTGAACGTGGCCACGGCGAGGAGTGAACAGGGCGAGGAGTGAATGTGGAGAGTGAATGTGGCGAGGCGTGAACGTGGCGAGGCGTGAACGTGGCCACGGCGAGGAGTGAACGTGGCGAGGAGTGAACGGGGCGAGGAGTGAACGGGGCGAGGAGTGAATGTGGTGAGGAGTGAACGTGGCGAGGAGTGAACGTGGCCACGGCGAGGAGTGAACAGGGCGAGGAGTGAATGTGGAGAGTGAATGTGGCGAGGCGTGAACGTGGCGAGGTGTGAACGTGGCCACGGCGAGGAGTGAATGTGGCGAGGAGTGAATGGGGCGAGGAGTGAACGGGGCGAGGAGTGAACGGGGCGAGGAGTGAATGTGGTGAGGAGTGAACGTGGCGAGGAGTGAACGTGGAGAGTGAATGTGGCGAAGAGTGAACGTGGAGAGTGAATGTGGCGAGGCGTGAACGTGGCGAGGCATGAACGTGGCCACGGCGAGTAGTGAATGTGGCGAGGAGTGAACGTGGCGAGGAGTGAACGGGGCGAGGAGTGAACGTGGCGAGGAGTGAACGGGGCGAGGAGTGAACGTGGCCACGGCGAGGAGTGAACGTGGCGAGGAGTGAACGTGGCGAGGAGTGAACGTGGCCACGGCGAGGAGTGAACGTGGCGAGGAGTGAACGTGGCCACGGCGAGGAGTGAACGTGGCGAGGAGTGAACGTGGCGAGGAGTGAACGTGGCCACGGCGAGGAGTGAACGTGGCGAGGAGTCCGATCCTTCGCTCTCCTCTCCTGCAGCTCCAACGATCCCACCGAGTCTCAGCTGGGAATCTTTCATACCGCAATTAATACGCTGTGCAGCATAGCGAGGAAGAGGAAGAGGAAGAGGAAGAGGAAGAGGAAGAGGAAGAGGAAGAGGAAGAGGAAGAGGAAGAGGAAGAGGAAGAGGAAGAGGAGGAGGAGGAGGAGGAGGAAGAGGGGGAGGAGGAGGAAATTGGTCAAGAGGAAATAAATGAGGTAAGAGGAGGAGACGCTTGAAGAGAAGATGAACATCTGGCAGCAGCAGGATGGAGAACGGGCTTTGCAGGACCACAAACGCGAAAGTAATGAGGGGAAAAAAAAGAAAAGAAGCTTTGTGCGGAGGCGTATCGCATTCGCATGGATAAATAAAAATTGACTCCGTTTTTCTGAATTAATGACATAATTATCTCATAACTATGAGAAAAAATGTATTCGGCTTTGTTCTTCTGAATTTCTGAGATAATTTTCTCATAATTATGAGTTTCTGCTTGGAATAACACAGCACTGTCCCATTGATGCAGAACAATAGAGCAGATTTGTAAAACATTTTCAGAAAACCTTATCTCAGAAATTCTGAAAAGAGCCAATTTTTTTAAATAATTCATTTTATCTCATAATTCTGAGATAATTATCTCATGAATTCAGAAAAACAGAACCGAGCTTTCATTTTGTCAGAATGTCGTTATCTCAGAAATTCGGAAAAGCAGAGCCTGAATATGAATATATGCATGAATGAATGAATGAATAAATTGTATTTTTGAATGAATGAATAAAATTTTTTGAATGAATAATTTTTTCTTTTTTTAATGAATGAATATTCAATTTTTTTGAATTAATGAATAGAACATTTTTTTATTAATTACAAAAACATTGAATTAATGAATTAAAAAATGTTTTATTAATGAATTTACATTTTTTGAATGTTTTATTTTTTTAATATTTTTTATATAATTTTTTTATTTCGAACATGTATAAAAATAGGTAACTATTTGTACATATAAACGAAAGAACAAGTAAAAAATAAATAAATAAACGGCGCCAAAACTTTCATTTCCCATCCCTTATTACCTGTTTTACTCTCGTTTGTACACAGATATCCTTATAATTGCAGAATACAGCTATATAGATATATACCATATATACACTTCATAAATATCTATCTAAATATATACACATATATATATATATATATATATATATATATATATATATGCAAAGCATGTAAGTCATAAGAACACATTCCTGCTATTTTCATCCCTGACTGCACACTGCAGTATTATTTATTGAAGCCGTACTTCAGCTATGCAGTCACGTGTATGTGACATTTACTCGAGTATACTTTGTTTATTAATGGAGACTTCAATAAAAGTCTCCTGTTAAGTGATTTAAATAAATATGTGCTAAAGAGTAGAGCGGGCAGAACACAGTCAGGACTGACTCGGTAAAAAAATACTAAAATATCTACATATTTTCACAATTATTTAGCACAGATTAGGATAAAGTGTGTTAGATTTCATAAGAATTGAATGCTTGATGTGGGTCTGAGATCACTGTTGAGAAACTAAAGCAATTTTAAACTCAGTTGATCCATAAAAACAACAACAATAAAGCTCAGAACTTTAACAACACAGTGATAATGTGGCGCCATAACGAGCTTTAAATTTAAAGCTTTTCTTTGTTGCAGTGCAGAAAATATGCAATGAAAATTTTTGCAAAATCAAAACAATGACAACATAAAATGACTCTCGCCAATATTGAAATTTTAAAAAAGTACAGTTCCACAAAACTCTTATATATATATAAAGAAATCCTGAGTGGATAATGTAATTCTCATACCAGACAGCGAAA
Organism: Blennius ocellaris; assembly: GCF_963422515.1. Lineage (NCBI taxonomy): Eukaryota > Metazoa > Chordata > Actinopteri > Blenniiformes > Blenniidae > Blennius > Blennius ocellaris. The sequence goes on from NC_137669.1 coordinate 21,571,017, forward strand.
CTGCAAAAGACACTTTAGTCCATCGAGCAAATTAACCTATAAATAATGCAACTGGCATATTTTTCCAAACGTATTTGTCCAAAAAATGTACGTTCCTATAATGGACTTCATTAAAAATCATACGATGAATAACTTTTAAGGATAAATTCATGACGTCGGCCGGTCGGAGGAAACTAAAAGGCTGCAAAAGGACACGTTGAGTTAAAGTACCTGTCAGTCGTCTGGTACGTCTCCTGACCTCCTGGAATCCCAGAGACCAGGGGTGTCCAACATGAGGCCCGGGGGCCAGAAGCGGCCCGCCAGAGGAGCTGATCCGGCCGCCGTGGGATTTTTTTTAAAGTATAAATATGAAAACTGACAGAGGGTGATCTAAAAGCACTCGATTGTCAGAAATGACATTCAAAACCGCCCTTGGTCAGAATTAATTAATGCGTCTGTGGAGGTCACATGACTCAACACCTTTCACAATAAAACGACCAGTCCAACTTATGTGAAATGATACTTTAGATACGTAAAGTCAAAACAATTCACAGATGATGACAAATTGTTTTAATCCTGAATAAAAATATGATATCCAGATACAGATAAGGGTTTTTTTTTTGCAAATATAATAATATCTGATTTCCTTTCATATGTACATTTCAGAATAGACTGGCAAATTTTACAGTTACAAAAGAATCAAAAGAAGGAAAGACTTTGCATTTGTCCATATCTGCAGTTTAACATTTGTTCGTATCTGCAGTTTAACATTTGTCCATATCTGCAGTTTAACATTTGTCCGTATCTGCAGTATAACATTTGTTCCTATCTGCAGTTTAACATTTGTCCATATCTGCAGTTTAACATTTGACCGTATCTGCAGTTTAACATTTGTCCGTATCTGCAGTTTAACATTTGTCTGCATCTGCAGTTTAATCTGCAGTTTAACATTTGTCCATATCTGCAGTTTAACATTTGCAGTTTAACATTTGTCCATATCGGCAGTTTAACATTTGTCCATATCTGCAGTTTAACATTTGTCCATATCTGCAGTTTAGCATTTGCAGTTTAACATTTGTTCATATCTGCAGTTTAACATTTGTCCGTATCTGCAGTTTAACATTTGTCCGTATCTGCAGTTTAATCTGCAGTTTAACATTTGTCCGTATCTGCAGTTTAACATTTGTCCATATCTGCAGTTTAGCATTTGCAGTTTAACATTTGTCCATATCTGCAGTTTAACATTTGTCCATATCTGCAGTTTAACATTTGTCCGTATCTGCAGTTTAACATGTGATGTTTGACTTGTTGGCCCTCCAGAGGTCAGAGGTCAGGTCAGGTTGCTGTGGCTCCTCAACTGAAATCAGTTTAACGCCCCTGACATAGAGGATATTTTACCCTTTTTGTTTTTTTGTTGTTGTTTGTTTTCTGCGCAGAGCGTTCACAGTTCTGTAAACGTTCCCCCTCTTTCCTCCAGCGGCTCCTGGATGTTATTGGACGTTCCTCATAACGCCAACAACCCTGAACAATTTATGTTGCTCCGTGTTGTAATGAATGTTTCTTCACACGTAAACTAAATATAGGCTAGTACACATATTTTACACTGCGCACAAACACATTGTCCTGGGGAGCTCGATTAATGAGAGGCGTGTGTGTGTGTGTGTGTGTGTGTGTGTGTGTGTGTGTGTGTGTGTGTGTGTGTGTGTGTGTGTGTGTGTGTGTGTGTTTGGCTGAAGCAGATTAATCAGCAGCTATATAGTCTGGCATCGCCAACCGCTTTGATGAATGGGAGCTTAAAGTGCATCTGTGTACACACACACACACACACACACACACACACACACACACACACACACACACACACACACACACACACACACACACACACACACACACACGCCATAATTGGCATTGCGTTTTCAGCTCCACCTGCAAAACGAAGCGTGCTCCTGCAGGATCAGTGTGTGTGTGTGTGTGTGTGTGTGTGTGTGTGTGTGTGTGTGTGTGTGTGTGTGTGTGTGTGTGTGGCCATGAATCAGGACAGCAGCACAAAGACGGCAAATTAACGCTCCCTTTCCCTCCTCGCCCTCCGGCTTCAAAAAAAAAAAAAATGGCGCCATGACACATTTTGGGCCGCCGTGCTGAAAGCCGGCGGTACGACGTCGATCCACCTCGACTCCACGCTGGTCACACAAACACACACACACACACACACACACACACACAGTGTTTCTCCCGCTCAGCTGTGCGAGGATTCACACTCCCCGCCACCTCAACTCGCGGGCGACGACAAAACGCCGCCACGTCCTGCAGCAGCCGCCGCCGCCACACAGCTTGAGGTCCTTTAAGTAAACGGTGGCTGATTGTCGCAGGCGGGGGATTTGCTTGTCGGCCCCCCGAGCGAAACGGCGGCCGCAGACACTGCCTGCCTCTGATCTCATGCTAATGCTAATAGCTGCCCGGCGGCGGCAGGAGAAGGCCGTTAGCATCCCGCCGGGAGCCGGCGCCTGTCTGAGTGATGAAGATGGTCCACGCACGCATGCACGCACACACGCACGCACACACGCACGCACGCACGCGCACACACACGACGTTTATAAACTACATTCCTATTGGATACCTTCAGCTGGTGCGATCTCATAAACGCACTTAAACTCTCAGCGCATTTCTGCAGTTTTATTCAAACCGACAGAAAACACAGATATCGTTCCAAGAAAAGGAACAGAAAATGGAAGCAAAGTGTGTTTTTGTTTTTGTCTTTGGTGTCGCGGAGGATAAACGTTCATCCTGAAACGTCCATCGAAGTGTGAAACATTTAAAAGTCATTAATTTCCTTTACATGTTAGTTTATAGCATCACGTGAACCAGTCAAACAGAAAAATCTGATTAAAATCAATTAAAACAGACAATAGGGTTTTTTTTCTTATTATTATCAACTGTTATTTCTTCTCAAAAGTTAAATAAACGACGTTTTCCTTGCCGTCACGTCTCTGTGAACCCCCCCCCAGGAAACGGACTCGCCGTGCAAAAACTTCATTGCGTCGCAAAAAAATCAATGGCAGAAGCGTTCAGTTCTCTCCGATGAAGCGTCGGTACGTGACCTTGCCGTGGACGTGTTGCAACGCAGCGAGGCGGCATTAGCATTATCATCCGGCTTCACTCTGTGTTTGCTACAGAAACCACACCCGGACGTGTTCGCACACATTCTCCGGCAGCGGAGTTCATGGAAGCGAAGAAACCTTCCGGAAAGAACTGATTAAAAACCTTGAAAATCGATGCGACACTCAGCTGATGAAAAGCTGAAGTTGATCTTATTCCTTCCCCCCCAAAAAAAATCGCTTTTCACTTCAAATTTTCTTGATCATGATGTGCAGTGGTTTGCGCTCCTGCCGCACGTTGAAGGGTCTCCGGTTCGAGTCCTGGTGCATTTCTTTTTCTTTATTTAATAATTAAAGTATCAGGAGTAACTTTCTTTCCTCTGGAAGGTCTGAAGGAGGGTCAGAGTTTGGGTTTCCCATTTTAAAAAGACTGAAGGATGGAGGTTTTTTTGAAAGATGAAAGTGTTTTTTTCTTTGAAAGAAGTTCAATACGTTTTCATTCCTTCAAAGTTAATATCTTCACCTCCACATCACATATTTTCTCCACCAGTAAAGGTTGAAAAATCCTCAATAAACGAATATATTGGAATGTAATGAACTGTAACATCTGATCGTTCCATTGTCTTTATTTCAAAGTTCATTGTCATCTTGTCGCTCGTTTTAAAACTCTTTGTTCCCTTTGATCCTCCTTCTGACGACCTCAGAGCTGAATTGTTCGAAAATTTTATGTAATGAAACCTGAAATGTAATTTGAAATAGATTATAGAGAAGAGAATACTGAGAGCGACTTACTACTTATACATATATATATATATAAACAGTCGAAACGTTTTGAACTAGCGGGTTAGAATATTGGGGGACAAATATTTTGGTAGCCCCATAAAGTAATATTTAGAGTATTTAAGTTGTGAGCTCAGGATCTTGTTACGTTATTGACTAATTATTACCATTTGGCTTTTATTTAAATTTCTTTTATGACATTCCGTGCTCAGCACGTTTGTTCCACTATCAACCACTTACTAATGTTATAACATTTCAGGTTTTATTACATTATATTCTATAACAACATCTTGTATTTGGGGCTCCGTTCACGCGATAGCGAGACCCGACCACGCGTCCCGTCCCCGGAGTGAGAGCGTCCAGCGGACAGGTTCACGGCCGGACCGCCGCCGCCGCCGCCGTCTTCAAAGTGTGAAACATGATGAAAGAGCTTGAGAGAAGTGAGGCGGAGCGGCGTGAGCCGCTGGATGCCGGCCGCCCTTCATTAAACCAATAATATTACCGGCAATTAATTATTTAGAGCGAGGCCTGACGACACCATTCTTCACTGAGCATTGTGAGGCTGCGGATTCATTTTCCCCCAGATATTAAAAGTAGTTTCATTTGCTCTGGCTTTTCTTTCTTTTTTCTTTTTTTTTTTTTAATCAAACCCGATGAAATATGGTGTTTTCCAGCTAACCAGCGGAGTGAATGAATACTTCCAGCAGAACCCTGAGGAAGGGCATAATGGGGTTGGTGTTATTTTTAGCCTAAATCTCAAACTCTTATTTAATAAAGCAGGAGTTTAACATGAGCAGCGTTCTACACCGTTTTCATACAGTAAATGTAAGGCGCGCACACAAACTGCTATAAAAAAAATAAAAAATCAACGTAGGCTCGGTTTGATTGAAGCAGAAATAATATACAATTACACATTGATCGGCCACTTTATCAACGGAACCAGTTTTACTCGGAAATAAACAGCCATTTACGCCGGTAGACATGACGGTGAAGATCAGCTGATGAAGAGCAGAAGAACGGAGGAAGAAAGACGATTTAAGTGATTTTGACCGACAGCGTGGCGACAACATGGCCGTGCCGCAATGTGGGAAGGTCAACCGCTTTATTTTGGACAATAAATATCAGTTGTTTTAGTTGTTTGGTCGTAGACTCATATATCTACATATCAAAATGTAGCAGTACATACCACCTGGGGCCACTAGATGTCACTATAATCACTCAAAGGGTGCGACTTATAGTCCAGAAAATACCGTATTTCTGACTCTTTTTTCCCCCCCCACAGAACATACCACCTGGGGCCACTAGATGTCACTATAATCACTCAAAAGGTGCGACTTATAGTCCAGAAAATACCGTATTTTTGACTTTTTTTCTTCTTCCACGGAACATACCACCTGGGGCCACTAGATATCACTATAATCACTCAAAAGGTGCGACTTATAGTCCAGAAAATACCGTATTTCTGACTCTTTTTCCCCCCCCACAGAACATACCACCTGGGGCCACTAGATGTCACTATAACCACTCAAAAGGTGCGACTTATAGTCCAGAAAATACGGTATTTCTGACTCTTTTGTTTCTTCTTCCACAGAACATACCACCTGGGGCCACTAGATGTCACTATAATCACTCAAAAGGTGCGACTTATAGTCCAGAAAATACCGTATTTCTGACTCTTTTGTTTCTTCTTCCACAGAACATACCACCTGGGGCCACTAGATGTCACTATAATCACTCAAAGGGTGCGACTTATAGTCCAGAAAATACCGTATTTCTGACTTCTTTCCCCCCCCCCCCACAGAACATACCACCTGGGGCCACTAGATGTCACTATAATCACTCAAAAGGTGCGACTTATAGTCCAGAAAATACCGTATTTCTGACTTCTTTCCCCCCCCCCACAGAACATACCACCTGGGGCCACTAGATGTCACTATAATCACTCAAAAGGTGCGACTTATAGTCCAGAAAATACCGTATTTCTGACTTTTTTTCTTCTTCCACAGAATATACCACCTGGGGCCACTAGATGTCACTATAACCACTCAAAAGGTGCGACTTATAGTCCAGAAAATACGGTATTTCTGACCTTTCTTTTGCCACAGACTTGTGCCGCGGCTCCGGAATCAATTCTTGATCTACAACGATGCGACGCGGAGTTTAAAATATTCCGCCCCCCCTATTCAAAGCTCCAGCAGCCCGAATGCGTCTGCCTCCAGTCAGTGAGCGTTTTTTATTTTCCCCTCGAGAGGATTTGAACGTCGGCGTTTGCGATGCGGCGGTTTTGCGTGGCGCCCTCTTTCCTTCCGATCACCTGTGCCGTCGATTACGTCTCAGGTGACGGGAAACGGCGCGTTTAACTAATTCACCCCGCCGAGTTATTCCCCCCCCTCAACCAAAAGAGCTCCGTCTTTGTAATTACAATGGATTAGGGACTAATATCTAATTATGCCTTAATATGCTTTAATGCATTTTTAATGGCAGCCGGGTGTTAAAAGTCAAACTCGCTGCCGCCTCTGTCGGGGGCGGGGAGGTGAAGATTGAGGGAGGGAGAGGGTTTCTTGGCAGCGGGAGGCTGGAGGGAGGGATGGAAAACATCGATTTCTCTGGCAGAGGTTACAGAAGCCTAGCAGGGAGGCGGCGGCGGCGGCGGCGGCGGCGGCTGCATACCGAAGTCGTTCGGCGTTAAAACGTTGCGCCGATCCGCAGTAAAAAAAAAAAAAAAAAAAAAATGCTTCTCCCTCGCCGCCGCTTCACGTCAAACGAGGGGAGGACACAAAACGCCCGTTTGAATCACGAGCCGGAGCGGAGACCGCGTATTGATTTGCCGCTTTATGAAAAGGGGGGGGGCGACTTCATCGAGGCGAGGACGGCGCGGGAGCGCTACGACGTGGAGACAACCAAATTTTTTTTTAAAAATCCCCCCAAAAAATCAGGCCCATTCATACTGACGCGCGCAAAAAAACACACAAATCTCCAATTTCGCAGGGTCGCAGCTCGCGTGTGACAGCCGACACTGAATAAATAGATCCTCTCTGCGTCGCTCTCGTAAACGTATTCATCCTCACTGTTTGTTTGTCTCCGCATGATTGTTTGCCACAACAATATTCTATCATTTGTTTCCCTCTTGTTTATTCTAATAGGGTGTAGGCACAGTGGAGACGAGAGGGGGGGAAAAAAAAAAAGAAAAACCCCAGCACATGAATAATATTTCAAAGATTGATCGGGATGCAAATTGCCTTGTGAGCGCGATTGGTGCGGCTCGGCCGCTTTTAATTGGGTTCTGTTAATTAATGCTCGATGTGGAGACAAACTGAATTACTCGCAGGTTCTTGTGCATGTCATTATCTCCTAATGGTGTCAGCAGAAAAAAAAAAAAAACAACACGTGTGCATGTGTGTGCGTGTGTACTGTATGTGCACGTGCGCTGGGTTAACCCTTCCCTCTCCGCCTCGACAACAAACGCGGGTCGTTAAGTTAATGTGCCATTAGGAAGTCAAGTTCTAATGTTTTAATCACTGGCAGACTAATAAGAGAGAATATAATTTATTTACAGGCTCTAACTAAATGCATTAGGCGTGTCGGGATCGCCGAGGCGCTTTAATCCTAAAGTCAGATTCATTTTCTGTTATTTAGATTTTTTTTTTTTTTTTTTCTTTCTTTTGGACCCATCGTGAGAAATTTTCCAATAAACGAGCGAGCGAGTGACGGCCGCTCCTCTTTTTTTTACGCTCGTCGTCTTCATGAACACGTCTCATATTTCACTTGAATTACTCCTGAAAACCATTTAGTTTTTTTTTCCCGCAAGGCGAGTCAATGTGCCGTAAAAGAAAATCGTGTTTTACGCGTATTGCTGAATGGAAAGGGGAAAAAAAAAAATCTTTTTTTTTTTTTTTTTTTTTTTAACGCGTGCAATGAACTGTGGGTAATCTCCCGGGCCGCGGGTGTGTGTCGAGATATATACGCCGCGACTTCAAGAGTCGTATTCTCACGAATCTCTAAATCCTCCGTCGACACGCGACAGTCGGGAGGCATCAAAAGGGTGAAGCGGGAGCGCGAGTCATTAACGCCGCGAGTCACGACGGCGGGTTGAGGAGGTCCTCCGCCGCAACAAACAAACATATTAATGCCATCAGTCGTGCTCCGGGAGGCGGAGAGAGCCGCAATTAACGCTCGTCTGTTGCTATGCGGGCTGGAGTGTCGCCGGGTGGGGTGGGGGGTGGGGGGGGGGGGGGGTGTGACCTTGAGGAGCCTCGTTAGGGGAGTGATTGACGCGGCGGCGGCGGCGACAGACGAGGTTCTGGCGTTGGTCAAGACTGACGCTGGAGAAATCTAACCTTCGTTTTCTTCAGATTCTTGTCTCTTTAAACGTGTGACGGAACGCTTGAGAGGAGCCCACATGGAAAGAACCTTTATAAACATATATGCTTTAATATAGGTTTTGATATAGGTTTTGAATATATGTGACATACATACAAAATTGGCCGTTTTCCCTATATTTTATCTACATATGTGCACATATGTGTACATATATTTCCATATACTTTTCACCTA
>NC_137669.1:21583662-21798662 GCF_963422515.1 Blennius ocellaris
CTCTTCTTTCTCCTCCTCCTCCTCTTCCCTTCTCCTCATCCTCTTCCCTTCTTTCTCCTCCTCCTCCTCCCTCCTTCTCCTCCTCCTCCTCCTTCCCTTCTCCTCCTCCTCCTCCCTCCTTCCCCTCCTCCTCCTCCCTCCTTCCTTCAGCTCAATGATCCTTGAAGACAATAAAGTAGATCAAGTTTCCACAGAGTCAGAAATGTAGAGAAGAGATGAAACATTCCAGGTTCTGCAGAAGAAATGAAGAGAAAGAAGGTTGAGCATTGATTGTCCCCCCCCCCCTCTCCACCCCCCCCCCCCCCCCCCCCCCCCCCCCTCAGAGGTGTGGGTGCCATGGAGATCGTGGCGATGGACATGAAGCTGCGGGGGATGTACATCGCCCGGCAGCTGAGCTTCACCGGCGTCACTTTCAAGATCGAGGAGGTTCCTCTGAGCCTGAAGTACATCGGCATGTACAACAAGTCAGTGAGGCTGGTGAGCTCACACACACACACACACACTCACTCACGCGCGCTCGCGCACGCACACGCACACGCGCTCGCACTCGCGCACGCTCACTACACCTCGCACTCGCGCACGCTCACACACTCGCACTCGCGCACGCTCACACACTCGCTCACACACACACTCGCACTCGCTCACGCTCACACACTCGCTCACACACACACTCGCTCACACACACACTCGCTCACACACACACGCACACACACACACACTCACAGTCACACACTCACACGCACACGCACACACTCACACACTCACTCACTCTCAGTCAGTCTCACACACACACACACACACTCACGCACACACTCACTCACTCTCAGTCAGTCTCACACACACACACTCACACTCGCTCACACTCACACACGCACACACTCACACTCGCACACGCTCACACACGCACACACGCACACACACACACACACACACTCGCTCACACACACACTCACACACGCACACACACGCATGCACGCGCACACGCACGCACACACTCTCACTCGCTCACGCACACACACACACACGCACACACACACTCTCACGCACACACACACTCTCGCACACACACACACACACGCACACACACACTCTCGCACACACACACACACACGCACACAATCTCGCACACACACACACACTCACACACACACTCTCTCTCACTCACACACACACTCTCACACACACTCTCACACACACTCTCACACTCACACACACGCACACACTCTCTCTCACTCACACACACACTCACACTCCCTCTCTCACACTCACTCACCCTCTCCCCCCCCCCCCCCCCCCCCCCCCCGCAGTGGGTCAGTGCCCGGGAGAAGTTCCAGCAGGCGGCCGGCCTGATGGAGGCGGAGCAGCGTATGAAGAAGTCCATGTGGGGGCAGTTCTGGTCGGCCCACCAGAGGTTCTTCAAGTACCTCTGCATCGCCTCCAAGGTGCGGCGGGTGGTGCAGCTGGCCCGGGAGGAGGTGCAGAACGGCAAGGTGAGGCTCCACCCGTCTCCACCCTGCAGGGTCCGGCAGTGCAACACTGTTCTTACATCAGATTAACGTTAAAAATGACATTCTTTTACTTTCTCCTGACAGTCGTCAATATTAAAGTGAAACAAACTACAGACATAAATGGATTTAAATCATAATGCAAAAATATCAAGACTAAATACAATTAAAACACAATTGTGATTAAAAAAAACAAACAAAGATTCCAAAACAAGATGGAAGATATAAATAGAAAGGACTAAAGTTTGTTTCCTTTAAATCTATTTTAATTAAAGTCTTGAGTAAAGCAGTTTGTACCTTCAGAGCAGTGTGTGTGTGTGTGCGCCCCCCCCCCCCCCCCCAGTGTGTGGTCATCGGCCTGCAGTCCACCGGTGAGGCTCGGACTCTGGAGGCTCTGGAGGAAGGAGGAGGAGAACTCAACGACTTCGTCTCCACGGCAAAGTAAAGCTGAACCTCGTCCTCGCTGTCTGGACACACTGTGTGTGTGTGTGTGTGTGTGTGTGTGTGTGTGTGTGTGTGTGTGTGTGTGGTAACTGGTGTGTGTGTGTGTGTTGCAGGGGGGTGCTGCAGTCCCTCATAGAGAAGCACTTCCCCGCCCCCGACAGACAGAAGCTCTACAGCCTGCTGGGAATCGACCTGTCAGCCAAGAAGACGCCGTCTCCTAGTGAGGAGGCGCAGAGAGAGATGAAGGGCAAGAAGAGGAAAGGTGGGTGGAGGAGGGAGGGGGGGGGGGGGGGGAGCTGAGACTGGGGGGGAGGGATGGGGTGACGGTGTGACGTGATGGAGTAACGGTGTGACGTGACGGTGTGACGGTGTGACGTGATGGTGTGACGGTGTGGTGGTGACGGTGTGACGTGACAGTGTGGTGGTGACGGTGTGACGTGATGGAGTAACGGTGTGGTGGTGACGGTGTGACGTGATGGAGTAACGGTGTGGTGGTGACGGTGTGACGTGACAGTGTGGTGGTGACGGTGCGACGTGATGGAGTAACGGTGTGACGGGACGGTGTGGTGGTGATGGTGTGACGGTGTGACGTGATGGAGTAACGGTGTGACGTGACGGTGTGGTGGTGACGGTGTGACGTGATGGTGTGACGGTGTGACGTGATGGAGTAACGGTGTGGTGGTGACGGTGTGACGTGACGGTGTGGTGGTGACGGTGTGACGTGATGGTGTGACGTGATGGAGTAACGGTGTGGTGGTGACGGTGTGACGTGACGGTGTGGTGACGGTGCGACGTGATGGAGTAACGGTGTGACGTGACGGTGTGGTGGTGATGGTGTGACGGTGTGACGTGATGGAGTAACGGTGTGGTGGTGACGGTGTGACGTGATGGAGTAACGGTGTGGTGGTGACGGTGTGACGTGATGGAGTAACGGTATGGTGGTGACGGTGTGACGTGATGGAGTAACGGAGTGACGGTGTGTGCAGCTCCGGAGGCCAAGAAGCAGCAGCAGAAGAAGAAGGCCCGGCGGCACGGCGGCCTATCAGGGAGCAGCTCTGAGGAGAGCCAATCAGAGGAGTCGGAGAAGGACCTGGACAGTGACGACAGCTTCAAGTCCGTCAGCTCCGCCGACGAGGACGACGACTTTAACCCCTTCAGGGACGAGTCGGACGACGACGACGAGGACGGTGAGTCAGTGTGCTGTGACTCCGCCCCCCGGGGGGCGCCAGAGAGGAGCTGCTGTGACTCTGCCCCCCCGGGGGGCGCCAGAGAGGAGCTGCTGTGACTCCGCCCCCCGGGGGGCGCCAGAGAGGAGCTGCTGTGACGTTTCCATGACATTTCCCTGATGTTCCCCTGACGTTCCCATGATGTTCCCACGACGTTCCCATGATGTTTCCCTGATGTTCCCACGACGTTTCCCTGATGTTTCCCTGATGTTCCCACGACGATTCCACGACGTTCCCACGATGTTTCCCTGATGTTCCCACGACGATTCCACGACGATTCCACGACGTTCCCACGATGTTTCCCTGATGTTCCCACGACGATTCCCTGATGTTCCCACGACGATTCCACGACGATTCCACGACGTTCCCATGATGTTTCCCTGATGTTCCCACGACGATTCCCTGATGTTTCCCTGATGTTCCCACGACGATTCCACGACGTTCCCACGATGTTTCCCTGATGTTCCCACGACGATTCCCTGATGTTTCCCTGATGTTCCCACGACGATTCCACGACGTTCCCATGATGTTTCCCTGATGTTCCCACGACGATTCCCTGATGTTTCCCTGATGTTCCCACGACGATTCCACGACGATTCCACGACGTTCCCACGATGTTTCCCTGATGTTCCCACGACGATTCCCTGATGTTTCCCTGATGTTCCCACGACGATTCCACGACGATTCCACGACGTTCCCATGATGTTTCCCTGATGTTCCCACGACGATTCCCTGATGTTTCCCTGATGTTCCCACGACGATTCCACGACGTTCCCACGATGTTTCCCTGATGTTCCCACGACGATTCCCTGATGTTTCCCTGATGTTCCCACGACGATTCCACGACGTTCCCATGATGTTTCCCTGATGTTCCCACGACGATTCCCTGATGTTTCCCTGATGTTCCCACGACGATTCCACGACGATTCCACGACGTTCCCCTGACGTTTCCACGACGTTTCCCTGATGTTCCCACGACGATTCCACGACGTTCCCACGATGTTTCCCATGTTTCCCTGATGTTTCCCTGATGTTTCCCTGACGTTTCCATGACGTTTCCACGACGTTTCCACGACGTTTCCACGACGTTTCCACGACGTTTCCACGACGTTTCCACGACGTTTCCACGACGTTTCCACGACGTTTCCACGACGTTTCCACGACGTTTCCATGACGTTTCCATGACGTTCCCACGACGTTTCCATGACGTTCCCACGATGTTTCCCTGACGTTCCCACGACGTTCCCACGACGTTTCCATGACGTTTCCATGACGTTTCCATGACGTTCCCCTGACGTTCCCACGACGTTCCCCTGACGTTCCCACGACGTTGCCACGACGTTCCCACGACGTTGCCACGACGTTTCCACGACGTTTCCATGACATTTCCCTGACGTTCTCACGACGTTCCCCATGACGTTCCCACGACGTTTCCATGCTTTCCTTAAAAACGTGATTCTTTATATTGTCGGTTCTGCCGCCAGCAGGAAGTGGGAGGAGCTCGTCCTCCACTGATTGATCAGTTGTGTTTTCAGACCCGTGGCTGATCAGGAAGGAACCAAAGAAAGGGAAGGAGAAGAAGAAGAAGAGGAGGCGGAGCATCGACCCCGACTCCATCCAAAGTGCCTTGTTAGCCTCTGGACTGGGCTCCACCAGGCCGGCCTTCACCGCCCCGGTCCAGACCCCCAGCACACCTGCCCCAGGTGAGCCCCCCCCCCCACCCTGACCCTGTGTTACCTGTGTGGGGGGGTACTGACCCCTCCCCCCCCCCCCAGTGAAAGCAGAGGCCCAGGACAGCTGCCTGACCAGTGAGGACGCCGTGGAGCTGGCCCAGAAGATGAAGAGGGACCTGCTGGACCAGCTGGAGGACCTGGCGGAGAACCTGCCCCCCAACACGCTGGACGAGCTCATCGACGAGCTGGGGGGGCCGGAGAACGTCGCCGAGGTAACGGACACTCCCCCCCCCCCCCCCCCCCCCCCCCCCCAGGCTTCTGGCTTTAACTGGCACAAGAAATGCCAGCAAATTCACTCTTGGAATGTGAAGACTGAGGTCATGTGACGTCATGTGTCTCTGCAGCAGGTCGTCCTCAGTCGTCCCTTCAGTTGTCCTCAGTCGTCCCTTCAGTTGTCCTCAGTCGTCCCCTCAGTCGTCCCCTCGGCCATCCCCTCAGTTGTCCTCTGTCATCCTCAGTTGTCCCCTCAGTTGTCCTCTCAGTCGTCCCCTCAGTCGTCCCCTCAGTCGTCCTCAGCTGTCCTCTCAGTTGTCCTCTCAGTCATCCTCTCAGTCGTCCCCTCGGCCGTCCCCTCAGTTGTCCTCTGTCATCCTCAGTTGTCCCCTCAGTTGTCCCCTCAGTTGTCCTCTCAGTTGTCCTCTCAGTCGTCCCCACAGTCGTCCCCTCAGTCGTCCTCAGTTGTCCTCTCAGTTGTCCTCTCAGTTGTCCCCTCAGTCGTCCCCTCAGTCGTCCCCTCAGTCGTCCTCTCAGTCGTCCCCTCAGTCGTCCTCTCAGTTGTCCCCTCAGCTGTCCTCACAGTTGTCCCCTCAGTCGTCCCCTCAGTCGTCCTCTCAGTTGTCCCCTCAGTGGTCCTCTCAGTCGTCGTCCTCAGTCGTCGTCCTCAGTCGTCGTCCTCAGTCGTCGTCCTCAGTCGTCCTCTCAGTCGCCCTCTGTCCTCTCAGTCGTCCTCTCTGTCGTCCTCTGTCCTCTCAGTCGTCCTCTCTGTCCTCTGTCCTCTCAGTCGTCCTCTCTGTTGTCCTCTCAGTCGCCCTCTGTCCTCTCAGTCGTCCTCTCTGTCCTCTGTCCTCTCAGTCGTCCTCTCTGTTGTCCTCTCAGTCGCCCTCTGTCCTCTCAGTCGTCCCCTCAGTCGTCGTCCTCTCTGTCGTCCTCTCTGTCGTCCTCTGTCCTCTCAGTCGTCCTCTGTCCTCTCAGTCGTCCTCTCTGTCGTCCTCTCAGTCGTCCTCTCTGTCGTCCTCTCTGTCGTCCTCTGAGTCGCCCTCAGTCCTCTCAGTCGTCCTCTCTGTCGTCCTCTCAGTCGTCCCCTCAGTCATCCTGAGAGCTGTCCTCTCAGCTGTCCTCTCAGTTGTCCTCTCAGTCGTCCTCTCAGTCGCCCTCTGTCCCCTCAGTCGTCCCCTCAGTCGTCGTCCTCTCTGTCGTCCTCTGTCCTCTCAGTCGTCCTCTCAGTCGCCCTCTGTCCTCTCAGTTGTCCTCAGTCGTCCTCTCTGTCCCCTGACCCTCGCTGTCTCCACTTCCTGTCCCAGATGACGGGCCGTAAAGGTCGTGTGGTGAGCAACGACGACGGCAGCATCACCTACGAGTCTCGCTCAGAGCTGGACGTCCCGGTGGAGATCCTCAACCTGACGGAGAAGCAGCGCTTCATGGACGGAGAGAAGGTCTCTCACACACACACACACACACACACACACACACACACACACACACACACACACACACACACACACACACACACACACACACACAACATGGCTGTTTAGCTTCAGAATTACTGCTCCGGTTGTTAAATTCAGCTTTTCAAAGTAAAACTAATGACTTTTACTTTCTCAACCGGCCGTCAGGAAACTTTCAAAGTGAAACTTTCTCCTTTGATCTTGTTCCACTGGCTGTCGTTCTGCTCCGGAGTCACGGGAGGAACAAAATAAAACGACATGAATGACGTTACGTCTAATGAATTAAGTTTTTCAACTGAATTCAGGCTTTAATTTTGAAGGCACTAATAATAATGAAGTGAAGTGGAAACGAGCAGGAGCCGTTAGTCGTCACTGTTGTGGTTAAATGGGACCGTTTGGTGTCTGGGTTCCTGTCGTCATGGTAACGGTACCTCGTGTCCCCCCCCCCCCCCCCCCCCCCCCAGAACATCGCCATCATCTCTGAAGCGGCCAGCTCGGGGATCTCCCTGCAGGCCGACCGGCGGGTGAAGAACCAGCGCCGGAGGGTCCACATGACCCTGGAGCTGCCCTGGAGCGCCGACCGGGCCATACAGCAGTTCGGTCAGTGTGGCGGCCGCAACAGTACAACCCCCTGGTCCCCTCGGGACCCCGTCAGACACCCTGGTCCCCTCGGGACCCCGTCCAACCACCTGGTCCCCTCGGGACCCCGTCCAACACCCGAGGGCCGGGGCTCGGTTTGCTTTGTGGCGGGTAGAGGACGTGACGTAGAGCGCTAACGGGTAGAGCGCTAACGGGTAGAGCGCTAACAAAGAAAAAGATTGAGAGTGTCTCTCGGGAAGGCGAGGAGGAGAGAGGAAGACTCTTTGATATCTGGTCTGAAGACTTTATATCTATATACTTTATATATGGCTCTATGTAGAGCGCTAACAGGTAGAGCGCTAACAGTAGAGCGCTAACAGTAGAGCGCTAACAGTAGAGCGCTAACAGGTAGAGCGCTAACAGGTAGAGTTCTAACAGGTAGAGCGCTAACAGTAGAGCGCTAACAGGTAGAGCGCTAACAGGTAGAGTTCTAACAGGTAGAACACAAGCCGGTCTGAAGACTTCATATCGCTGCTGTTTGTGGCTACACATTAGCCATGAGCTAACTAGCCTAGCCACCAGAGCGGAAGGGGGCGGGACTTCCTGGTCTGGTGTCTGGTGCTGGTGTTCAGTGTGAACGACGCCCAATCAAATGACGGGGTGAACCTTCTTGGCTCCGCCCCCTCACAGTGACCCGGGTCCCGGACTGTCCAATGAGGAGGAACCCTTGATGCACAGCTGCACACAATCACAAAGGCGTCGTCGTTATTCGTCTGGGTTGTTTTGGGCCGTTTGTCGAGGCGTCTAGTTCAGGAAACCGTCCTTGTCCCCGTCTGTCCCAGTATGTCCCCGTCTGTCCCTGTCTGTCCCAGTATGTCCCCATCTGTCTCAGTCCTCTAAGTAAAGACCTAGAGAGTAACTGAAGCTTACCCAGTGTCTCGACTCGCCCAGCTCTACAAGTAGAGGTCCTTCTGACTGTCCTGTCCCCGTCCCTCAGGGAGGACTCACCGGTCCAACCAGGTCACGGCCCCGGAGTACGTCTTCCTCATCTCGGAGCTGGCCGGGGAGCAGAGGTTCGCCTCCATCGTCGCCAAAAGACTGGAGAGCCTGGTGAGAGCGGGACGCGGTCCTCCCGGTGGTCCCGGTCCAGCGACGTCCTCGGGACACACTTTTCTGACTCCTTGTGGTTTGGTGCCAACAGGGGGCGCTGACTCACGGGGACAGACGGGCGACGGAGACCCGCGACCTCAGCAGGTTCAACTTCGACAATAAGGTGAGCAGGAGGACCCTGCAGGTCCGGTCCGGGGCAGACCTGCAGGAGGACCCTGCAGGTCCGGTCCAGGCCGGTCCGGACCGGTCCAGGGCAGACCTGCAGGAGGACCCTGCAGGTCCGGTCCAGGCCGGTCCGGGCCGGTCCGGGTCAGCGACTGACGGCGTGTGTCTGTTGTGCAGTACGGCAGGAACGCCCTGGAGATCGTCATGAAGTCCATCGTCAAGCTGGACTCGCCGCTGGTCTCGCCGCCCGCAGACTTCAAAGGAGATTTCTTCAAAGGTGTGACCCCGCCCCCCCCTTTCATGTCCCCCTCCCACCTCCACGGATCCCTCTTCCGTGTTGATTCGTCCAGAGCTTGTTCTCGTCTGTCGTTCCTTGTCCTCCGCCTGGTTCTCCGGTTCTTCATTGTGGTTCCGTTGTTCCGGTGCAGAGATCCAGGGGGGCTTGATAGGCGTGGGCCTGATCAACGTGGAGGACCGCTCTGGGGCCCTCATGCTGGACAAAGGTGAGGCTGGAGGAGGACGGGTGTTACGGTGGCTCTTGTTACGTGGGTGTGTGACGCCCCGTCTCGTCCCGTCCCTCCCGTCCCTCTCGTCCTCCAGACTACAACAACATGGGGAAGTTCCTGAACCGGATCCTGGGCATGGCGGTCCAGCAGCAGAACGCCTTGTTCCAGTACTTCTCCGACACGCTGGCCGCCGTCATCCAGGAGGCCAAGAAGAACGGCCGCTACGACATGGGCATTCTGGGTAATGGGCGGGAACGCGTCCCACGGTCACGGTCCCTCCCGGGTCGGTAGGAGCTCGTCTGAAGACCCCCGTCTTTGTCCCCGGCTTGTGTCCCCGCAGACCTCGGCTCCGGAGACGAGAAGGTGAAGAAGGTGGACTGCAGGAAGTTCCTCACGCCGGGATACACTACGTCTGGACACGTGGAGCTCTTCACTGTGAGTCCTCATGTCCTCATGTCTCATCTCTATGTCCTCCTGTCTCATCTGTATGTCCTCCTGTCCTCATGTCTCATCTTCATGTCCTCGTGTCTCATCTGTATGTCCTCATGTCTCATCTGTATGTCCTCGTGTCTCATCTGTATGTCCTCATCTTCATGTCCTCGTGTCTCATCTGTATGTCCTCATGTCTCATCTGTATGTCCTCATCTTCATGTCCTCGTGTCTCATCTGTATGTCCTCGTGTCTCATCTGTATGTCCTCATCTTCATGTCCTCGTGTCTCATCTGTATGTCCTTGTGTCTCATCTGTATGTCCTCATGTCCTCGTGTCTCATCTGTATGTCCTCATGTCCTCGTGTCTCATCTGTATGTCCTCGTGTCCTCATGTCTCATCTGTATGTCCTCGTGTCTCATCTGTATGTCCTCATCTTCACGTCATCGTGTCTCATCTGTGTGACCTCGTGTCTCATCTGTATGTCCTCATGTCTCATCTGTATGTCCTCGTATCTCATCTGTATGTCCTCATCTTCATGTCCTCGTGTCTCATCTGTATGTCCTCATGTCTCATCTGTATGTCCTCATCTTCATGTCCTCGTGTCTCATCTGTATGTCCTCATCTTCATGTCATCGTGTCTCATCTGTATGTCCTTGTGTCTCATCTGTATGTCCTCATGTCCTCGTGTCTCATCTGTATGTCCTCATCTTCATGTCATCGTGTCTCATCTGTATGTCCTCGTGACCTCATGTCTCATCTGTATGTCCTCGTGTCCTCATGTCTCATCTGTATGTCCTCGTGTCTCATCTGTATGTCCTCATGTTCATGTCCTTGTGTCTCATCCGTATGTCCTCATGTTCATGTCCTTGTGTCTCATCCGTATGTCCTCATGTCTCTTCATGTCTGGTCCTCATGTCTCATCTCCACATCCTCATGTCTGTTCATGTCCTCATGTCTCATCCTCATGTTCTCATGTCCCATCCTCACGTCCTCATGTCTCATCACCACGTCCTCACGTCCTCATGTCCCATGTCCCCTCCTGTCCCAGGTGAGTGTGGAGCGGGGGATGTCCTGGGAGGACGCCACTCATGCGTGGGCGGATCAGAACGGTCCAGACGACGGCTTCTATGTTCAGGTAGGACGTTTAGAGCGTCTCTTTGTGGACAGACGTCCTTCACTGGACAACCACTGCCATGGTGCAACTTTTTGAAAACACTTTGGGTGTGTCCCAGTAGTCCCTCCCATCTCCTTTCCTATCCACTTCTCCTTAACCTCAGAAGTGTTGAAGTGATGAGGAAAGGAGGCTTAATGCTTCCTTTAGAGCTTCCTTTAGCCTAGGAAACACTGATGCCTCCTTTAGCCTAGGAAACACTGATGCCTCCTTTAGCCTAGGAAACACTGATGCTTCCTGTAGCCTAGGAAACACTGATGCCTCCTTTAGAGCCTCCTTTAGCCTAGGAAACACTGATGCTTCCTTTAGCCTAGGAAACACAGATGCTTCCTTTAGCCTAGGAAACACAGATGCTTCCTTTAGAGCCTCCTTTAGCCTAGGAAACACTGATGCCTCCTTTAGCCTAGGAAACACAGATGCTTCCTTTAGAGCCTCCTTTAGCCTAGGAAACACTGATGCCTCCTTTAGCCTAGGAAACACTGATGCTTCCTGTAGCCTAGGAAACACTGATGCCTCCTTTAGAGCCTCCTTTAGCCTAGGAAACACTGATGCCTCCTTTAGCCTAGGAAACACAGATGCTTCCTTTAGAGCCTCCTGTAGCCTAGGAAACACAGATGCTTCCTTTAGAGCCTCCTGTAGCCTAGGAAACACTGATGCCTCCTTTAGAGCCTCCTTTAGCCTAGGAAACACTGATGCCTCCTTTAGCCTAGGAAACACAGATGCTTCCTTTAGAGCCTCCTTTAGCCTAGGAAACGCTGATGCCTCCTTTAGCCTAGGAAACGCTGATGCCTCCTTTAGCCTAGGAAACGCTGATGCCTCCTTTAGCCTAGGAAACACTGATGCCTCCTTTAGCCTAGGAAACACTGATGCCTCCTTTAGCCTAGGAAACACTGATGCCTCCTTTAGCCTAGGAAACACTGATGCCTCCTTTAGCCTAGGAAACACTGATGCCTCCTTTAGCCTAGGAAACACTGATGCCTCCTTTAGCCTAGGAAACACTGATGCTTCCTTTACCAAAGGAGACCAGCTTTAGGAAGCCTCCTAGCACCTTTCCTTAACCCTGTGACCTCATCCAGGGGGTTAAGGAGAGGAGACAGGAGGGACTATTGGGACGCCCCCCGAGGCTCCATCACATATGAACGGGTGAAACATGAACCAGTTTTAGAAGCTCTGACCTGCAGAGCTTTGAACGGAACCTTCTTCTGAAGATTGAAGTGTCCCTCCCCCCCTCCCCCCCTCCCTCCCTCCCCCCCTCCCCCCCTCCCCAGATGAGGAACAACAAGAAGACGTCCATCCTGGTGAAGGAGGTGAACACCAAGAAGAGGCTGTTCCTGGTCTACAGACCGAACACCGGCCGGCAGCTCAAGCTGGAGACGTACGCTGACCTGAAGAAGAAGTTCAAGAAGGTGAGGGGGAGGGGAGGAGCCCCCTGGTGGGCGGGGCCTCCCGGTGGGCGGGGCCTAGGACGGAGGCTCACCTTGTCGTGTGTTGCAGGTTTTGTCTGAAGACGCCAAGCAGCACTGGACGGACCAGCACAAGTTGTCTGCTAAGATCTGCTCCCACGCCTACTGGTAGGTCTGGAACCTCCACCTTCATCCACCCTGTCCTCTGGCTGCAGTCCTCATGTCCCCCCCTCCCCCTCCCCCCCCTCCAGGCGGGGGAACTGTAAGAAGGCGTCGGTGGGGCTGCAGTGTGAGGTAGGGCTGCGCTGCAGGACGTACTACGTCCTGTGTGGCTCGGTGCTCAGCGTGTGGAACGAGCTGGAGGAAGTCCTGACCCCCGTCAGCGGGACCAACGTCAAGGTGCAGATCGTCCGCCTGAGGACGGAGGACGGACAGAGGATCGTCGGTGAGTCGTCCTCGTCTCCGGTTACCAGACGGACCAGGTCCTGTTCAGTGTTTAAGACAAAGACCTGTCCCTGTCCTGTACATGTCCTGTCCCTGTCCTATCCCCGTCCTGTCCCCGTCCCTGTCCTGTCCCCGTCCCTGTCCTGTCCCTGTCCCTGTCCCCGTCTCTGTCCTGTCCCTATCCCCGTCCCGTCCCTGTCCTGTCCCTACCCCCATCCCTGTCCTGCCCTATCCCCGTCCCTGTCCTGTCCCCGTCCCTGTCCTGTCCCTATCCCTGTCCCCGTCTCTGTCCTGTCCCTATCCCTGTCCCTGTCCCCGTCTCTGTCCTGTCCCTATCCCCGTCCCTGTCCTGTCCCTGTCCTGTCCCTACCCCCGTCCCTGTCCTGCCCCTATCCCCGTCCCTGTCCTGTCCCTACCCCCGTCCCTGTCCTGTCCCTATCCCCGTCCCTGTCCTGTCCCTGTCCTGCCCCTATCCCCATCCCTGTCCTGTCCCTACCCCTGTCCCTGTCCTGCCCCTATCCCCGTCCCTGTCCTGTCCCTATCCCCGTCCTGTCCTGTCCTGTCCTATCCCCATCCCTGTCCTGTCCCTATCCCTGTCCCCGTCTCTGTCCTGTCCCTATCCCCGTCCCTGTCCTGTCCCTACCCCGTCCCTGTCCTGCCCTATCCCCGTCCCTGTCCTGTCCCTATCCCCGTCTCTGTCCTGTCCTGCCCTACCCCCGTCCCTGTCCTGTCCCCGTCCCTGTCACGTCCCCCTCCCCGTCCTGTCCTGTCCTCGCCCTGTCCCCGTCCCCATCTCCATCCCCATCCCCGCCCTGTCCACATCCTGTCATGTCCCTGTCCCCGTCCCGTCCCCACCTGATCCTCCGTCTGCTGCCGTCGTCCTCCAACACTGTTAATAAAGTTATTTGATTCTGACGACTTCATAGTTTGACTGGAACAACAGTTTGTTTTCTTCATGGAGATCGATGGTAATGATGCTCTTCTTCCTCCTCCCCCCTCCTCCTCCTCCCCCCCCCCACCTCTTCCTCTCCCCCTCCCCCCCCCCCCCCCCCCCAGGCCTCATCATTCCAGCGAACTGTGTCTCCCCCCTGATCAACAAGTTGTCCACGTCAGACCAGAGTCAGCAGTTGGCGGTTCAGGAGCAGCAGAAGCGTCAGCAGCTCCACCCTCAGAGTCTGAGCCACGCCGCCTTCACATAGTGGCAGCGAGGCGCCTCCACCTGCACCACCCGGGGGGGTGGGGGGGGAGGGGGGGGGCGCCCTGGCTGTCGGATGTAAAGCAGAGCTTGTACAGAAGAAAAAAGTCGTTTCTTTTTGTTCCGTCTGTTTTTAAAACCCTCAGAGTTTCACCTCGAGACGCGACGGCGGCGTTTCCTCCTCTGACATTCAGGGGGCGGAGCTTCGGTCCGGGGTGCGGGTGTCGGCAGACGCTTTGTTTTTCCCTTTTGTTGTTTCCTTTGTTGTTTCGTTTGTTTGTTTGTTTGTTTGTTGGCTCTGGACGCCGATAATAAAAACCACTAGAACGAGGCGTTGCTCTCCCTGACTGACCTCCTCCTCCTCACCACCGGGGGGCGGCGGCGAGCCGCCAGCCCCTCTGCTGACCCGGCGCTCCGCCCGCTGGTAGCAACTGGTACTGCACTGCTTCTGGTTCACCTCCAGGTTTATTTGTCGGCACGTTTGTGAGGATTTGGGGGGAAAAAAGCCTTTAAAGACGTTTCAGATTGAGAATTTAAATGAAAGTTGTTGAGGCTCGGAGACGAAACGACTGTAACTCTTCCTCCGTCACAACCAATCAACGCTTCTTCTGAAATCCTTTATTATTTCCTTGTGTTGCAGCTGTAAAACGGGATTTTGTCATTTTGTGGTTTTAACAATAAATTTCAGCACTAAAACTATAATTTTATATATAATATATTAAATATATATTTCACTGTTTCTGTACAAACACCGTTTCTAAAATGTGAACGTGAAATTCCTGGGTGGGAACCAGAACCCCAGAGGGCCCCAGACCCGGTCCTGGGTGGGAACCAGAACTCCTGGGGGCCCCAGACCCGGTCCTGGGTGGGAACCAGAACCCCAGAGGGCCCCAGACCCGGTCCTGGGTGGGAACCAGAACTCCTGGGGGCCCCAGACCCGGTCCTGGGTGGGAACCAGAACCCCAGAGGGCCCCAGACCCGGTCCTGGGTGGGAACCAGAACTCCTGGGGGCCCCAGACCCGGTCCTGGGTGGGAACCAGAACCCCAGAGGGCCCCAGACCCGGTCCTGGGTGGGAACCAGAACTCCTGGGGGCCCCAGACCCGGTCCTGGGTGGGAACCAGAACCCCAGAGGGCCCCAGACCCGGTCCTGGGAACCACTGGTGGGTCGGTCCAGCTAGAAGACAACAGACGAAGAACCCTGGAACCTCTTAGTCTGTAAACCTCTGATCCTAGACTGACTGGTGGTGGTCTCTTCCTCATCCTCTTCCTCATCCTCATCCTCCTCTTCCTCCTCTACGGTGGGACAGACGCTCTTCCTCCTCCTCCTCCTCTTCCTCTACGGTGGGACAGACGCTCTTCCTCCTCCTCTTCCTCTACGGTGGGACAGACGCTCTTCCTCCTCTTCCTCCTCCTCCTCTACGGTGGGACAGACGCTCTTCCTCTTCCTCTACGGTGGGACAGACGCTCTTCCTCCTCCTCTTCCTCTACGGTGGGACAGACGCTCTTCCTCCTCCTCCTCCTCTACGGTGGGACAGACGCTCTTCCTCCTCCTCTTCCTCTACGGTGGGACAGACGCTCTTCCTCCTCCTCCTCCTCTACGGTGGGACAGACGCTCTTCCTCCTCCTCTTCCTCTACGGTGGGACAGACGCTCTTCCTCCTCCTCCTCCTCTACGGTGGGACAGACGCTCTTCCTCCTCCTCTTCCTCTACGGTGGGACAGACGCTCTTCCTCCTCCTCTTCCTCTACGGTGGGACAGACGCTCTTCCTCTACGGTGGGACAGACGCTCTTCCTCCTCCTCTTCCTCTACGGTGGGACAGACGCTCTTCCTCCTCTACGGTGGGACAGACGCTCTTCCTCCTCCTCCTCTTCCTCTACGGTGGGACAGATGCTCTTCCTCCTCTACGGTGGGACAGACGCTCTTCCTCCTCTTCCTCTACGGTGGGACAGACGCTCTTCCTCCTCTTCCTCTACGGTGGGACAGACGCTCTTCCTCCTCCTCTTCCTCTACGGTGGGACAGACGCTCTTCCTCCTCCTCCTCCTCTTCCTCTACGGTGGGACAGACGCTCTTCCTCCTCTACGGTGGGACAGACGCTCTTCCTCCTCCTCTTCCTCTACGGTGGGACAGACGCTCTTCCTCCTCCTCCTCTTCCTCTACGGTGGGACAGACGCTCTTCCTCCTCTACGGTGGGACAGACGCTCTTCCTCCTCCTCCTCTTCCTCAGTAGGACACAGTCCCAGGACTCTTCCAGGTCTGGTTTCCAGCTCCAGGGTCTCCGGGGGTCCAGAGGTGTCTCGCCGGCTGCTGGAGAGCGAGTGATGCTGAGTGGAGCTCGCTCGACCTGCTCAGACACTTTAACCTGCTGATTCTCTCGTTCTCTCGTTCATATTTGATCCTGGTGGAAGTTTTCTGACTCGACCGCAGAATAAAACTGCAGAACAAGAAGTTTTCACACTGCAGACTGAAAATGAAACATCAATAGAAGATCTTTTATTGTTTAAAACGGAGAAACTGAACTTCAGCCGTCGAGTCGGAACGAAGAGATTCAACATGAACGAAGATCAATTATGTTTCACAAAATAAAACTATAAAACGACCTTAAAGCAACCAAAGAGAAATAAACCCTCAACAAATCAAATCACATGTAAATGAGACAAAAAGAAATGAGACAGGATTTTCAAGAATTCAGACTTTTATTTGTCACAAACACTTAAACAGGGTTTAAACACATTTCAATGCATATTAAACAGTTTATTTCAATATCGACCATAAAACACTTAGAAAAAAGATTTTAGCATGTCGAGTCAAAATAAAATGTAAGATTCTTTTATTCATGTTTAACTAAAATATGATCTCAAGTATTAAAAGACAAAAATACATTTTGTAGTAAAAATAAACCTTTAAAGATGTTTTTATTTGAATAAACACGTGTAGATGTTTTTTCCAGTGAATTACTCATAAAGAGGTTTTTCCTCGGTTTTCATCCATAAAAGGTGAATTTTAGAGTAAAGATAGAAGTTTAAAGATGTTTTTCACGTTTCAATGTCTATTTGAAAATATTAAATTACATTTTAGTTTCTAATCAAACATGTTTTTTCTTTAGTTTCCTCTAACTAATCTTTAGTTTCCACTAATTTCTTTAGTTTCCTCTAATTTAGAATAAGAATGTACATTTAAAGTTTTGTTTCAACATTAATTTGAACAAGATTATCTAAATTGTGTTTTTCAAAATTACAATTTAGTTTCTAATTAACGCCATAAAGGTTTTCTTTTCTCTCAGTTTTCATCCATAAGATGTAAACGAGTCAAAACGTTGAAATGTTTTTCCCATGTTTCAACCGTATTTGAATTAGTAAATTCTTTACAAAGAAAAAACATTTAATTCCTAATTAAACACAATAAAGATTTTTTCTCAGTTTCCATCGAAAAAAGACACTATAAAGTGTATATTTTCATTATAAAGTGTATATTTTCATATCGAGTTAAATTATATTTCTGAGGCTTTTTCCGCCTTTAAATACTAATTTGAATAAAATTTAAAAAGTAGGATTTTAGTGGATAATTAATCGTATTAAAGTGCGTTTCCGGCCTCAGAAACTGTAATATAGTGGGTTTTTTTTCTTCAAAATAACAATTTAGTTCCTAATTAAACACAATAAAGACATTTTTTCTCAGTTTCCATCGAAAAAAGACATAAAGTGTATATTTTCACTATAAAGTGTATACTTTCATTATAAAGTGTATATTTTCATTATAAAGGGTATATTTTCATTATAAAGTGCATATTTTCATTATAAAGTGTATATTTTCATATCGAGTTAAAATATAATTTTTCTGAGGCTTTTTCCGCCTTTAAACACTAATTTGAATAAAATTATAAAAATTAAAAAAGTAGGATTTTAGTGGATAATTAATCGTATTAAAGTGCGTTTCCGGCGTCAGAAACTGTAATAAAGTGTTTTGTTTTGTTTTCAAAATTACAATTTAGTTCCTAATTAAACACAATAAAGAATTTTTTCTCAGTTTCCATCGAAAAAAGAAAAAGTGTATATTTTCATTATAAAGTGTATATTTTCATTATAAAGTGTATATTTTCACATCGAGTTAAAATATAATTTTTCTGAGGCTTTTTCCGCCTTTAAACACTAATTTGAATAAAATTATAAAAATTAAAAAAGTAGGATTTTAGTGGATAATTAATCGTATTAAAGTGCGTTTCCGGCCTCAGAAACTGTAATATAGTGTTTTGTTTTTTTTCAAAATTACAATTTAGTTCCTAATTAAACACAATAAAGACATTTTTCTCAGTTTCCATCGAAAAAAGACATAAAGTGTATATTTTCATTATAAAGTGTATATTTTCATTATAAAGGGTATATTTTCATTATAAAGTGTATATTTTCATTATAAAGTGTATATTTTCACATCGAGTTAAAATATAATTTTTCTGAGGCTTTTTCCGCCTTTAAACACTAATTTGAATAAAATTATAAAAATTAAAAAAGTAGGATTTTAGTGGATAATTAATCGCATTAAAGTGCGTTTCCGGCGTCAGAAACTGTAATAAAGTGTTTTTTTCCCCGTTCCGAAGCGTTTCTGCTAAATTTCCACTAAATTAAAAGACTTTTCCAAACAAACTTCAAACTTCGAGTTGGCGCGTGTGCGCGAGGCGCGTGTTGCCTCGCCGCGCGCGCGCGCGTGTGTCCGCGTGTGTGTATTTGTCCGCGTGTGGAGTGCGCGGCGCGGCCGTGCGCGTGCAGCCCGCTCCGCCGCTCCGCGCGCGCAGGGTGTCAATATAAAGTGACGGCCATATTTGCCGGTGCCGCTGTTGTAAACAAAAAGTGAAGACAGCCGCTTCAGCGCGCGCGGGTCATTTCCATTTCTTCACCATGTCTCTGGGAATGTCTTACAAGCCCAACGTCCACCAGCACGTCCCGGGAACTTCGGGCAGCCAGGGTGAGCGGTCGGCGGGGACCGGGGTTGGTGGTGGTGGTGGTGGTGGGGGGGGAGGTCCGGCAGCGCGCGGCGGGGAGAACCGAGCGTTAGCGGCGGGGGTCGGGGAGAGACCTGGAGGAAGAGCCGCCGCGCTAGTTCTTTTTTCCGTCCAGTTCCGAATGTCGGGTCAGATCCGCGGAGCGAAGCTCATTCATATCCGCCATTATTACTAATGTGGAGCGGCGCGCGCGAGCCGCTCGGCGCTCCGCGGCTTCCCGGGGCAAGTCGCGGCGGCGGCGGCGGCGGCGGCGGCTCCCGGGGAGTCGACGACCCCCGCCGCGCGGGCTGAGCCGCGGCGCGGCGCGGCGACACGGACGTACCGGGCCGTCGGTCGGTGTTTTGTTCAGGCTCGTTCCGTTTCCTCCATGATGCTCCTCCGCCGAGCGGGCTGCCGATTGATCTGCCACACACACACACACGCGCACACACACACACACACACACACACACACACACACATACACTCACACACACAGCCGCGCTTCCACGACCCCTGGTGGCCGAGAAGGAGAACTGCAGAACGAACAAAGGATGCGAGGAGAAAAGGAGAGGGGGAGGAGGGAGGGAGGGAGGGAGGGAGGGGGGGTGAGAGGAGGAGGAGGAGAAGTGCGGGACGAACAAAGGAGGAGAAGAGGAGGAGGAGGAGGAGAAGGAGGGGGTGAGAGGAGGATGAACAAAGGAGAAGAGAATGAAATGACAGAGAAGGAAGAAAACCGACTTAATTGATCTCCTAGAAGACTAGTCACTAGAGTTAACCAGGTCACCAGAGTTAACCAGGTTATCTGACCCCCGTTAACCAGGTCATCTGACCCAGTTAACCAGGTCTCTGACCCCAGTTAACCAGGTCATCTGACCCCAGTTAACCAGGTCATCTGACCCAGTTAACCAGGTCTCTGACCCCAGTTAACCAGGTCATCTGACCCCAGTTAACCAGGTCACCTGACCCCAGTTAACCAGGTCATCTGACCCCAGTTAACCAGGTCTCTGACCCCCAGTTAACCAGGTCACCTGACCCCAGTTAACCAGGTCATCTGACCCCAGTTAACCAGGTCTCTGACCCCCAGTTAACCAGGTCACCTGACCCCAGTTAACCAGGTCATCTGACCCCAGTTAACCAGGTCACCTGACCCCAGTTAACCAGGTCTCTGACCCCAGTTAACCAGGTCTCTGACCCCAGTTAACCAGGTCATCTGACCCCAGTTAACCAGGTCACCTGACCCCAGTTAACCAGGTCATCTGACCCAGTTAACCAGGTCTCTGACCCCCAGTTAACCAGGTCACCTGACCCCAGTTAACCAGGTCATCTGACCCCAGTTAACCAGGTCACCTGACCCCAGTTAACCAGGTCTCTGACCCCAGTTAACCAGGTCATCTGACCCAGTTAACCAGATCTCTGACCCCAGTTAACCAGGTCTCTGACCCCAGTTAACCAGGTCATCTGACCCAGTTAACCAGGTCTCTGACCCCCAGTTAACCAGGTCATCTGACCCAGTTAACCAGGTCACCTGACCCCAGTTAACCAGGTCTCTGACCCCAGTTAACCAGGTCATCTGACCCAGTTAACCAGGTCTCTGACCCCAGTTAACCAGGTCTCTGACCCCAGTTAACCAGGTCATCTGACCCAGTTAACCAGGTCATCTGACCCAGTTAACCAGGTCTCTGACCCCCAGTTAACCAGGTCATCTGACCCAGTTAACCAGGTCTCTGACTTCAGTTAACCAGGTCACCTGACTTCAGTTAACCAGGTCATCTGACCCCAGTTAACCAGGTCATCTGACCCAGTTAACCAGGTCTCTGACCCCAGTTAACCAGGTCTCTGACTTCAGTTAACCAGGTCACCTGACTTCAGTTAACCAGGTCACCTGACCCCAGTTAACCAGCTGAGACAATGAGATCGTCTCATAATCTGGTTCCTATTGAACTCGACCAAAAAACTCTGAGTCCTACAAGAAGTTAAAAACTCAGTACTCTGGTGTGGAGTGTGATGTAATCCTGTAATAATGTAATACTGTAGTACTGTAGTACTGTAGTACTGCTAGAAATACTAGCAGAGTTTAGTTACTTCAGCAGTGTAAAGGAGGAAGTGAAAGTATAAATACTGATAATCTAGAAAGTTCTCCAGCCTCAGTTTAATGAGAACAAATACTGTCACATCAAATACTACAACTTGTCAAATAATACTTCGTGTTGTGTGATTCTGAGGTTTTTTAGTTGCTATCATCTCGTTTCCAACTTGTTTTGAAGCGTCTCTTTGTTGTGTGTCAGTTGGAAGCCTGCAGTCGCCCCCTGCTGCCAACATGGCCACACTGCAGTCCTACCGGCCGCTCCTCAGTGACTACGGCCCCCCGTCTCTGGGCTTCTCTCAGGTGAGCTCTGCTTCATGCTTTCATCTCTCAGGTGAGCTCTGCTTCATGCTTTCATCTCCTTTGTGACGGTCAAGACAAACAAACAAACAAACAAACGTTCCATCAAACTCAACATCAGATCAGACTGGAGGAGCTGCTGCCTGAATCTCCTTTATTTACTGAATCTCCTTTATTTACTGAATCTCCTTTATTTACTGAATCTCCTTTATTTACTGAATCTCCTTTATTTACTGAAATCTCCTTCTATTTTAGTTGAAATCTCCTTATATTTTAGTTGAAATCTCCTGATATTTTGCTGAAATCTCCTTTATTTACTGAAATCTCATATTTTAGTTGAAATCTCATATTTTAGTTGAAATCTCATATTTTAGTTGAAATCTCCTTGATATTTAGCTGAAATCTCCTTATATTTTAGTTGAAATCTCCTTGATATTTAGCTGAAATCTCCTTTATTTACTGAAATCTCCTTTATTTACTGAAATCTCCTTATATTTTAGCTGAAATCTCCTTATATTTTAGCTGAAATCTCCTTGATATTTCGCTGAAATCTCCTTTATTTACTGAAATCTCCTTATATTTTAGTTGAAATCTCCTTCTATTTTAGTTGAAATCTCCTTCTATTTTAGTTGAAATCTCCTTGATATTTTAGTTGAAATCTCCTTATATTTTTTGGTTGAAATCTCCTTATATTTTAGTTGAAATCTTGATATTTAGCTGAAATCTCCTTATATTTTAGTTGAAATCTTGATATTTAGCTGAAATCTCCTTATATTTTAGTTGAAATCTCCTTGATATTTAGCTGAAATCTCCTTGATATTTAAGTTGAAATCTCCTTGATATTTAGCTGAAATCTCCTTGATATTTAGTTGAAATCTCTTTGCTATTTTAGTTGAAACCTCCTTGATATTTAGCTGAAATCTCCTTGATATTTTAATTGAAATCTCCTTTATATTTATCTGAAATCTCCTTTATATTTATTTGAAATCTCCTTGATATTTAGTTGAAATCTCCTTGATATTTTAGTTGAAATCTCCTTGATATTTAGCTGAAATCTCCTTATATTTTAGTTGAAATCTCCTTGATATTTAGCTGAAATCTCCTTTATTTACTGAAATCTCCTTTATTTACTGAAATCTCCTATTTTAGCTGAAATCTCCTTATATTTTAGCTGAAATCTCCTTATATTTTAGCTGAAATCTCCTTATATTTTAGCTGAAATCTCCTTGATATTTCGCTGAAATCTCCTTTATTTACTGAAATCTCCTTATATTTTAGTTGAAATCTCCTTATATTTTAGTTGAAATCTCCTTCTATTTTAGTTGAAATCTCCTTGATATTTTAGTTGAAATCTCCTTGATATTTAACTGAAATCTCCTTATATTTTTTGGTTGAAATCTCCTTATATTTTAGTTGAAATCTTGATATTTAGCTGAAATCTCCTTATATTTTAGTTGAAATCTTGATATTTAGCTGAAATCTCCTTATATTTTAGTTGAAATCTCCTTGATATTTAGCTGAAATCTCCTTATATTTTTTGGTTGAAATCTCCTTATATTTTTTGGTTGAAATCTTGATATTTTAGTTGAAATCTCCTTGATATTTAGCTGAAATCTCCTTGATATTTAAGTTGAAATCTCCTTGATATTTAGCTGAAATCTCCTTGATATTTAGTTGAAACCTCCTTGATATTTAGCTGAAATCTCCTTGATATTTAGTTGAAATCTCCTTGATGTTTAGCTATAATCTCCTTGATGTTTAGCTATAATCTCCTTGATATTTAGTTGAAATCTCCTTGATATTTAGCTGAAATCTCCTTGATATTTTAATTGAAATCTCCTTTATATTTATCTGAAATCTCCTTTATATTTATTTGAAATCTCCTTGATATTTAGTTGAAATCTCCTTGATATTTTAATTGAAATCTCCTTTATATTTATCTGAAATCTCCTTTATATTTATTTGAAATCTCCTTGATATTTAGTTGAAATCTCCTTCATATTTTAATTGAAATCTCCTTTATATTTATCTGAAATCTCCTTTATATTTATTTGAAATCTCCTTGATATTTTAGTTGAAATCTCCTTGATATTTATCTGAAATCTCCTTTATATTTAGTTGAAATCTCCTTGATATTTTAATTGAAATCTACTTCATATTTAGCTAAAATCTCCTTGATATTTTAGTTGAAATCTCCTTATATTTTTGAGTTGAAATCTCCTTGATGTTTAGCTGTAATCTCCTTGATATTTAGTTGAAATCTCCTTGATATTTAGCTGAAATCTCCTTGATATTTAGCTGAAATCTCCTTGATATTTAGTTGAAATCTCCTTGATATTTTAATTGAAATCTCCTTGATATTTATCTGAAATCTCCTTTATATTTATTTGAAATCTCCTTGATATTTAGTTGAAATCTCCTTCATATTCTAATTGAAATCTCCTTTACATTTATCTGAAATCTCCTTTATATTTATTTGAAATCTCCTTTATATTTATTTGAAATCTCCTTGATATTTAGTTGAAATCTCCTTCATATTCTAATTGAAATCTCCTTTATATTTATCTGAAATCTCCTTTATATTTATTTGAAATCTCCTTGATATTTTAGTTGAAATCTCCTTGATATTTAGCTGAAATCTCCTTGACATCAGAGTTTGGAGTCGTTTCTCTGCGTCTCGTCCTGGGCTCTCTGATGAGACTTGTTTTGGGCCCCCAGGGTTCGACCGGCAGCCAGGTGCCCCAGAACAAGTACGCGGAGCTGCTGGCCATCATCGAGGAGCTGGGCAAGGAGATCCGGCCGACGTACGCCGGGAGCAAGAGCGCCATGGAGCGGCTGAAACGAGGTGAGGCGTCAGACTGTGGAGGGACGAGAGACCCTCGGGGGGGGGGGGGCGTCGCCCTCAGGGGGGGCGTCGCCCTCCGTCACTGTTCACCTCCACCAGAACGACTCAATGTTTCCTGTTTAATTTTCATTTAAAACAACAAGACGTCACATGACTTCTTCTTTACCACAAAAAGACCATGTGGACTGAAAAACATCAGTATTTGAACATTTATCCAGAGAAGAACCACCAAACGACGGCAGCTTGACGTTGCTGCTTCCAGCTACAAACACAGTACCGTATTTTCCGCCCTATAAGACGCACCAGTGTATAAGGCGCACCTACATCATTTGACATAATTTATAACTTCCTTCATATATAAGGCGCAC
This sequence comes from Blennius ocellaris, assembly GCF_963422515.1. NCBI lineage: Eukaryota > Metazoa > Chordata > Actinopteri > Blenniiformes > Blenniidae > Blennius > Blennius ocellaris. The sequence goes on from NC_137669.1 coordinate 21,607,815, forward strand.
CGCCCTATAAGGTGCATGGAGTAGACCAATGGTCAGCAACATTTATAGCTCAAAGCCATTAGGTTACATTTTCCACTGATTCTAACACCCAGAGAGGTGCACACACTTTATTTTGATAGTCCTACCTGCAGCCTATGCCATGAGGACACTACACACAAAACCTTCTTCACTGCTGGTTGACAACTTACAACTACCGGTAATAAACTAAACTACATGAACTAAGCAACAAAAACACAACACAACACAATTATTACCGACACCACAAACCAAATAGAACCCCCAATAATTGCATTTAAAACACCACAAACAGCTGCAATGAATTATGGGAGTTTCTATCGGCTGTACTGAGGAGCTCAGGATGAATTTGTCGCTGCAAGGCATGATGTCCCATCATGCCTTGCAGCGACAAATTCATGTTTTGTGTTGTTGGAGGTTATTGTGGGTCGTTGTTGGGCTTGGTGTTGTGTTGATTGTGTTTATGTGTTTTTGTTCCCCAGTTTAGGGAGTAGTTATTTCATCTAGTTTATTTTGGTTTGTTAGAATGTTGGTGTGCAACCATGAGTGATGAATGTGTTGTGTGGAGTGTCGTCCGCTCTGAACATCTGGTTGCGAAGTTGTCAAAATAAAAGCTTCTGGTTGTTCAGCTGTCAAATAGCAGTCTCAAGTAGAGCAATTCTTCCATATATAAGGCGCACCGGCAACTTTTGAGACAATTTGAGGTATTTAGGTGCCTTATAGTACGGAAAATACGGTATTTGCTTTGGCAGTTTGGCCGGGTTGTCAAAGTCACGTGGACACGGGAATCAAAACCGTCTTCCCAGAATGCATCTGTGTTGCTCAGACCCTCCCTCTTCCTCTTCGCGTCCGTGAAAGTTGCATTAGCGCCACCTGCTGGTCGATTCCTCTGGTTCCTCCTGACAGACTGAGGCCACCGCACAAGCTCACCGTACTTAAATCCAGACGCTCGCCCATTTATTTGCTTTTGGAACGCGTCTCCCTCCTGCCTCACGCGTCACACCCCGACGGGCGACTTCCACCTAAATAAATCCGCTTATTCCACACGAGAGACGCCCAGAAAAGCCTGGATTTGAAGCGGGGAAAACCCAGATAATGTGAAGTTCACGTTGCAGAACTGGACAAACCAAAAAAAAAAAAAAACTAACGGTTCAAAGAAAACAAGACGAGATCTGATGAATATTCAGATGTAATGTGTAAATAACAAGATAAAGCGAAGCAGTAATGAGACGGCGGTGCAGTGTGTGTGTGTGTGTGTGTGTGTGTGTGTGTGTGTGTGTGTGGTGCAGCTGCAGCATCATTCCCTGTCACACACTCCCCTCTAGTGTCACCAGACAGGAAGCACGCCGGGCGGCTGACAATCAATGTGGAGCGGAGTGGCGGCGGACTAAGGGGGCGGAGCCTCCCGTAGCCCCCCCCCCCACCCCCACCCCCACCCCCACCCCGGAGCTCCACCGCACAGCTAATTAACAGCTCTGGAGTGCTTCTCCCTCGCCTCGCCTCCTCTTCCCGCCGCGCTCCGTCTCTCCCGGCCAGGGCTGGCAGGAGATGAAAATTCCCTCTATTAATTAATCTGTTACATACAGGGATGGGGATGAAACCGTGTGTGTGTGTGTGTGTGTGTGTGTGTGTGTGTGTGTGTGTGTGTGTGTGTGTGTGTGTGTGTGTGAGAGAGAATGGGCGCTGTGGATGGCTGGTAGAATAACACGCCATGCTGGATAAATTAATAAGCCTTCATAAGGAGCCTCTGTTTGAAATTGGATTTGCGGGCGATGCCAGCTTTACTCAGGCACATCAAAGGAAGAGCGGCGGGCCGTTGCACCGCTACGCCACTCCGCCACTCCGCCGCTCCGCCGCTCCGCCGGCCCCTGACCTTGGGATTCAGCTGGGTCCGTAAAGCACTCACCTCGGGCCCGCCATTGATCCGGGCCGAGACGAGCCGATTGGCTGTGGACGTTGGAACCATCCAGCGAGGCTAAACGGCGGCTTTGCCGCTTCATGTTTGCACTGCTAATCCAATATTTAGGAAACCAACGGCGCTTCCTTGTAATGAACGCGGGACGACCCGCGGGCCAGAGACGCGCCGCTCCACAGTCGTCACGTCTCCGGGTCGGGGGTTTTTTTTTTTGAGGAACCCTTTGAAAATGACGCTACGGAGGCGAGACGGAGGAGAATCAAAGCCCTTTGGGACGTCGCATCTGGACAAAACGTCACGAAACCTTTCAAGTTGCGGCGTTTCTACAGAAGCAATAGAGAATAGCCGAGAACCAGTAAATTAAATAAGCATTAAACGCACCATTATAGCGTCATGGATTAGTAAATACAAAGATTATAAACTGAGAATAGAAAAAATGCATTGAAAACAAGATTCAATGCATTTAAAGAAATCCCACAGCAGGTAAATAAAATGCCTTGAGGGTGTGTATTAGGCGCTCATCAAATATTTCTATATAACCGGTCTAATGTGAGATTAATGATCAGATGATAATGGGTGAGATTTTCTCCATTAACCCCGTCGTCGCCAGAAATAATCCCCCGTCACTGGAGCTCTAATCCAAGAGGTCCGACACTTAATGAAGCCGAGATACTGTGAGTGTTAATAAACACCGGCGGGACAAATATTAAATTAAATTAAATAATTAAAATATTAAATTGAGATTTGTGATGCTGCTTTTCTTTTGATGTGACATAAAGAAACAAATCACAAACAAAAACAAGCTGTGTTTGAGCGGATAGAACTCCAGCAAATCCTCCAATATAATCCCAACAGATTAGATTTGAGAAGCATCTTTCATTTGAAAACACACGTGAGGGGAGTTGAGCAAGGCGACCGGGGGAGTCGAACTCATCCCACTTCACCTTCCAGCCCCAGTTTCATCCCGAGCGGTAGGATAGTGCCATAATAACCTTTTACATTTAATTTACGGGTTAAATTCTTGCTTGTGATGAAGAGTTTACGTTAAAATACTGCAAAAAAAAAAAAAAGAACCTCTGGTGCAAAATATAGAAAATGTCTCAAAACCGCCTCCTATCGCTGTTAAACTGACAAATCTGATGGAGACAATCGAGTGTAATGACTTTCAGTGTTTTCTTCTGTGTAAATGGAACCTAAAGGTGATTTAGACTGACGGGAGTTATTGGAACGTCTTCGCATATTAAAGGTTGAGGAGGGAAACGATTTGGAGGGTCATGAAGTGTTGTGTTATTATTAGAAACGTGCTACAATTCAACATGTTGAACGCAGTGAATAACTAAACAGCTGCTGTTTTACAAACATAAAAGCGAGTTTGCAACATGCAGGTGAATTATTTATCAGGATTTACTGAAAGTAGAGCGACGGCGCCTCTGTTTGTCCAGTTCGACCCCAAAAATAGTCAGAAAATGTTCACGTCTACCGTTTATTTAATGTATTTTAACGTCCAATTCCTAATTTCTAACTAATGGAACACAAATATAGAATTTGTAAACAGGAAACTGTCATGCAGCTTTAACAGATCACATCATTGCATGTACATATACATATATTTATACATGTGCAAGTACACTATTACCATTATTATTATTATTATTATTACTGATATATATATATATATATATTGTTATATTGTTATATTATTGCTACCATTATTAGTAGTACTATACACAAGTATTATACACTATTGCACATTGTTATTATCTGTATTATTATTATTATTATTATATAATGCCTACCTCTAATGGCTCTGCCACTGCACCTTACTATTTATTTATCTTGCTTTTATCTCGTGTTTATTTCTAAGTGTTCCGTTCTGTGTTTTACTTTCTGTCTTATACCCAGATATTTTTATATTTGTATTTTTTACTTTTATTTCTATTCTATCGTACCTTATAATATTCGTATGTACCAGATTGCTGCGACGAAACAATTTCCCTTCGGGGATGAATAAAGTAATTATCTATCTTATCAATCTATCTAAAATTAGTAGCCTCTGCCGCCCTCTTGTGGCTGGATCACACATTATCTATTCGGGCTGTTAAAATACTGTTTTAACGAGATATTTGGGGGGGGGGGGGGGGGGTGTCGTCCCTCTTACCCGGGTCAGCTCAGACTCGGACACGGAGCGCTGCGGGGGCGAGCGGCGGTGGAACATGGGCGGGCTGACGTCCCGGTACGTGGGGCTGTCGTCGTCGTCGTCGTCGTCGCCGTCGCCCAGCAGCAGCGGCGGCGCCGCGTCCACCGACTCCTCGTCCTCCTCCAGCTGGGACGTCAGGTCCTCGGGACACATCTGGTGGTCGAGGCCATTCTGGCCCAGGTTGCAGTGAACAGCTGGGGAAAACGGGGCGAGGAGACAAGACGGTTGTTGAGATATTTGAACAGGACGAAGCCACGGGGGGATGCTGAATCATTCCAACCCTCACTGTAAACTGCACACCGTCCACTAGATGGAAGCAGATAGTCGCACGTCACCTGGAGCTCAGGGCTTCAGACGATACTCTGCAGAAATTCTGCATGCGAGCTCATCACCGGCTCAACATCCCCCTCCACATGAGCCGGATTCACACATGGAACATCGTCACGGTGACCCGCTGGTGCCAACCACTAAACCACATCGTCGAAAAACGACTGCAGCGGGTCGTTTTTTTTTTTTTTTTATCCCCGCCAGGAAGACAGAGGGCATAAATCCTGCAGACCGCAGAGCCTTGATGAGGGCTCAGCCTCCGTTACGACCATAAATCTCCCCGAGCTCCTCGGATCGGTGCACCGCTTCCAACTTTTAGCCCGACAACGTGGAAACTAAAGCGAAAGAGAAAACCCGGGGATCAATCCCGCAGGCGTGTTAAAAGCCTCATCAAAGCGCCACGCGACGCCTCGATAAAACTTGTTTCGTCGTCGTTTCTTCCTTCATTGAGCTTCAACTGAAGACGCTTTGCGCTGCAGCGCCGGTTAAAAGATCAAAGAGACGATTTTAACTTTGATTTCTCTAAAGAACAGTCTGTTCAGTTCCAAACGAGTGGAGGAAAACAACAGAAAACCACATCAACTGCTTGGATTGGTGTGTGAGATTAATAACACACATTAAACTTGTGTGGTCGGGGAGTGTGAGGATATTACATATTGTCCAAATACTATATATTGTGGTAATATTGCATAATAAAATATACAGTATTGCATAGCTTTATGCACAAAATAAAAATGTTTTTAATGTATTGCTCAATGTGCATATATGTTTCAGGGATACTGCAGAATTCTTAAGTGTTGTGGTGTCGTATGTCGTCTACATGCTATATTAGGGGATATTGCACCTCGATTTGTACAAAACAAGAATATTGCACATTTTTTATTTGCAAAATAAGATTATTGCACTTTTTTATGACAGATATGGGACTATTAGGAATAGGAACTATAGCACATTTTCATCATATAAAATGTGAATATTGCCCATTTTGTAAGTATGAAATGACAATGTTGGATATTCTACATGTTAAAAAAAATGTAGTATTGCACACCTTATCTGTAAAAATGTGAATATTGCAATTTTGTATGTATAAAATAAGAATATTGCACATTCATTGTGTGTGATATGGGAATATTGCACATTCTTTATGTACAGAATAGAAGCTATAGCACATTTTCATCATATAAAATGGGAATATTGCCCATTTTATAAGCATCAAATGACAATGTCGCACATTTTACATGTTAAAAAAATGTAATATTGAACACCTTATGTGTAAAAATGTGAATATTGCAATTTTGTAGGGAGAAAAAAAGAATATTGCACATTTTATATGTAAGATATGGGACTATTGCACATTCTTTATGTATGATATAGGAATATTGCACATTTTTATCTTATTTCATAGTCTTCAATTGTCTCTGTTGGACCAGGAAGTCATTATAACTCACATTTAACAGATCACCCTCCATTCAAATATTCTTATTCAGAGTCGGGTTAACTAAGGCCACAGCAGAAGGCCATCTTCCGGAGCGGAAGCCGTTAGTCGTATTCAACGATTCGCCGCGATGAATCAACGCGACCGTCTCCGATATCAGCGGCAGACGGAGCGGAACGAGGTGACGGCTAAATATCAGCCAAACGGAATCGTCAGTCTGCGCGCCGGCGGAGCGACGAGCCAATTAGGGATGGATGACAACAACAACAACAACAACAACACGCCGTCGTCTCGTCTCACAGGAGGCGGCGGGAAGCGTAGCGCCGGAGGTCCCGTCCACCTCCTCCGATGTCCGTGAGACACGAGAGGAAACGTGACGGGATTCAGTAAAAGGAAAACCAGGAGCGTCTCGAGGAAACGACCTTGGATCCCGCCGGGGGGGGGGGGGGGGGGGGATTTACAAACCACACATCCTCCCCACCGCCGATTATTCAGGGACTGTTTGCTCTTCGCAATGTCGCAGAAGATTTAGTGGAGGAGGTCAAACCGAAGGTGGCGGAACAGGGGAGTTCGTCGTCACCGGAAATATCGAGGTCGAAAACAGCAAACCAGTAAACCAGCAAACCAGCAAACCAACAAACCGACAAACCGACAAACCAGCAAACCAGCAAACCATCAAACCGACAAACCGACAAACCAGCAAACCAACAAACCAACAAACCAGCAAACCAGCAAACCAACAAACCAGCAAACTAGCAAACCAGCAAACCATCAAACCAACATACCAACAAACCAGCAAACCATTAAACCAACAAACCAGCAAACCAGTAAACCAGTAAACCAGCAAACCAGCAAACCAACAAACCAGCAAACCAGTAAACCAGTAAACCAGCAAACCAGCAAACCAGCAAACCAACAAACCAGCAAACCAACAAACCAACAAACCAGCAAACCAGCAAACCAACAAACAAGCAAACCAACAAACCAACAAACCAGCATACCAACAAACCAGCAAACCAACAAACCAGCAAACCAACAAACCAGCAAACCAGCAAACCGACAAACCGACAAACCAGCAAACCAGCAAACCATCAAACCAGCAAAGCAGCAAAGCAGCAAACCAGCAAACCAACAAACCAGCAAACCATCAAACCGACAAACCGACAAACCAGCAAACCAACAAACCATCAAACCGACAAACCATCAAACCGACAAACCAGCAAACCGACAAACCAGCAAACCAGCAAACCAACAAACCAGCAAACCAGTAAACCAACAAACCAACAAACCTTCACAACATTTAGCTAAAATTGGCTTCAAGTTGAAATGAGTCATTTTCAGTCATTATTGTTTGGTTTTTGTGAAAATAATAGACGTTTGACACAAATACTCTGAGCCACAACAACAATAAAAAAAAGTTTTGAATTTAAAGGTTATTCGGTTCCTACTTTTCCCAGTCGGGATGAAAGCAGGCCGTCGGGGGCCCTTTGAACTCATGAATTACCTGTAGAACTACGGACCGTTGGAACAGACGGTGTTCCAATGAGCCTTAGACCCACTAGAGGGCGCCACTTTGAAAACATTTCGACCTGAAATACAGAGAATGTTTAGCAGAACTGGGCGTTTTTGAGGCGTCACACAGTTTCTCTAGACCAGGGGGGGTCAAACTGATTTCAGTTGAGGGGCCACATCAACCTGACCTGACCTCTGGAGGGCCAACAAGTCAAACATCACATGTTAAACTGCAGATATGGACAAATGCAAAGTCTTTCCTTCTTTTGATTCTTTTGTAACTGCAAGAATTTGCCAGTCTATTCTGAAATATACATATTAAAGGAAATCAGATATTATTATATTTGCAAAAAAAAACCTCAGTCACTTGTATCTGGACATCGTATTTTTATTCAGGATTAAAACAATTTGTCATCATCTGGAAATTGTTTTGAGTTTGCGTGTCTAAAGTATCATTTCACATAAGTTGGACTCGTTTTATTGTGAAAGGTGTTGCGTCATGTGACCTCCACAGACGCATTAATGTCGGGGGTCAAATTCTGACCAAGGGCGGTTTTGAATGTCATTTTTGCCGATCGAGTGTTTTTAGATCAGCCTCTGTCAGTTTTCATATTTATACTTAAAAAAATAAATAAATCTCATGGCGGCCGGATTAGATCCTCTGGCGGGCCGCTTCTGGCCCCCGGGCCTCATGTTTGACACCCCTGCTTTAGAAGAACTGTCGAGTATATATATATTCTCCTTTAGCCGCACATTAGATATCATTTACCCGGAGACGCTGTGATCCTGAGGCGAGATTCGACACCCGACCTGCTCCCATCCAGAAACGCTTTTAGGATCTTAATGCCAATATGTTGAATCTGAATTCACCAGGTCATAATTGAGAGTTTTTCCTGATTTGAGTATTCCTCGGGAGTTTTGAGTTTTCCCAACGCCACTCGCCAGGAGGTTGCAAATTCGAGTGAATGTGCTTAGACGTCTCACACACTTACACACACGAGTGGGCCAGGTTCCAAACAAAGCCAGCTTGAGATGCGCGGCACGAAGCGCCGCTCCCTCCTCGCTCCCTCCTCATTCCTCTCGCCGCCGCCGCTCAGCCGCCCTGCATGAGGGATGAATTATACATCCGCTCATGCAGGATCGACTGAACGTCGCGGGCTGAAGGCAAAGAGGACGACAGCGGCGAGACAAAGAGCGACGGATTTGCTCCTGGTGGTTTCAAAGGGAAGTGGGGGAAGGAGGGGGGGGGGTGGCCAGCAGGGGGCCAGACTTTCTCTTTTTTTTTTTTTTTAATAGCAACAGTTGCTATAAATAGCAGCATTACATTCCGCCCTCGCTCCTCTCTGACATGCTCTGTGCCGCCATGGAGAGGGAAAAGAGACGACGTGCCTCCATCCTCCCACCACGTCTCGCTTTTTATTTATCAATGGGACTGAGAGGGAAATGAATGGAGACACACAGACCTGGTAGATCAGTGTTTTTCAACCTTTTTTGAGCCGAGGAACACGTTTTTTCTTTGGAAAACTCTGGAGGCACACCACCACCACCCGAAAATGTTAAAATGTGAAACTCTATAGCCTCTATTAACAATATAAAGTCGTTCTCATCAACGTTTTATCAACAGGAATCAAATAAATACAGAAAAAAAAGTCTTTTTTTTAATAGTGCCTCCCTCAGTGTGAAACCTGGACCTGATGGATGAAGAGCTGAGATCCTGGTTCACATTCTTCCTTTTCAAAAACTTCTCCATCACTGTCACTGACACAGTACTTTGATACAAGATGGTAGCAGGAGGTGGAGATGAACCACACTGACGTCTGTCACTTTACATTTCACCGGCAAAGTTCTGTGCTGCCCTCTAGTGGTGAAGAGTATTTATACATGATTACTCTTCAACACACTGTCGCTGTGAGAGCAAATGTTTTTTTTTAGAAAAAACTGTCATGGGAAATTGGATCATTTCCCATGACAGTGATGGAGAAGTTTTTGAAAAGGAAGAATGTGAACCAGGATCTCAGCTCTTCATCCATCAGGTCCAGGTTTCACACTGAGGGAGTCACTATTAAAAAAAAAGGACTTTGTTTCTGTATTTACTTGATTCCTGTTGATAAAACTTTGATGAGAAAGACTTTATATTGTTAATAGAGGCTACAGAGTTTAACATTTTAACATTTTCGGGTGGTGGTGTGACTCCAGAGTTTTCCAAAGAAAAAAAGTGTGTCTTGGCTCAAAAAAGGTTGAAAAACACTGGATTAGAGGAATCCTGAGATCGTCTGGAGCCAAAATCCTAATCGCCGTTAAAATTCCATTAATTGAGCAGCCCTAATCTGCAGACTTTGCGTTTTCCTCCGAGTCTTCAGGGTTTTTACACTTGTGTCAAAAAACAAAATTAGGGATTTTCGACTCGTGGAGAGATTTTCCAGCTCCGTGGTTGGCTTCCTTCAATAAACAGTTAAAATAAATTGTACTTTCTCCAGGCGTCTACCCAGAAAGACTGCCCCTCCTTCCTCCTCCTCCTCCTCATTATGAGCCTGACGAGAAAATGAGATTTCTTATATCACGTAAATGTCGAGCCGTTTCACACAGAAACTGGCTCCGACACGGATTTATACAACAAAACTGCAACGTAGATATGAAGGCGGCGTTGCATCGCCGTCCTGCGCTGCCCTAATGAGAAAAGATGGCGGGGAGTTTGCGTGTGAATGCGTCTGCTGATCCGTCGACCCCCCCCACCCCCCCCGTCCAGAATCTTTTCTGCACACTCAGCAAAGCATTCATTAGAATATATATCTGAAGTGTGGGGGGAAAAGAGCCGAGGGTGCAGATAAGAGCAGCGTGTGATCACCAAACCCTCGCCGCACTTCAAACGCCAGGAAGAGATACGAGCGTTAAGATGATCCGGCTTCCGCTCGTCCGTTTCTCGGCCGACGCTCAAAGAAAACCTTCCTGAGGTTTAGCCAGAGCGCCGTCCGGCTCCCGACGACCGACCGCCGCCGCCCATCATGAAATGTGACGGCGGCGTCCAGGTGGTCATGTGACCCGGGATGCTGAGCGTCACTCAGCCGTCTGTAACCTTTAGGGCCAAAAGAACAACTTTGGAAACTTTCCATACGACACGTTTTGTCTGGAGCCGTAATTTGTAACTCCTGTTTTCATTTTCCATTATTCTGGTGGAGGTTTTTTTATTATTATTTATATTTTTATTTGTATATATATTTATATTCTTATATATATACATACACACACACACACCCATATACATACATATATCTATACAAATATACACATATCTATACAAATATACACATATATACATACATATATGCATATACATATGTATATACATATATATATGTATATATACATACACATGTCTATACATATATATGTGTGTGTGTATATATATATATATATATATATATATACACACACACACACACATACAGATGTATATACATATATACACATAAATATGCACGTACATATGTATATACATATATACATATACATATACATACATAAACACATACATATATACATACACATACATACATATATATACATACACCTACATATATATGTACATACACATATATATACATACATATATACACACACACACACACATACACATATATATGTATATACATATATATATATATATATTTCTTTTAAGCCATTTTGTGTCTGTTTTCACGGTCTGGAGTCTTTGAAGCTCCGCGCGGCGGCGGGGAAGGCGAGGAGGACGCGAGCGGGACCCGTAGCGAGGAGAAAGGCCGAGGACGGGAGTCGGCGAGGTGGAGGGGCGGAGGCGGATGGAGGAAGACGGAGCGAAACGACCCACTTTTTGCAGCGCAAACGCGGGAGCTAAATATAGCCGCCGCGGAGCCGCGCGGCTCCCGTCGCAGCCGCGGAGCCGTTAGCGTTCTCCGCTTCAAAGGAAGACGGTGGAAAGGGTGACGGGAATAGAATCTCTTTATTTAGAGCCCAGTCACGTCTATTATTATTGGATGAGAGACACAAACTTCCCCCCGTTGGGCCGCGGCGCACGGAAACTTCTGCAGACTAAGAGGAAAGTTTAAGATTTCATTGCAACACACATCCATCCTTTTATCTCCTTACAAGTTTGCAGCGACGGCAGCGTCCATGTTGTATTTCTATTGAGGCGACTCAAATATCGACTCCACACTTATTAATGTGCCTTGTCTTAAAACCCATTTTTGTTCTTTGGCTTTTACCTCAGCGTGAGACTCTGCTCTGGTTTTAGTGCCTTCGTTTTTTGTCTTATTGTTTTAACTTTTTATGTTTTGTTTATTGTTTTACCATCAGATTGTTTTTATTGCTTTAACTTTTTTATTGTTTTAATGCTTTTATTTTGCCTCTTATATTTTTATTTCAATGTACAGCACTTTGTCTCAGCTACGGCTGCTTAAAGCGCTTTATAAATAAAGTTGAGTTGAGGAAGGAAAAAAAAAACAGCCAACAGAAGTCAAAGTGGCGCCACACAGCAAGAAAATAATTCACATTTCCTCGTTATTCATCAAAAACCTGAGAGAATCGTGACTTCGCTGTCTCGGGACTCAACTCAACTTTATTTATAAAGCGCTTTAAGCAGCCGTAGCTGAGACAAAGTGCTGTACATTGAAATAAAAATATAAGAGGCAAAATAAAAGCATTAAAACAATAAAAAAGTTAAAGCAATAAAAACAATCAGATGGTAAAACAATAAACAAAACATAAAAAGTTAAAACAATTTAAAAAATTAAAAAACGAAGGCACTAAAACCAGAGCAGAGTCTCACGCTGAGGTAAAGGCCAAAGAATCAAAATGGGTTTTAAGACGAGTTTTAAAAACAGTGAGGGGGCTTGTCTAACAGGGAGGGGGGGGGGGGGGGGGGGGGGGGGCATTCTTGGGGGCAGGTATAGAGTCACTGAACTAACCTGAAACTGAAGTTTTGACACTGCAGGAATAACGTCACGCAGGTGTCGGACTCAGGAAACGACTAAAATCCCACAGTTGTTTTCGAGCCTCAAACCCCCCCGATTGTGAAAAGCACTGACGGTGACGATGAGGACGATGGCGGCGGCCTTCATCCCTCCCGTCTCAGATCTGCAGCTTCAATCAGTCAGCGGGGGGTCTGATCGCTCGCCGGTCATCAAGAGACGCCGCGTGGAAAGAACCGATATGAGGATATATGCTCATATATGACAATACATACGCTGCGTGCATGTGTATATATGCCACATATAGGCAATATTTAGGTGCATATATGTGAATATACAGGCCATATAGGTCTCCTGTACTGCTTCTTTATTTCCACACATATATATATATATATATATCTCACTTTGGCAACTGTCATACATTATCAAGGCAATAATTGAGAACTAATTAATAAACAATTATGCAAGAAGAACATACATGTGCATATATGCACATATAATATAGGAAAATGGCCAATTTTATATATGTCACATATATTAAAAACCTATATCAAAGCCAGTATTAAAACATATGTTTATATAGGTTCTTCTAGACACTCTCTAGTCATCAGCGTAGCGTCACGTGTGTCATCGTTCCACAAACCATATATATATATACATACATACATACATATATATATATATATATATATATATACATACACACACAGGTCATATAGGTCTCCTGTACTGCTTCTTTATTTCCACACACACACTACATATATATATATATATATATATATCACTTTGGCAACTGTCATACATTATCAAGGCAATAACTGAGAACTAACTAATAAACAATTATGCAAGAAGAACATATATGTGCATATATGCACATATAATATAGGAAAACGGACAATTTTATATATGTCACATACATTAAAAACCTACATCAAAGCCTATATTAAAACATATATGTTTATATAGGTTCTTTCCATGTGGGACGCCGCCAGTCACACAAAGGGCCGCCACACACACACACACACACACACACACACACACACACACACACACACACACACACACACACACACACACACACACACACACACACACACACACACACACACACACACACACACACACACACACACACACACACACACACACACACACACACACACACACACACACACACGAAGCGGTTGCCTCGTGGCAGCGCGAGGAGAGGCACACAGAAGCCTGGAAGTGCTTCACAAGGGTGAAATGAGCGATGGATGACGAGAACATTGGGCAGAATTTATCTCCTCCCGCGGGTTTAATTTCCCCGACGCTCGTACTTCACCAAGGTCGATGGCGCTGCTGCGTGCCGGCGCTTTGTTCTGCGGCGGCACCGACAAGGACCCGCGCTGTCACTAGAAAAAAAAACCAACAAAAAACTACCTCCTGACTGCAGCGCCGATACATAAAGCAAAACACCCCCCCCCCTGCATATGTTGCAGTTTTCCGTCGCTCTGCTTCCACTTCCACAGTGATTGAGCTGCAGCACAAAGCGTCCCGAGGCTGCAGGCGACACGTCAACGCCGCCGGCAGGTGTGACGCGAGGAGGGGAGATGACTACAATTCGTTGCACACGGCGCCATTTTAATTGAATCCCCCCCCCCCCCCCACCCCAACCCCCCCACCACCACCACCACTGTGCAAGTAAATGAAGCGACGCCGTTCCTTCATCATCACTGCCTTTTTTTTCTCCATCTTTACACATTTTGGACGCGAAGCTAAAATCGAGACGCCTAAATAACCATCGCGAATACATCTCGATATTTAAGCGTGCGAGACGCCAGGATGAAGTCGATAATTCCCGGGCAATTTAAATAATGAACAATTACGAGTAGAAGAAAAAATGTGAAGTTACATATATATATATATATTTATTTATTTTTACTTTTTTAAAGCCATTTCGTGGCTTAAAAAACTTAAGTCAGCCACGTCAGTTTTGGTTTCAGCTCTAATTCCGCCTCGTCTGAGTCTCTATTGCAATATATCGTGTCGTGATATAGATTTTTGATAAAACACAGAAATGCTGTAACATTCCCTTTTAACATCATTTTGCCTACATTGTCAGCAAAATACAATAATAATGAAGGTTTCTGTGCTGTAGCAGCATTCTGTTGTCAAACAGTGACACCTAAAGGTCGCAGATAGTAAATAGTTTGATGTGCAAGTAGCTTCTTAATCCTTAATCCTCACAACCAAAAATAAAATTGGATTAATAGTATATGGAAATCACATGTTATTTGTTATGAGTGGCTACGAGCACATGACAAATGTGTAAAAGCAGCCTGAAGGGAACTTCCATATCATTTCCATTAAATTACACTCTTCAACATAAAAATGACCAAAAAAATCAATTAACTATCCAATGCGTTGGTTTTGAATTTAAGCAGCCCGCCAGAGGATCTAATCCGGCCGCCATGTGTGTGTGTTTTTTTTTTAAACTATAAATATGAAAACTTGACAGAGGCTGATCTAAAAACACTCGATCGGCAAAAATGACATTTAAAACCGCCCTTGGTCAGAATTTGACCCCCGACATTAATGCATCTGTGGAGGTCACATGACGCAAACCCCTTTCACAATAAAACAACGAGTCCAACTTGTGTGAAATGATACTTTAGATACGTAAACTCAAAACAATTTCCAGATGATGACAAATTGTTTTAATCCTGAATAAAAATATGATATCCAGATACAGGCGACTGAGGTTTTTTTTGCAAATATAATAATATCTGATTTCCTTTAATATGTCTATTTCAGAATAGACTGGCAAATTCTTGCAGTTACAAAAGAATAAAAAGACGGAAAGACTTTGCATTTGTCCATATCTGCAGTTTATCATGTGATGTTTGACTTGTTCGGCCTCCAGAGGTCAGATTAGGGTGGATGTGGCCCCTCAACTGAAAAGAGTTTGACGCCCCTGCTTTAAAGCTTTTTTTTTTAAAAAGCTTTCCAACCTTTCGAAAGCAGATTTCCTTCGAGCCGGTTGTGCCGAACGCAGTGGGGGCTGCTGCATCAGACTCCACCGTCTCTTCCGTCTCTTGGATTTCTTCCTCCCGAGCTGACGAGTCACGGCGATGCCAGGCGAGTCGGCTCCGGTTCAGGCCGGAGACGTGAGCCAATGGAATCGTAAAGAGACCCACGGTTTTCCTCCCTGGACACTCATGCGGGTGACGTTTTCAGTTTACATCAAACCCCCTGCGGAACCACAAGTCTGTGAATATTCACAGGACTGCCGGGTCACATTCGTGCCCACGGCCGCTTCTCTTTTCTATTTATGTCGTCGGCGGGCGCCACTCCTCATCGCTTTTCGGGCTCTGAGTAAATATTTTATTTTGAAATATTATTTTATTCAAATTTGTGAACGTTCTCAAAATGACATTAATATTTTCTGCCTTGTGAATTAAAATAACAGACTGCCTCGGTAGTATTTTGGTTAATATTGCTTGTGTATAAAGTTAATTAAATAGTTCCTGTTACCTGTTGTAGTGGGGGGGACATGAATTGGCGATGCGCACATTTGTTGAAGCTGCATTTGTCCGGCAGAACCGAGCAGCTCCTGAATTGGTAAGATGTGCTGAACCTCTCTCTCCTTTATCTCCAATTAATTCATGAAAAAGTCACTAAATTATTTTTTAAAAACCTCATCAAATGGTAACAGCCATGTTTTGTGACGTGTATGAGGACCAGATTATCTTCTGCAGGGAGAGAGAGCTTGCATGCCGACGCCAATTGTATTTCTTAGTATGACGACTGTATTGTGGAGAAAAAGTACAAACTATTTCGTTTGACACGGTTTACTTAAATTTTTGTACTTGCTTTTCGCATTTATAGTTGACTTTTATATCTATTTTTATTCAAAATGTTTATGTATTGTTTGTCGAATGGGATTTTTATTTTGTCTGGAGAACCGAGCAGCTTCTAAAAGAGCTTGCCCTGTTGTGTGCTGACGCTAATTGTGCCGATGCTAATGGTGCCCTCTTTGCTGACTGACAGGTGTATTATAATGTTCAATGTTTTATTTTTAAGCACTTTAAAAGCAGGACTGTACTGTTCTAAATTCAACTCACTTTCGTTGATCTGTGTTTAATTTTATTTCTTTGTTTGACGACTCTATTGTGGAGAAAAAGTACAAACTACTTACATTTTTGTACTTGCGTTTCATATTTCTAGCATATATATATTCAAAATGTTTATGTATTGTTTGTCGAATGAGATTTTTATTTTGTCTGGAGAACCCATCAGCTTCTGAATTGGGAGCGAGAGCTTGCCTGTGTTGCGTGACGACGCTAATTGTGCCCTCTTTGCTGACTGACAGGTGTATTATAATGTTCTTATGTTCAGTTTTATTTTTAAGCACTTTAAAAGCAGGACTGTACTGTTCTAAATTCAATTCACTTTCGTTGATCTGTTTAATTTCATTTCTTTGTATGACGACTCTATTGTTTGACACAGTTTACTTAAATTTTTGTACTTGCGTTTCGTATTTATAGTTGACTTTTATATCTATTTTTATTCGAAATCTTCATGTATTGTTTGTCGAATGAGATTTTTATTTTGTCAGCTTCTGAATAGGGAGCGAGAGCTTGCCCGTGTTGCGTTCCTACGCTAATTGTGCCCTCTTTGCTGACTGACAGGTGAAAAATCAACGTGCAGATCCTGATCCCTGTGTTGCCTCATTTCCCCCCCAGTGCTTCAACCGATCTCAAGTCTGCTCCACGGCCATCACGCCCTCTCTTGCCCGTCGCTCCGTCCACCCAGCCGTCGTCTATTCACGCCTGGTTGCAGTTGAAGCCGATCGTGTTTGACGCTGGGGCGAAGCGACGGGGGTGAAGCAGAGTTCAGGGTGGAGATAACGGAGGGGGAACGGTTCTGCACGTGGCCGCCCGGAGGCTCCGCGTCGGCGTTTTTGTTTCTCTCCGGGGTCGTTAACGTTCAGCCTTCGGTGGAGAAGCCGAGGGGCGGCGTGGAAGCTCCACCACTGCTGGGTGGAGTTTCACCCTTTTAGAAGGTTAGAAAAGCTGCAGTGAGAAATCCACCCAAGAAACGACTCTGAGTTACGGGAGGGATCCGGCGAGGAGCGTCGACGTCGTCGTCTCTGGGATTTGTTTCGCTCTGATTTACAGCGGATTTTGATTTTACGTCTTTAAGACAGGCGAGTCTGCGTCGCCTTCACCTTCGACACAAAACTAGTTTATGAAACTTGGCAAGAAGCGTCAAGCTGAAGCTCCAGCAGTTCATCAGACGCCCCGAGACGGAGTGTGAACCCAGAGAGTGGATCCAGACGGAAAAGAAACTTTACAGAAAATAACAAAGAAAATGTTTTTTTTAAACTTTATTTAGCGCTTTTCCACCGATAAGTTCTCGACACTGTTACTCACACCGCCCCTCCATCGGGAGCAACTTTGGAGTCTAATGTTTTGCCCACGAAAGACTCAAAACGATGTAGTACATATGCCAGGCCTATAGGGGGCGATGTAACTTACAAACGCATAAATACACCCAATAATTTAGAAAACAAATCTGTGATCTATAGCCAACAAATTTCATTTTTCACATGGAAACCGGAGCAATAATTCGAACCACGAAGCGACTGGTCCAAATAAATCCAGGAATCATAACAATTTAAATCATGACGAAAGTCACTGAACTGAAAACTTGGGTTGTGTTCTTGTTTTGTTTGTTTTTAACAAGCTCGATGAAAACCACATTAGATTCAGGCTCCAAAAACATTTACAAGTGAAAACGCGAAACATTTGTTGCGTTTTTATGAGTTCCGTTTCCGTTAAAAAAATTAAAAAACATTGCGACTGTCTCCATGGCAACTGCGCACACGCACCTCGGCCGTAAACAGTCCTCTGCACATGCTCAGTAGATAATAAGAACAATGTCCAACAGCCTATAGCAGGGGTGGCCACACTTTTTCAGCCTGCGAGCTACTTATAAAACGACCTAGTCAAAGTGATCTACCCCCTACAAAAATGCAAAACATATATTTTCAAATATATTGAGGATTTTTATATGTACAATGTATAATGATGTACCTTGCAGAACCGTATGAGCCAATATTGTGCAACACGACATAATTAACTATGAACATTCTTTGTAATTACCTGAGTTTACTTTGATGTTACTTTGATCTTTGGTATTGCGACGGTCGACTGGCAGACGAGACAAACGCACTTCGAAAATGACATCGTGAAAAAAAAGTCCACCTCCCATTCCTCGTGAAAGTGACACGTTTTCGTCTTCTCACTTGGTCCAGCCCCCCCCCACTCATTTTTGGGGGGCTTCAAATTTGCAGTAACTCGCTGACTAGCTTGTTAGCTTCGCCACACTTAGCGTCGTCATTTGCGCGTGTGCGGTGACCTGAAGGTCAGAAAAATTCAGCCGTCATCTGATGCTGCGTTCGATCGTACTCGTAATTCGGAAAGGTAAATTAGTTTCATTACACCAGTGTCTATTTGTTTTTCTAATGTCATGTGATCGACTATTACTACCTTTGTGATTGACTGGTAGATCGCCATCGACGCATTGAAGCACCACCCCTGGCCTATAGTCTCCTGGGACTTGGTAGCTTTATTTTGACAGTCACCGTAATAACGTGTGTGGATTCATTAGAACAAACAAACAATAGTGGCCACTAGTGGACCAAAATGAAAACTAACCCCAGAGAAGGTGGACCGAACATCAAGAAACTGGCGGAATGGAAGCCACGTCATCGGGACGGCAGCCCGACGCGCCGAGGAGCCGATCTGTGAAACCGGACGCGTGTCAGAAAGCACGTCCGATCGCCGCTCGACGTACGTTCAGCGACGCGGAAGGAAATCTGTCTGAAGGGGGAAACGACACGTCCGACGCGCTCGTTACGCAACAGCCCTCACGGCGCGCCGGCACATTTCCTTCTCTGCTTCTGTGTAAGACTATTATAAGAAACGAGCCGGGAGTCGCTCATCGACGGGGGGGGAAAGAAAAAAAGAAGCATTCAAATGCTTCTGAAAAAGATTATTTTTGCTCAGCTTGAAGTAAAAGCAGCCATTATCCACTTTGATGCCATTTGCAGGCTGATGGAAGCTTCCGCAGTCCAGCAGCTTCACTCAGAAGCGCCTCGTGCGTCGGGCTTTGTTTAATCACATCGATTTGTTAAAAGTTCAGTGAAGTCGGGTTCAAATCGGGGGCCCGGCAACGCCGCAGTTTCTCCGTTTTGTTGTCTTCTCATGTGTTATAAATCATTAAATACCCCTGACCCACATTTCCCAGCCTGAAGAGGTTGGTGGAGCAGTGGAACAGAAAACAGTGACTCTGCAGAGCTTCGCTCCGCCTCCTTTTAGGTTATTTCTCTCACGGAAACAAACGGGCTTTAATTAGATTCCGTCTCAATACGGAATCGGGACCTTTCGGCTAATGGAGAGTGATTTGGAGGCGACGATCAATCAGGAACGGAGGTCGACGTGGACGGAGTGGGATGGACACACTCTGGTAGCGGCGGAGGAGAGAAACTCTCCGACAGGCTGGAGGGAATCGTCCTCCTGTTATGGGAAATATAGATCTCTAAATATTCTCACTTCATAGACATTGTTTTTCATTTTGTCTGTATATTCAAACCAGGATGTATCACCGCCTCCTTTTATTTATTTATTTTTTTTACATTATTCTGATTTCAACTGGATTTTTTTTTAAGGTTGGGAACAAACGACACTCGTCGCAATGGAAAAAGAGGAAATGCTGCTACCGGGCATGAAAAGAGCAAATCGCTCTTCTGCACATGCTCAGTAGAGGAGAAGAAGAACAAAGTTTCCTCCGTCATGTCATGACTCGGGTCCATATTCACCTGGTACTTTTATTTTGACAGTCAATGTAATAACAATCCAACTTGTTTTGTTTGTGTGTTTAAATTGCGTTGTTCTCTGGGTGTATGTGCGTTTGGTTCCATTAGAAAAACAACCAATAGGCAACCGCTGGTGGCCCGACATGAAATCTACGTGGTTTTCAGGACGTTGCCGTGGAAACATGAAACTTTTCTGAAACGAAAACGTTAAAAACGATGCGTTTTTCCACCTGAAACGGGGCCTTAAGAGTGTCTGTCTTCTTGACTCTAACAAAAGTCCTTTCCAGGTCTGTTTGGGTGTTTCGGGGCGCGACTTTCCTCCCCGTTTTCAGTTTTCCCAGCCTGAATCCAGCCGACGGTGACCCGTTAGCGGCGCTCCAGCGAGTCGGGACGCGACTCATAATTCACGCCTCTCGACAGCACTAAGTCGGTGAGTCACGGCCCGGGCGCAGCGAGCCGTCCTGTGAAGCGCTCCGCTCACAAATTACACCGATGTTGCATTTCACACTCTGTGCTTTAGGGTACATCCACACCACGAGAAAAAAAACAACTCCCCTCCCAAAGAAAACCCTCCGTCCACACGTCACTATGAACTCGGCTCAACACGAGGCTTCAGGGCGTGTAGTACACATGCCAGGCCTTTACGGGGCGCTGTGACTCAGCAAACACACCAAAACCGGGTTCCTGGTGTGGACGGGCCCTCAACGCACCAACGACAAAAATAGCATTCGCGCCATCTTTTGCGCTTTAAAGTCCCAGTGAAATGTAAAACACTACTTTGCAAAAAACGATAGTTGGGCGACTACTTGTAAGGTTCCTCCGACTCTGCCCCACCACTGTTGTCGCATAACAAAGTTATTTGAATTTTGAATCTCCAGCCGAGGAAGTCGGGGGAATCCTTCTTCGTGGGCGTGACGTCACGAGTTGTGCAGATCTCGATCTGTCGTGTTTATATCGGCTTTTTTCCTCTTAAATATCCAAGTTTTAACAGTGTTTTGAAGTTATAGTCGGCGTTTTATGAGCCTTGATGAAAGATTGAGCCTGGAAGAGACCAGAGAGAGGAGAAAAGGAGCACAGGCGGCGGGAGCAGCTAGCCGTTAGCTCGTGCCGCTAGCTCGGGCGGCTAGTAGACGATAAAGTAATACCTGGACTCATCTTCGGTGATTCCGCAGTCAGAAAAGCTCTTGGACGTGTTTGATCCAGGAAGTCGGTCGTTCTGCCAAAAGTCAGGAGCCTCAAAGCCTCAAAGGTGAAAAGTGGCGGCTGCTGAGGCGAGGAGACGAGGACGAATGGAGGACGAAGCGTCTTCTGCTTCCTCAAACATGTTCCAGACGGGGTCACCGATGGCAGAACCACCTTCTGTGTCTTCTTCATCAATCACTGGGTTTGAAATGACCATGATGATGAAATCTGGTTCAATTCAGCCTCTTCGTGGTCAAAACTCTGATCCTCCATAATGTAAACACAACTTGGGCGTGTGCACAACTCGTGATGTCACTCTGTTATTGTCAGAAGCTCCGCCCAGCAGAGGAAATAGCGCCGTTTATCGGCTATTTTCTCGCAGATTGTCGTGTTTTAACATTTTACCCTTCAGCCAGTCAGCATGAAAAATGTCCCTAGAAGCGACAGCCAGAGTGTTTTGGAAGTCGAATCTTCATTTCACTAGGACTTTAAAGGTCCTCTCAGTGCGAATCCACTGCTGAAGCGAGACGCCCCCGAACATGAATATGATTCTCAAGTCACTACATGATGAAAGATGAAAGGGCGCTCGTCCTTTTTGAAATCTGACGAGAAAAAGGAAGGAATAAATAAGATAAAAACCTGGATAAACTATTCAGGTCTAGAACAAAGTGTGCAGCTTCAGTTTCTTTCTACGGCGTCGACGGACGATTCTCCAGAGATGCGCGATTGAAACTTTACACGGGAGAACGTTCCGGAAGGTCGGCGGCGTTACAGACGATGGTCTGAGGCATATTTCCTAGCAGGCGGCGACGTCTTCGCACCGGCAGCGGCGGCGGGCGAAACTCCAGCCAGACATCCTTCTTAATCTCACAACATCCCCCCCCCCCCAAAAAAAAGGGGGGGGGCAGGATATAGAGAGGGTCATTAAACTCCAGCGTAGCTTCACGAGTTTCCAGGGAGCCTTAAAGTAAAGCATTTCATATGATTTAGATTAACTTGAATGATTGGAGGGAAAAGGAGAGCAGTCGGAGCCTTTCAACTCTAAATGAAAGCCCCCCCCCCCCCCCCTCCAACCCCCCCATCAGCAGAGGCTGAAAGTCACACAGAGTGTCAGATTATGCTTCCCCAAGATACTTTCTGCAGAATGTCTCGCCGGAAAATTCGAGGAGCGACCCTGCAGAATAACAATCAGCTGTCGCATCCCGTCACTTGAAAAGCCGCCGTTCTGCGTCTCGTCCCCAGAAGACCGCCGCCGCCGCCGATCTGAACCACAGAACCCCGGGCCGCCAGAAATCCACGTACTCATAGATCGTGAAGTCCAGAAGGAGACAATCGGGAGTGGATTTAATCTGAGGACAGTTCTCGCCGTGAGGGAAGAGTACCGACGTCTTCGTCACCGCGCCACATTACTGATCACGACACCAGGACAAAAAAAAAAACGAAATTCTGAAAACACAATTTTGGGGAAAACGCTCGTTAGAGCCTGATGTGCAAGGACGACTTAATAAATATAGTGGGATAAAAGCCGAAATGTAAGAACTTGTCCACAATGCAGCCTGAAATGTAATTAAAAAACAATTGAATAAAACCCCAAAATGTACCTTGTCAATAATGTAAAAAAGGTTTAACAAGAATTTCAACGCGATCTCAATATGTTTGATGACGCTACGTTATTTTAAACACATGACTGGATAAATTAGTTCCAGATTATATAGAGAACAGATCATTATAAATTACTCAGGCAACAGCAGTCATACGTAAATACAATAAACTGTGTGAAGATATGCGTATAAAGTCCAGTCCATGAAATCATGGACTCACTTTATAATGTAATAAGATTATTACAATATGTTTGCCTGCTCCAAAAATGTAATATTAAAGATTTTTGGGCTCAGGATCTTGTTACATTATTGACCAGTTGTTGCCATTTGAGTTTTATTACAATATAGAAAATTACATTTCAGCATTTTTGTTACATTATCAACCAGTTGTTACATTTGGGGTTTTATTACATTATATTATATGCTGCCTGCGTGTGTGGTTTCATGACAAAAACAACCAATAGTGGCCCTGCAGGAAAACTACATTATTTTCAGCGTTTCCTGCCATTTTCATGTAAAGAGACGTCACAAACGACACGTTTTCACTTGAAACATCGTGTAAACGGGGCCTCGGGGAGCCGCTGGGACGGAATCCGACTGAACAAACAGTCCAGACGGCACAAAACCATCACAACAAAGATCCTCCTCCACATTTCATTTCTTCTTTTGCAGGAACGTGACATTCAAACGATCTACACCCAGATAGCAAAATGTTATCGAATCAACGTTTGTAATTTCGTCAGGCTTAAGAGTGAGATCAACATTGATGTCAGAACATTGACAGGAACGTTGAGTTTGCTCGCTATGATCAACATTGAAAGAATATTGAATTCTCAATTAATTATTAGAGGCTGATTGGTATCTGTAGATACGAATCAGCCTCCAATACAATGAAACTCTGGGAATCAAACCTGCGCTGCCCAGCACGTGGGGTGAATGAAGCGCGGAGGGCCGTCAGAAGATAAACAACCTGATTTTCAGGAGGAACGCCAGCGTTGCCATTCCCTCCAATTTCAGTGGAAAGCTCCTGGTTCTGCTGCATGTTTGCACGCGTGCATGATGCGCCTTCCTCCTCCTCCTCCTCCTCCTCCTCCTCCTCCTCCCACGTACCTCTCATGGGGTTCTGGATCCACAGGATGCCTCCGACCAGGTGAGGGGACTGGCCGAGCATCGCCGACACCCTGACCGGCGGTCACAGCAGGGGGCTGGAGACTTCCCCGGTGCACATGTCAGCCCACAGCAGCGGCCACCTGCTGCCCGGACAGCCGCGCGCAATCACAGCCGCTGTGGTTTGGAGCGGAGCGCGCGCGCGCGACGCACGCACGCTCTATTGCATCACAACACAGAGCATTAAAAAAAATAAAAAAATAAATGAAAATAAACGTCGTCTCTGGAGACAGAGAGCAGCTCCAGTGTCCTCCAGAGGACACGCAGTGCCCGCAGCGGACCTGTTAACCGGCAGCGACCGAGGCTGCGCGTGCGGCGGCGGGTTGTTTCGGCTCCACGGTTCACGGCGCGGATCAGCGCGGCGGAGCAGAAGAAGAGCGCGTCAGTTGCAATGATCGT
Source organism: Blennius ocellaris (assembly GCF_963422515.1). Lineage (NCBI taxonomy): Eukaryota > Metazoa > Chordata > Actinopteri > Blenniiformes > Blenniidae > Blennius > Blennius ocellaris. The sequence goes on from NC_137669.1 coordinate 21,632,372, forward strand.
CGGTACCTGACGCAGACTCGGCGTCTGTCACACTTGACCCGGCGGCTGCGATCCGCGGAGCCCGAACCGGCTGCGATCCGCTCCGCAAACAACAACAACTATCACCCGCGGTTGTTTGTTTTTTTCCCCCCCTTTTTCTTTTTTTAAATAAAATAAAATAAAACGCGTCTTACCTTCCACGGCCATCGTGCTTCACTCCGCGGATCCGTGCATCGCAGGGAGACAGGAAGGCGGCGGGAGGGAACGTTAAAGTCAGCGCGCTCTCATCGCACCTTGTTTGGCGTCTTCTCATCACTTTGCTGCGGCCGAGCCGGAGCGCACAGCTGCTGGGGCCGCAAAGCATGCTGGGAAGTGGAGTCCGGCTCTGCTCTGCAAGCGCAGATAGATAGATAGATAGATAGATAGATAGATAGATAGATAGATAGATAGATAGATAGATAGATAGATAGATAGATAGATAGATAGATAGATAGATAGATAGATAGATAGATAGGGTTTAATCTCAATAAAGCTTTTACTTAATTTTTCTATTTAATTTCCAGATATTTTTATATTTGTATATTAGTATATTTTTATTCCCTACTTTTTATATTCTATTCCATTGTATTTTATAAACCAGAATGCTGCAACAAAACAATTTCCCTTCAGGGATTAATAAAGTCATCTATCTATCTATCTATCTATCTATCTATCTATCTATCTATCTATCTATCTATTATTACTTAAAATACACGTTAAAAAACTTTGAATATATAACGTTCATCCATTTGTCCGTCTCCCCCCACTGCGTGGAGGCGATCCCAGCGAGGGAAAGCCACAACATATCAACTTCAAATGCATGTTTCGGTCTGATGCAACTTACCGGACGGCCCAGAAAAAACCCATGCATCCATGCATCCATGCATTTGTGCATGTATCAGCGGTTCTGCAGATAAAAGCAGTTGAAAAAGGAGGTCAAACCTGTAATTGCGCTCTTTGTTGTTGCATGTAAATCACAAATAATAAACCGCGTGGTGGACGTGTTGGACGAAGGGTGTGAGAACCCCAGAGGAAAAAGTGCATTAAAACAAATCAGAGTAATGCAAGATGTTTCAGTCGGAGCATGAGCATTAGAGAAAAAAAGACTCATACTGATCATTGTTGACAAGTACAGAGATGAATGACGATGATGATGCGTGTCAGTTTTACACAGAAAAAGCACACGGGTGAATGTTGGTACATTTTTATGTGGTTATTTGGGTGTGAACATGTGAAGGGATCCGTGTGTCTTTATATATGTATAGAGTGTGTGTGTGTGTGTGTGTGTGTGTATAGTATATAGCCTTTGATATTATAGGATATTCTTACCGTACACATTTTAATATATAAAAACACATTACCAATACAGGAAGATAATTATCTGAGGAGAATATTGGGGTAGGATTAGATATGTTTCACTTCGTGACTTTAAGTTCACAAAAAGCACGATACAAGTTTAATGGATTAATTATTTATCATGTTATTATTACCCCTTTTCAAATATAGACTATCTATCTTGTGGGAATATGATTTTTACAAAATACAAATAATTTATTTATGTTATGAATATATTAATACGGGTTTATATATGGATTATGTGTATGAACACTGTCACATGCCTGGTATTTAATAATATATATTAATAATAAAAAAACGATTTAGTTTGAAAATTATCACCATGTGCATTTATAATTCTGCAGGAGAAATCGTTTTCTTGCTTTAGTTTATGTCATAAATATTTCTCCTCTCACAGATTGAACCTTCTAAATATTTATTATTTGATAATCCGTTTGCATCCTGGACACTCTCCCAGTATAAACACAGATAAACACTGTCGTTTATCAGTGGAAACGACCTTGACTTTCTTTTTTTTTCCTTTCAGAAAACATTCAAGTTCAGACAGCAGCGGTTCAAACATGAAGCTGCAGTTTGCGTGTCAGGCCACTAGTTGGTGCTGTGAGTTGTTCTGTCGCAGGATACACCCAGACAATGTGGAGAAGAAGAGGATGTAAACATTTAAAACGGTGCAGTAAATGTTGAGAAAGCAGTCATGGTGAAAGTTAACAGTAAACGGAGGCCTTAAAGGTGCGGCGGACAACAAAATAAAATGATACGACCAACACAAAAACTGGTATTTTTGTAAATATTATCATAAACGTGAATCCACTGTGCACTTGTATGTCTTTCTACTTACTTTTATGTTGTTCTTCTTTCTCCTCACTCGATCTTTTCCTCTTTTCCCAAAGAAACTTTACAAAGACGACCGTTTTTTCTTTTTTTTTTTTAAACTCATTTTGCTAGCTTGGAGGTTTAATATCGCCGCTAACGCGTCACGTGACCGACACAAGCGTGAGTCATAGACGGATGTGACGGGGGGAATTCGGTCATTTTTCAAAATAAAAGATTATTCAGACTCGGATAATAAATAAAACGGGAATTATGTTAAGTTATGTATTCTTTCTGTGCCAAACAATTGAATGTTGGGGACTGCTGGTCTAAAACACGTCTAAAAGACGACGTGTCAAGATATCCAGAAGAAAGTTTTCTGTCTTGGACATTGTCTGGATGTCTTTTCTGGACGTCAATAAAAAATACATTTCAAAAGAAAAAAGGACAGGTCACTTTAGCATTACCAATTACATACTTTTTCACAAACGTGGGAGGAAATCAGTGAACCCTGAGGAAACACATGCAAGTTAATTCCACAAATAGGATCTTCTGTAATGCGAGAGCGCGGAAGAGTTTGTCAATGAGACAACTGACAATTACACCCGACAGCGCTGATAAATCATTTACTCATGTACATAGTTATATTCACAAGATAAAAGGTTATCAAAGTGGCGAGTTTCTCCGTGAAGAATAAAAAAGTTCAACACCTTGTGACTAAAACAATAAATGTTCATGACTCAGACATTAAACTTCACATGCTGTCTCCTATTACCTGTCATCATCTATTCTCCTCATTCTTTTAATGACAAATCAATAATCACACAGGCAGTTGGATTAAACAGACAGCTTGTGACCTTTTAACTGATTCTAGGTGTGTTTGATGTCCATCCTTTTATATTTTTTGAGTCATTTGTCAACAAGACGGACGTGTTCTGGACGTCGATGGACGTTGCTTGCTCAATGGGAACCGGTGGATCGTCTCTGGTTTATTTGAGGCTCTGACCTCGACTCCACCGCGGTTGTCCACGTGTGTTTTTTCGAGAGAAGGTGGAAGGATGATGTACGAGGAAGTCTTCCTGTCGTCTTGGCATGCTAACCTGTCTCTCTCTCACACACACACACACACACACACACACACACACACACACACACACACACACATAGAGGCGTGGTTGTTGAAATGCTTTCTTTTGTTCGCAGCTCTGCCCAGCCTGTTTGAGGAGTTTCGCCGACATGCCTTCCAGTAAAGCCGCCGACAAGAAGTGAAATGTGTGTTTCTGTTTGTTGCGTAAACCTTCACTTTACTTCCCTCAAGGGAAAGAAAAAAGATCCACCAAACGATCAACCAAAGTGGGAAACTACAATTAGAGAATGTTGAAAACCCTTCAGCAGAAATATGCCTTGTGGTTTTAGGACGACGTGGAAAAGGGAAGTGTGTTCTGGTTCTTTTTGGAGCAGAGATGGAAAAATACAATAACACAAAAAATTCAGATTTTCCACAATCTGAATAAAATATGAGACTGAAATCAGCTTCCCTGAAACATTTAGAACCATAAACACAATCGTTCGTCGTGGATATTAGTTAATGGAGATGCAGGACCTATTGATATGTCATTGGAGGTGATTTATTTTGTTAAATATCTTCAAAACACCGATAAAGATGATGGATTATGTGTTTCTGTGTAAACTGGTGTATGACTGACAGCTCCCTATTGTAATGGAAGATAATTAAAGGGATAATTATAGGATCATATTCTCACTGTCACATTAACACATATGAGCAACATCTCGTCATTAAACGTCGTGAAATCACAAAACCATGATAATTCAGAGAAGAGAAAAGATGTCGCGTCAAACACACATTATAAAGAAATAAACTTACTGGGATCTTTTTAGAGTAACCGAATAAAAACTACAACTGAATTAAAATCTTGTTGTTCCTTTCAGAAACGTTTTGCATTTCAAAAACACAGAAACACTGAAAATGATGTCGTCCTCCTGTGTGGCCACTAGAGGGTGCTGTTGATTGTTTTTGTAATGACACACGCATCAGAACACAATCTGCTCTAAACGTTTCAGGACAGACCACCAAGTTGGATAGTCGCTACGGTGACTGTCAAAATAAAAGCACGGAGGAAAACGGTGTTCTGATTGCCTCTACTGAGCATGTGCAGGAAAACTATTTATGGCGCGTGTGGCAGTGGCAGTGTTCTTCCTGTTGCCATGGAGACCAAGTTGCAGCATTTTTCCAAAACCTTATAAACACACACACACACACACACCACCAAATCCATAACTTCACTTCAAAATAAAAGACCAGAAGCACCTTGGTTTTCGGTTCAATGTTTTTATTTTATCGGAGCAGGAGCAGAAGACTCTCACCAATCAGGAATACATATCTGGAGAAGGAAGCAACAATTTCATCAACTCAAAAAACCCCACCCACCAAAAAAAACCAACCCTGAATTTCCGCGGTTAAAACCGTTTGTAGCGGCGGCAAATTACAGAACGCGGGGCTCGTCTCGCGACATCGGCCCGGGAGGAAGACGCAGGCGACGTCTAGTGGGCGTCGTGCCGAGGCACGGGGGCCCAGTGCGCCCCCAGGGAGGTGAGCGCCCCGTGGTAGCGCCCGCTCAGGATGACCAGCTCGGCGCCCTGGTGCTCGGGGTACATGTTGAAGGAGCCGCCCGACGGCTGGCCCACCCACATGGAGCGGCCGGCGCTGGTGACGAACACCAGCGAGTTGACGTAGTGGGCGTACTTCCCGGAGACCTGCACGATGGCCTCGCCCTCGAACAGCTCGAACTCCTTGGCGACGCCCGACTGGATGCCGGCCGGGAGCGACCACACGGTGCCGTAGCGCAGCTGGAGGCTGCAGGGCGAGGAGACCGGGCGTTAATTCTGCTAGACTCAACCAAGCTTCGTCAGAAATAGAATTATCGGATCATTTCAGCTTGTTTTTTTATTTATTTTTTGTATTAATTTGGCTTTTATTTTGCAAAAACGGAAATATTTCCCGGTAGTTTGAGAGAAAACCTGAGTTTCCAGGTTAAACATTTTGTATTTCTGACTCAAATCAGATCAAATATTGTCAAATATTGCTGAAATCTTGGCAATTCTAATTTCCAACATACTTTTTTCTTTTTTTAATCTCTTTTGTTGCTCTTCACAAACACACCCTCTATGGAAGCGTATAGCATTCACATGAAAAAAAATTAAATTGACTGTTTTTCTGTATTATTAACATAATTATCTCAGAATTGTGAGATAAAATAAATTCTAAAACCAAAGAAATTGGCTCAACAGTTTCTCATAAATTCAGAAAAACAGAGACAATTTTTTCTTATACTTTATTTTATCTCAGAATTCTGAGATAATTATGTCATTAATTCAAAAAACACTCATTTGTATTTTTTCATGTGAATGCTATACGCTTCTGGTACATCCTCACATAAAACAATACAAAAAAAAAAATCTAGCTTGGCTTGTGTCATTGCTGCCACCTAGTGGTCAGTTCTGGGTCTACATGCCGCATTATAATAGTTGCTTTTATTGAAAAAAATATAAATAATATATAACTGTTTTTTTTTATTTTTTAACAAGTACGCAACAAGACAAATTTTGCAAAAAAAAAAAATGTTTGTGTTCGATAGGTACATATCAATCACAGTGAAAGAAAATCTAATAAATATTAAATATTTAACTCAATTCGAAGAAGAAGGGGGAGTAGTAGTAGAATTTCTTTGTACTATTTACATAATGCAAGAGTTACTATTTACTTTTTGTTCTAAACTCAAAATCCAAACTTTCTTCTTAAACTTTCTGCAGCTCTTCACATGGTTATTATTATTTTCTCACAAATTAAGTAGCTGAAAGGGAAAAAAAAGAAAAAATGTCACATAAAATTCAAAATAGAAAGTAAAAAAAAATTCTAAAAACAAATTGTCATGTAAAAAAAATTTGAAATTGAAAAAGTTAATTGAGAAAATAAATACAAAATAGGTCAAATGTAATGATTTCTAAGAACTTTATTTTGAAAAATGAAAAGAAATGAATTGTCACATAGAAATAAAAACTAATTTGAAAGAATCTCTTTAAAAACTTTTCCTTTTTTTTTCAAATTAAAGAAATTAAGAATTCCCGTCTGAAAAAAATATTTTAATTGAAGAAAAAAATATTTTTGGGACGGGACTATCCTGTCTTAACGCATTTTATTCTGTATCCTTTTGTAATATTTGACTATTAGTCACCAGTTTGTCATATTTAAAATACTTCTTTCCAGCAGTTGGTGAGTCGACGGCAAGATTGAACCTGTTTTTCAACTTTCTCTCACTTCATTAATTTCACATTTATTCATTCACACACGAACCGAGAAAAGAGGGTCAACATTCACCCGTAGATGTAGCTGTTGTACCGCTCCCACACCCTCACTGCTGTGACCGGTCCGTCGCCCTCCACCACGTAGGACGTCCCGCTGCCGGAGCCCACCGGGGGGTTGAAGGAGTAGCGCTCCTCGTCCGCGTCTGAGTCACAAACGCATCAAATTCACGCTTTAATACATCATATTTTACTACAGGAATTCATGCATTTCTTAATTTTTTTTAGAAAGTTGTTTCCCGCCTCACTCACAGTCGGCCAGGACGGAGGCCGCCAGAAGAACCAGGACTGCAAAGTGCCGCATTCTGCAAAAAATCAAACGTCAAAAATCAGCAGCATGAAACATGTTGTGGTTTAAAAAAAAAAAAAAAAAAAAAAGTGGAATAAAATAAGTTTATTCTCACCTGCTTGAGTGTTTTTATTTTTATTTCTTTTTCACAAGATACCTGCAGAATAAAGGTGGAATATAATGAGAATAATGATGTAATAATTTAGGTTTTCAAACAAAGAGGTGATATTAACACTTACAAATCAAGGAAGCTGCTGCTTGGATTCCGTCCGTCGCTCTGCTGCAGGAGCCTCTTGAAGTTCACGCTTTAAAAAGACTCCCCCCCCCCCCCCCCCCTCACCTGCTTGATAACACATCTTTTCTTTCTTTTTCTCTCCCTTTAGTGGCCCAACCTCTTCTGGCACCGAATTACTACCCACTTCCCCTAAAACTGGTTGCGGCCTTCGTCTCCAGGAAAGGATGGAACTGTGAGAATGCTCGGCATGCTTCAGCCGGACTGAAACAACGAGAGGAGGATTAGCTGCTATTGCTTTCTGACGCATTGATTTATTTATTCATTGATTTATTTATTTAGTTAGTTCCTTAGTCATAAAACGCAGGAATTAAAAAAAAAAAACAACCCCAGACTAAAACTGTAAATGCCAATGTTGTGCAACTGATTTCAGCAACGGGACGATTTGATATATTTTAGTTGTGTTGATTTGACCTTTTTTTTTTTTTTTTCTTCTTCTTCCTTCTGTCCAGGACCTAATCTGGACGTCTATCCGACAGACAGAACTAGTCGATAATAGACGTTGTAACCTATCTGGACGTCTATCCGACAGACAGAACTAGTCGATTATAGATGTTTCAACCTATCTGGACGTCTATCCGACAGACAGAACTAGTCGATAATAGACGTTGTAACCAATATGGACGTCTATCCGACAGACAGAACTAGTCGAAAATAGATGTTTTAACCTATCTGGACGTCTATACGACAGACAGAACTAGTCGATAATAGACGTTGTAACCAATATGGACGTCTATCCGACAGACAGATCTAGTCGAGAATAGATGTTTTAACCTATCTGGACGTCTATCCGACAGACAGAACTAGTCGATAATAGATGTTTCAACCTATCTGGACGTCTATCCGACAGACAGAACTAGTCGATTATAGATGTTTCAACCTATCTGGACGTCTATCCGACAGACAGAACTAGTCGATAATAGACGTTGTAACCAATATGGACGTCTATCCGACAGACAGATCTAGTCGAGAATAGATGTTTTAACCTATCTGGACGTCTATCCGACAGACAGAACTAGTCGATAATAGATGTTTCAACCTATCTGGACGTCTATCCGACAGACAGAACTAGTCGATTATAGATGTTTCAACCTATCTGGACGTCTATCCGACAGACAGAACTAGTCGATAATAGACGTTGTAACCAATATGGACGTCTATCCGACAGACAGAACTAGTCGAAAATAGATGTTTTAACCTATCTGGACGTCTATACGACAGACAGAACTAGTCGATAATAGACGTTGTAACCAATATGGACGTCTATCCGACAGACAGATCTAGTCGAGAATAGATGTTTTAACCTATCTGGACGTCTATCCGACAGACAGAACTAGTCGATAATAGATGTTTCAACCTATCTGGACGTCTATCCGACAGACAGAAGTAGTCGATAATAGATGTTTCAACCTATCTGGACGTCTATCCGACAGACAGAACTAGTCGATAATAGATGTTTCAACCTATCTGGACGTCTATCCGACAGACAGAACTAGTCGATAATAGATGTTTCAACCTATCTGGACGTCTATCCGACAGACAGAACTAGTCGATAATAGATGTTTCAACCTATCTGGACGTCTATCCGACAGACAGAACTAGTCGATAATAGATGTTTCAACCTATCTGGACGTCTATCCGACAGACAGAACTAGTCGATAATAGATGTTTCAACCTATCTGGACGTCTATCCGACAGACAGAACTAGTCGACAATAGATGTTTCAACCTATCTGGACGTCTATCCGACAGACAGAACTAGTCGATAATAGATGTTTCAACCTATCTGGACGTCTATCCGACAGACAGAACTAGTCGATAATGGATGTTTCAACCTATCTGGACGTCTATCCGACAGACAGAACTAGTCAATAATAGACGTTGTAACCAATATGGACGTCTATCCGACAGACAGAACTAGTCGATAATAGATGTTTTAACCAGGACGTTATCTGGACGTCTATCCAACAGACAGAACTAGTCAATAATAGACGTTGTAACCAATATGGACGTCTATCCGACAGACAGAACTAGTCGATAATAGATGTTTTAACCAGGACCTAATCTTGACGTCTATCCGACAGACAGAACTAGTTGATAATAGACGTTTTAACCTATCTGGACGTCTATCCAACAGACAGAACTAGTCGACAAATGATGGACATCTAAGACACCCAGAATCAGTTGAAAGAGACGAGCTGTCTGTTAAGTCTAATTGCCTGCATAATTGTTGATTTGTCATTAAAATATTGAGGAAAGTCGATCATGAGAGACAAGACGAAACGTCACGTGAAGTTTAGTCTGAGTTATGAACATTTATTGTTTTGGTCACAAGGTGTTGAACTTTTTAATTCTCCACGGAGAAACTCGCCACTTTTGATAATCTTGTGAATACAACTGTTCAGTTGTCGTCTGGGTTCCCTGGTTTCCTCCTACATTCGGATGTGATAGTAAACGGTAATCAGTAAAATCATCAGTAAAATTCAGCAAAATTCCTTCTCTGTTCCCGACAGGAAACACAAAAAAAAAATGAAAGAGTGACGTCACACTGAGGCTCTTTCACAATCAAGCAGGAAGTGGTTTTAAGTTTTGACAAGAACTTGGCATCATAACAGAAAAAGACAATTTATTACAGGAGTTTTCATGTTGGGCCACTAGTGGGTGCTGTTGGTTGTTTTTGTTATTACGGCGACTGTCAAAATAAAAGTACCAAGTTCCAGGAGAATAAGGACTGGGAGTCGTGACACGACGGAGGAAATATTGTTCTCATTGTGCGCCTACTGAGCATGTGCAGAACTATTCACCACAGGCGAGCGCAGCTGCAGTGTTTCTGTCATTTAAAACGGAACCAATCAAGACACGTTGGTTTCAAAACTTTGATTTATTTCTTTCAATTTTGATTCATCTTTGATTTTTGGAGACTCCACAACAGAGTCAAACAGATTTTAATCCATTTCCATTCCATTCCCAATTGTAATTAATTTAACTATTAATTACAATTCCGAATTAATTGTTTAGTATATTTATATACTATCATTTCCTGTTAAATGGGTGGTGCTCCTGAGATTTGTGATACAGAGCAGGTTAAAATTCCAATAACATAATTAATAACTATCTTTGTTAATTATGAATCATCCTCGATAGCCAAACGGCGACGCCCCCTAGCCTAAATAGCTGCAGTGTTTTATTTACATGGAGACGGGACCAAAAATTCCACCAAAACACAAAAAACAACCAATCAAGAAACTTTGGCTTGAAAACTTTGATTTATTTCATTTCATTTTGATTCATCTTTGATTTTTGGAGATTACAGAACAGAGTCAAACAGATTTTTAATCCACTTCCACCGTCATGACATCACAGCAATAACCCACCGGCAGAAGCAAGAGATTTAACAGAATAATATGAAATAGTACGTTTCTCATCATCCCACGTATTTCTGGTTACACTGGGAGCAGCTTCAGTGCTGCGAGGCGCCGCTGGGAGTCACGTTGCCGCCGGGAGTCACGGCCCAGTGCGTCCCGATGGAGGTGAGGGCTCCGTGATAGCTGCCGCTGAGGAAGCGAAGCTCAGCCGAATTGTTTTCTGGATACATGTTGAAGGAGTGACCCACAGGCTGACCCGCCATAAAGGAGCGGCCCATGCTGGTGGTGAACACCAGCGACTGCACGTAGTGGGCGTACTTCCCCGACACCTGCACGATGGCCTCGCCATCAAACAGCGCCATCTCCAGGGGAGTGCCGTACTGCACGCCGGCCATTTCAGACCAGACGGAGCCGTAGCGGAGCTGGATGCTGACGAACGAGAAGAAGATTTAAAAAAAAAAAAAAAAGACAAGTGCTTAGAACAGGGGTGTCAAACATGAGGCCTGGACACCAAACCAGCCGATACCAAACTACCAAGACACTCTATAAATAACAACAAATTATTATATATTTTTTTTAACCAAACCACAAAGAAAATTGTAAAAAAAAAAGGAAAAAAAGGGGGAAAAAAGCAACAAATCATTTTAGAAATAGTTTTTTATCATTATCATTAGTATTAATAACAATAATAATAATAATAATAATAATAATATCCGGCCGATAATAGCACATCTGCTAACGCCAGCATGTATGTTAATTAGCACATTAATTAGTGCTAATGTTAGCGTGTATGCTAATGAACATGTAACCCAGGGTTTTTTCACCACCAGTGGTACAGTTTTATTATTTAGATTGTTTTATTTTTCTTGTACGTTACTTTTTTTGGTGACAATGGAAATTCCCAGGTACCTGAATGCACCGTATGCACGTGCTTTCGAGTTTCTTTATTTTTTTCCCCTCTACACCGCAGCATAGTCCCGTCTCGAGGTGTATGTAGTTTATGAGAGTTTATGAAGAATATCCTGGTGAATTTTTGTACCGTGTGAAAGGTGATTTAAGTTATAAAACCAGTCGGGATATGATTTTTGTTGGAAAAATGTGTTAAATCTGAGTTGCTACAGTTGTTAGCATTTAGCTCGGTGGGAAGCGTGCGCGCACGTGCGAAGCTAAGTTGTTAGCATGTACAATTCCTGATTTTTTTCGTTATTTTTCTGAGATCTCAGATCATTTTAGTTGCTACTTTCTTCTTTTTCTCCCTTTTTTTATTTTTTATTTTGTTTTGGGTCAAGCTTGATACCACAAAATACTGAATTGGAGGATTTGAACCTTGACAATTGAACTGTCATTTGAATCACCACAAATAATCCAATCGGATGAATATATATTATTGCTTGTTCGTGTTCTTGTTTCTTTTTCATACGTTCATATTTGTTTAAATAAAAATTCAAGATTTAGATTGATTTCTGACTACTCAATTGAAAAGGGTGACACAAACACATATGCTAATTAGTGCATATTGCTAACATTACACTAATTCTGTTTTAACCAAACCACCAAGAAATTGTAAAAAAAAAAAAAAGCAAAAATAAATAATAATAATCATCAACTATTTGAATAGCATATCTGCTAACTCCAAGTGGGGCTGGAATGGTAAAATAGTGCCACAATAACTTTTAAAATTTAAAATGTATATATTTTTTACTTTTAAGGGTATATGTGATGACAATGTCTATTTTTCCAGAAAACTAAACAGTAACCATAACCCTTCCTGGTGTAAACTGCTGTCATTTAAATTTGACTCTTGTGAAAATGTACATAGTGAAAATAAATATCTGCATTTATTGTGAATGTATTAGTATTTTTTGTTATATCTTGAAAAATATCAATCCATCATCATGATTACTATTTTATATTATAAATCATTGATCATTGAAAAAAAAGTGACTTATCTATGCATTTTCATCAGATAAACTATATGAAACCAGACGATATTAAAGTTCCATTCACTCGGACATGTAATAATAATAATAATAATAATAATAATTTTATTTTTTAATTATGTTATATACATCTTTATAATGGTTCAGTTATGTGGTTATAAATAAGTCTGTTTTTTTATGTGACATATTTGGTGTCACAGACATTTCCGCCCCCCAAAAAAACCAAGAAAGCAGACGATACTAAAGTTCTATTTACCCTGAGATATAATAATCATAATGATAATAATAATAATAATAATTATTATTATTATCATTATTATTATTATATATATATTTTTTTTTAGATTATGTTATATACATCTTTATACTGGTTCATTATGTGGTTTTAAATAATTGTTTCTTCTGTGGCATATTTGGTGTCACAGACATTTCCGCCCCCCAAAAAACAAGAAAGCAGACGATATTAAAGTTCTATTTACCCTGACATGTAATAATAATGATAACAATAATAATAATAATTATTATTATTTAAAAAATGTTTTATTATGTCATATACATCTCTTTACTGGTTCAGTTATGTGGTTATAAATAAGTATGTTTCTTCTACATTTCCGCCCCCCCAAAAAAAGCCAAGAAAGCAGACGATGCTAAGATTCTATTCACCCTGAGATGTAGCTGGAGTATCTCTCCCAGACCCTGATAGCGGTGATCCTTCCTTCCCCGGTGATGCTGTAGCTGCTGCCGCTGCCCGACCCCAGCGGCGGCCTGAAGGAGTAGAACTGGTCCTGCACAGCTGGAGGAAACATGCAAGAACATCAGCCTCCGGTCAGTCAGTGCACGAAATGGAAAAAGTCGACAGTCGACTGATAAGAACTCGTCCACACTTACGATAATCAGCGGCGGCGGCGGCGGCGGCTGCAAGAAGAGCGACGGCGGCGACGAGGATCATCCTGTGAAAAGACAGAAACATGACGGTTTCTAGACGTTTTCCCCTCAAACGTGTATCATGAAGCAGGATCTGTTCCTTCGTGTCCGGTCTGCATAGAGGATCGAAGAGTTGTTCTCACTTGGTGTTTGTTATAAGCGTGTCTCTTTTGTAGGTGGTACTTTAAAACCAGACCTTATCTGGAATCTATCAATTCCTTAAGCGAAGTGGCGGAAGAGTGAAAACACACGCACACACACGGAAAGAAAAAAAAACCCAAGGCCGGAAGTAGGTTGTTTTTCATATTTTTATCCATTTGTTGCTTTGTGTTGAGATTGCATGTTCTTCCTCTACGTGCGTCATGATGGGCGGAATCAGTGGAAACAAAGAAAGAGGCACAATTTCACCTGGAGCGGGCCGGACCGGCGAAATAAAGCCATGAGGACCTTTAAGTTGAAATATTACAAGTGATGAAAATGCTAATATACATTCCCCAGATCTGAACAGTGACAAGCGGAAAACTAAAAAAAACCAGAAAACTCAGTTTTAATGCTTGATCTTTGCTTTCGTGTCATTTCAGAACCCACCTCGTATTCTATTCTATTCTATTGTTTCCCTCTATTGTTCTATTCAGTGATTTGAAAGTCCAGCTCAAGCACCTCTCATTGTCAACACTTCTGCTTCCACCTGCGTAAAACTTGTGTGCCGAATAAAGCGAGCGTTTGTTTCATCGCTCAGCTCCAGGAAACGTTTGTGATTTATTTTACTTTCTCTTCAGTAAGTCTTTGTCAAAGTTCTCGGTTTTATGCAAAGAATCCTACGGTGGCCTGGAAGTGCAAAATACTACAACCTTAAGAAAACACTACCAATTATATTAAAAAAAAAACCACTAGTAAACAACTTCTTTTTTTAAAAATTTGGCAGTGTTTTCTCTATTTAGCAGTGTTTTTTTGAATTTGATATATATATATATATATATATATTTTTTTTTTAATTTGGTAGTGTTTTCTCTATTGTTTTTTTTTTTTATTATTTCTGAACTTGAACAAAAAATAAACAAAACAAACAAATTCCATGAAACAAAAAGTGACACTCTTTCAAATGACTATATATTTGGAAGTGTTTTTTTTAATTTGATGTTTGTTTTTTGTTTTTTTTCAGCAGTGTTTTATCTATTTTTTTAATTAAATTTTTTAATTTCTAAAAATAAACAAAAAAATTGAAAAAACAAACAAGAGAAACAAACATCATCCATATGAGTTCCTATTTAGTAGTTTTATTTTTTAATTTGGTATTGTTTTCTCTATTTTATGATGTTTCTCTCATTTGTACTGTTATTTTGTTTTAAATTTGGTATTGTTTTCTCTATCTTATGTTTTCTCCCATTTGTAGTGTTGTTTTGTTTGAAATTTAGTAATGTTTTTTGGAAGTTTATAGTATTTTCTTTACTCCCAGACCACCGTACGAATCCTTTCCGACTGGGATTCAAACCAAAGTCCTCCACACTGTAGGTCAGTACCAAACCCATGACAGAAATGTCCTTTTAAAAATAACAAGCTTAATTCCTGAACGTAAGAAAAGACTTTTGATAAACATGTTTGAGAAAACATTTAGAGCTTGTAGGAATTAAGACGTGCCTGCTTTAATCTCTGAAGTGAAATAAAGAGCATCACAGCCCTGCCGGGAATCTCAACCTTATTCACCGTCGCTCACCCAGTATTTTCTGTGGACGGACTTCCTGGAGACGAGTTGTTTGGCGAGGAATTCCTTTAAACAACTTTAACCAGCTGTGACAGTCAGAAATGACATGCTGAGGATTTAATCAAACATTGTGTGAACAGGGGGGGGGGGGGGGGAGGGAGGGGAAACACCATGATGAACAGGTTTATTGAGTTTTTCACCAAGTGTTGGAACTTTCAAAAGACCATGGAAGAAAATAGAAAGTACATAAAAATCCATTTAGTGATGCATTAGTTCTGATGCTGGAAACACTTTCCTGCTCTCTGGTCCACCGCCATTGTGAATGGAGTTTATTGTGATCCGCCATCTTGTTTTGTAGTTCCATCACACGTCTCACACACACACACCAAGCTGTATATACCGTAGGTTAGAATCTGTTTTATTTGTTTTCAGTGTAAATAAATATAATGTTTGGAATCATACTTGCTGTTTAATTCATGAGCACAAAGGTGAATGAAATGTTGGCCTCTTCTGTGTCGAGAACTCCAAAATTCCTCAAGCTTTACTGTTAATTCTGGTAATTGTAACCGTCTGGGTTCCCTGGTTTCCTCCTACATTCGGATGTGATAGTAAACGGTAATCAGTAAAATCATCAGTAAAGTTCAGCAAAATTCCTTCTCTGTTCCTGACAGGAAACACAAAAAAAATATGCAAAAGTGACGTCACACTGAGGCTCTTTCACAGTCAAGCAGGAAGTGGTTTTAAGTTTTGACAAGAACTTGGCATCATAACAGAAAAAGACAATTTATTACAGGAGTTTTCATGTTGGGCCACTAGTGGGTGCTGTTGGTTGTTTTTTGTTATTACGGCGACTGTCAAAATAAAAGTACCAAGTTCCAGGAGAATAAGGACTGGGAGTCGTGACACGACGGAGGAAATATTGTTCTCATTGTGCGCCTACTGAGCATGTGCAGAACTATTCACCACAGGCGAGCGCAGCTGCAGTGTTTCTGTCATTTATAACGGAACCAATCAAGACACGTTGGTTTCAAAACTTTGATTTATTTCTTTCAATTTTGATTCATCTTTGATTTTTGGAGACTCCACAACAGAGTCAAACAGATTTTAATCCATTTCCATTCCATTCCCAATTGTAATTAATTTAACTATTAATTACAATTCCGAATTAATTGTTTAGTATATTTATATACTATCATTTCCTGTTAAATGGGTGGTGCTCCTGAGATTTGTGATACAGAGCAGGTTAAAATTCCAATAACATAATTAATAACTATCTTTGTTAATTATGAATCATCCTCGATAGCCAAACGGTGACGCTCCCTAGCCTAAATAGCTGCAGTGTTTTATTTACATGGAGACGGGACCAAATATTCCACCAAAACACAAAAACAACCAATCAAGAAACTTTGGCTTGAAAACTTTGATTTATTTCATTTCATTTTGATTCATCTTTGATTTTTGGAGATTACAGAACAGAGTCAAACAGATTTTTAATCCACTTCCACCGTCATGACATCACAGCAATAACCCACAGGCAGAAGCAAGAGATTTAACAGAATAGTATGAAATAGTACGTTTCTCATCATCCCACGTATTTCTGGTTACACTGGGAGCAGCTTCAGTGCTGCGAGGCGCCGCTGGGAGTCACGTTGCCGCCGGGAGTCACGGCCCAGTGCGTCCCGATGGAGGTGAGGGCTCCGTGATAGCTGCCGCTGAGGAAGCGAAGCTCAGCCGAATTGTTTTCTGGATACATGTTGAAGGAGTGACCCACAGGCTGACCCGCCATAAAGGAGCGGCCCATGCTGGTGGTGAACACCAGCGACTGCACGTAGTGGGCGTACTTCCCCGACACCTGCACGATGGCCTCGCCGTCAAACAGCGCCATCTCCAGGGGAGTGCCGTACTGCGCGCCGGCCATTTCAGACCAGACGGAGCCGTAGCGGAGCTGGATGCTGACGAACGAGAAGAAGATTTAAAAAAAAAAAAAAAAGACAAGTGCTTAGAACAGGGGTGTCAAACATGAGGCCTGGACACCAAACCAGCCGATACCAAACTACCAAGACACTCTATAAATAACAACAAATTATTATATATATTTTTTAACCAAACCACAAAGAAAATTGTAAAAAAAAAAGGAAAAAAAGGGAAAAAAAAGCAACAAATCATTTTAGAAATAGTTTATCATTATCATTAGTATTAATAACAATAATAATAATAATAATAATAATAATATCCGGCCGATAATAGCACATCTGCTAACGCCAGCATGTATGTTAATTAGCACATTAATTAGTGCTAATGTTAGCGTGTATGCTAATGAACATGTAACCCAGGGTTTTTTCACCGCCAGTGGTACAGTTTTATTATTTAGATTGTTTTATTTTTCTCATACGTTACTTTTTTTGGTGACACTGGAAATTCCCAGGTACCTGAATGCACCGTATGCACGTGCTTTCGAGTTTCTTTATTTTTTTCCCCTCTACACCCCAGCATAGTCCCGTCTCGAGGTGTATGTAGTTTATGAGAGTTTATGAAGAATATCCTGGTGAATTTTTGTACCGTGTGAAAGGTGATTTCAGTTATAAAACCAGTCGGGATATGATTTTTGTTGGAAAAATGTGTTAAATCTGAGTTGCTACAGTTGTTAGCATTTAGCTCGGTGGGAAGCGTGCGCGCACGTGCGAAGCTAAGTTGTTAGCATGTACAATTCCTGATTTTTTTCGTTATTTTTCTGAGATCTCAGGTCATTTTAGTTGCTACTTTCTTCTTTTTCTCCCTTTTTTTATTTTTTATTTTGTTTTGGGTCAAGCTTGATACCACAAAATACTGAATTGGAGGATTTGAACCTTGACAATTGAACTGTCATTTGAATCACCACAAATAATCCAATCGGATGAATATATATTATTGCTTGTTCGTGTTCTTGTTTCTTTTTCATACGTTCATATTTGTTTAAATAAAAATCCAAGATTTAGATTGATTTCTGACTACTCAATTGAAAAGGGTGACACAAACACATATGCTAATTAGTGCATATTGCTAACATTACACTAATTCTGTTTTAACCAAACCACCAAGACATTGTAAAAAAAAAAAAAGCAAAAATAAATAATAATAATAATCAACTATTTGAATAGCATGTCTGCTAACTCCAAGTGGGGCTGGAATGGTAAAATAGTGCCACAATAACTTTTAAAATTTAAAATGTGTATATTTTTTACTTTTAAGGGTATATGTGATGACAATGTCTATTTTTCCAGAAAACTAAACAGTAATCATAACCCTTCCTGGTGTAAACTGCTGTCATTTAAATTTGACTCTTGTGAAAATGTACATAGTGAAAATAAATATCTGCACTTATTGTGAATGTATTAGTATTTTTTGTTATATCTTGAAAAATATCAATCCATCATCATGATTACTATTTTATATTATATATCATTGATCATTGAAAAAAAAGTGACTTATCTATGCATTTTCATCAGATAAACTATATGAAACCAGACGATATTAAAGTTCTATTCACTCTGAGATGTAATAATAATAATAATTATTATTATTATTTTATTTTTTTAATTATGTTATATACATCTTTATAATGGTTCAGTTATGTGGTTATAAATAAGTCTGTTTTTTTATGTGACATATTTGGTGTCACAGACATTTCCGCCCCCCAAAAAACAAGAAAGCAGACGATACTAAAGTTCTATTTACCCTGAGATATAATAATCATAATGATAATAATAATAATAATAATTATCATTATTATCATTATTATTATTATTCACTACATTTTTTTTAAATTATGTTATATACATCTTTTTTCTGGTTCATTATGTGGTTTTAAATAAGTATGTTTCTTCTGTGACATATTTGGTGTCACAGACATTTCCGCCCCCCAATAAACAAGAAAGCAGACGATATTAAAGTTCTATTTACCCTGAGATGTAATAATAATGATAACAATAATAATAATAATTATTATTATTTAAAAAATGTTTTATTATGTCATATACATCTCTTTACTGGTTCAGTTATGTGGTTATAAATAAGTATGTTTCTTCTACATTTCCGCCCCCCCAAAAAAAGCCAAGAAAGCAGACGATGCTAAGATTCTATTCACCCTGAGATGTAGTTGGAGTATCTCTCCCAGACCCTGATAGCGGTGATCCTTCCTTCCCCGGTGATGCTGTAGCTGCTGCCGCTGCCCGACCCCAGCGGCGGCCTGAAGGAGTAGAACTGGTCCTGCACAGCTGGAGGAAACATGCAAGAACATCAGCCTCCGGTCAGTCAGTGCACGAAATGGAAAAAGTCGACAGTCGACTGATAAAAACTCGTCCACACTTACGATAATCAGCGGCGGCGGCGGCGGCGGCTGCAAGAAGAGCGACGGCGGCGACGAGGATCATCCTGTGAAAAGACAGAAACATGACGGTTTCTAGACGTTTTCCCCTCAAACGTGTATCATGAAGCAGGATCTGTTCCTTCGTGTCCGGTCTGCATAGAGGATCGAAGAGTTGTTCTCACTTGGTGTTTGTTATAAGCGTGTCTCTTTTGTAGGTGGTACTTTAAAACCAGACCTTATCTGGAATCTATCAATTCCTTAAGCGAAGTGGCGGAAGAGTGAAAACACACGCACACACACGGAAAGAAAAAAAACCCCAAGGCCGGAAGTAGGTTGTTTTTCATATTTTTATCCATTTGTTGCTTTGTGTTGAGATTGCATGTTCTTCCTCTACGTGCGTCATGATGGGCGGAATCAGTGGAAACAAAGAAAGAGGCACAATTTCACCTGGAGCGGGCCGGACCGGCGAAATAAAGCCATGAGGACCTTTAAGTTGAAATATTACAAGTGATGAAAATGCTAATATACATTCCCCAGATCTGAACAGTGACAAGCGGAAAACTAAAAATACAGAAAACTCAGTTTTAATGCTTGATCTTTGCTTTCGTTTCATTTCAGAACCCACCTCGTATTCTATTCTATTCTATTGTTTCCCTCTATTGTTCTATTCAGTGATTTGAAAGTCCAGCTCAAGCACCTCTCATTGTCAACACTTCTGCTTCCACCTGCGTAAAACTTGTGTACCGAATAAAGCGAGTGTTTGTTTCATCGCTCAGCTCCAGGAAACGTTTGTGATTTATTTTACTCTCTCTTCAGTAAGTCTTTGTCAAAGTTCTCGGTTTTATGCAAAGAATCCTACGGTGGCCTGGAAGCGCAAAATACTACAACCTTAAGAAAACACTACCAATTATATTTAAAAAAAAACCCACTATTAAACAACTTCTTTTTTAAAAATTTGGCAGTGTTTTCTCTATTTAGCAGTGTTTTTTTTAATTTGATATATATATATTTTTTAATTTGGTAGTGTTTTCTCTATTGTTTTTTTTTTATTATTTCTGAACTTGAACAAAAAATAAACAAAATAAACAAATTCCATGAAACAAAAAGTGACACTCTTTCAAATGACTATATATTTGGAAGTGTTTTTTTTTTATTTGATAGTTGTTTTTTTGTTTTTTTTCAGCAGTGTTTTATCTATTTTTTTAATTAAATTTTTTAATTTCTAAAAATAAACAAAAAAATTGAAAAAACAAACAAGAGAAACAAACATCATCCAAATGAGTTTATATTTAGTAGTGGTTTTTAAAATTTTATTTTGTATTTTCTCTATTTTATGATGTTTTCTCCCATTTGTAGTGTTATTTTGTTTTAAATTTGGTATTGTTTTCTCTATTTTATAATGTTTTCTCCCATTTGTAGTGTTGTTTTGTTTGAAATTTAGTAATGTTTTTTGGAAGTTTATAGTATTTTCTTTACTCCCAGGCCACCGTACGAATCCTTTCCGACTGGGATTCAAACCAAAGTCCTCCACACTGTAGGTCAGTACCAAACCCATGACAGAAATGTCCTTTTAAAAATAACAAGCTTAATTCCTGAACGTAAGAAAAGACTTTAAATAAACATGTTTGAGAAAACATTTAGAGCTTGTAGGAATTAAGACGTGCCTGCTTTAATCTCTGAAGTGAAATAAAGAGCATCACAGCCCTGCCGGGAATCTCAACCTTATTCACCGTCGCTCACCCAGTATTTTCTGTGGACGGACTTCCTGGAGACGAGTTGTTTGGCGAGGAATTCCTTAAAACAACTTTAACCAGCTGTGACAGTCAGAAATGACACGCTGAGGATTTAATCAAACATTGTGTGAACAGGGGGGGGGGGGAGGGGAAACACCATGATGAACAGGTTTATTGAGTTTTTCACCAAGTGTTGGAACTTTCAAAAGACCATGGAAGAAAATAGAAAGTACATAAAAATCCATTTAGTGATGCATTAGTTCTGATGCTGGACACACTTTCCTGCTCGCTGGTCCACCGCCATTGTGAATGGAGTTTATTGTGATCCGCCATCTTGTTTTGTAGTTCCATCACACGTCTCACACACACACACCAAGCTGTATATACCGTAGGTTAGAATCTGTTTTATTTGTTTTCAGTGTAAATAAATATAATGTTTGGAATCATACTTGCTGTTTAATTAATGAGCACAAAGGTGAATGAAATGTCGGCCTCTTCTGTGTCGAGAACGCCAAAATTCCTCAAGCTTTACTGTTAATTCTGGTAATTGTAACCGTCTGGGTTCCCTGGTTTCCTCCAACATTCGGAAAACATGCATGTGATAGTAAACGGTAATCAGTAAAATCATCAGTAAAATTCAGCAAAATTCCTTCTCTGTTCCTGACAGGAAACACAAAAAAAATATGCAAAAGTGACGTCACACTGAGGCTCTTTCACAGTCAAGCAGGAAGTGGTTTTAAGTTTTGACAAGAACTTGGCATCATAACAGAAAAAGACAATTTATTACAGGAGTTTTCATGTTGGGCCACTAGTGGGTGCTGTTGGTTGTTTTTTGTTATATTACGGCGACTGTCAAAATAAAAGTACCAAGTTCCAGGAGAATAAGGACTGGGAGTCGTGACACGACGGAGGAAATATTGTTCTCATTGTGCGCCTACTGAGCATGTGCAGAACTATTCACCACAGGCGAGCGCAGCTGCAGTGTTTCTGTCATTTAAAACGGAACAAATCAAGACACGTTGGTTTCAAAACTTTGATTTATTTCTTTCAATTTTGATTCATCTTTGATTTTTGGAGACTCCACAACAGAGTCAAACAGATTTTAATCCATTTCCATTCCATTCCCAATTGTAATTAATTGAACTATTAATTACAATTCCGAATTAATTGTTTAGTATATTTATATACTATCATTTCCTGTTAAATGGGTGGTGCTCCCGAGGTATGTGATACGGAGCTGGTTAAAATTCCAATAACATAATTAATAACTATCTTTGTTAATCATGAATCATCATGGATAGCCAAACGGTGACGCCCCCTAGCCTAAATAGCTGCAGTGTTTTATTTACATGGAGACGGGACCAAAAATTCCACCGAAACACAAAAAACAACCAATCAAGAAACTTTGGCTTGAAAACTTTGATTTATTTCATTTCATTTTGATTCATCTTTGATTTTTGGAGATTACAGAACAGAGTCAAACAGATTTTTAATCCACTTCCACCGTCATGACATCACAGCAATAACCCACCGGCAGAAGCAAGAGATTTAACAGAATAGTATGAAATAGTACGTTTCTCATCATCCCACGTATTTCTGGTTACACTGGGAGCAGCTTCAGTGCTGCGAGGCGCCGCTGGGAGTCACGGTGCCGCCGGGAGTCACGGCCCAGTGCGTCCCGATGGAGGTGAGGGCTCCGTGATAGCTGCCGCTGAGGAAGCGAAGCTCAGCCGAATTGTTTTCTGGATACATGTTGAAGGAGTGACCCACAGGCTGACCCGCCATAAAGGAGCGGCCCATGCTGGTGGTGAACACCAGCGACTGCACGTAGTGGGCGTACTTCCCCGACACCTGCACGATGGCCTCGCCATCAAACAGCGCCATCTCCAGGGGAGTGCCGTACTGCGCGCCGGCCATTTCAGACCAGACGGAGCCGTAGCGGAGCTGGATGCTGACGAACGAGAATTTAAATTAACAAAAAAACAAATAATACTTATTATCATCAATAATAATAATAATAATATATTTTATTTGTAAAAACATTTTGCAATTAAACAATCAAAAAAGTGCAAAGTACAAAATCGTGGCCTGCAAGAGTCACCAATACTAAACCATCAAGGGAATTCTATATAAAAAAAAACAACAGATTCTTTCTTTTTACCAAACCACCAAGAAAATTGTAATACATAAATAAACAATTATTACTAATATTATTATTATTATTATTATTATTTTTATTATTATTTTTAATTATGTGATATACATCTTTATACTGGTTCATTATGTGGTTATAATTTTTTTGTTATATCTTGAAAAATATCAATCCATCATCATGATGACTATTTTATATTATATATCATTGATCATTGAAAAAAAATGACTCATCTATGCATTTTCATCAGATAAACTATATGAAACCAGGCGATATTAAAGTTGTATTCACCCTGAGATGTAATAATAATAATAATAATAATAATAATTATTATTATTTTTTAATTATGTTATATACATCTTTATACTGGTTCATTATGTGGTTATAAATAAGTATGTTTCTTCTGTGACATATTTGGTGACATTTCCGCCCCCCCAAAAAGCCAAGAAAGCAGACGATACTAAGGTTGTATTCACCCTGAGATGTAGCTGGAGTATCTCTCCCAGACCCTGATAGCGGTGATCCTTCCTTCCCCGGTGATGCTGTAGCGGCTGCCGCTGCCCGACCCCAGCGGCGGCCTGAAGGAGTAGAACTGGTCCTGCACAGCTGGAGGAAACATGCAAGAACATCAGCCTCCGGTCAGTCAGTGCACGAAATGGAAAAAGTCGACTGATGAGAACTCGTCCACACTTACGATAATCAGCAGCTGCAGCGGCTGCAAGAAGAGCGACGACGGCGACGAGGATCATCCTGTGAAAAGAGAGACGAGAGGAAAGTTTCTAGGCGTTTTCCCCTCAAACGTGTATAAAATTACCGATCGGTTCTCACATGTACGACTGTCCGGTCCACGTGAAACCATGAGAATTGACAACGTTCAGCTTTTTTGCTCGCTTGGTGTCAGTTATAAGCGTGTCTCTGTTGTGGGTTGTACTTCTTAGAACGGACCACACAGCGGTTTGTTTTTTTCTTGTCACCTCATCGTCAAGAATCTATCGTTGACTTAAGATCTCCTGGCATCGTTTTGGGGTTTACCAGAAATATCTGGAGGCGTAAGAGTGAAAAAACAACAACCGAAAAAAAGCCCAACCCAGACAGGGAGCGTGCTGTTCTTCACATCTCTATTGAAGAATACCGGACGACTTGTACATAATGTTCCTTTTATTTATTGAAATCAAATATCTGAGGTGTATTTGTTCAATTGGCCTTATATTTGATACAAATAAATAGATAAACCCAGACTTGTGCAGCAAAACGCTAAGTGAATGTGAATTATTGTGAAAACTCTGTGTTAAACATGTTTGATCTTCAGAATTTAAGTAATATTCTATTTGATTCTATTCTATAACCTCTCACTTTCAAAAAGTTGCTTTCCCCTGACTTAGGCTTCCAAAGTGTACCGAATTAATCCAGAATTTGTTTCATTGCTCAAATCCAGGTAAGGAAACACTCATGATTTATTCTACTTTCTCTTCAATGACTTCTTGTGAACTTGGTTGGTTTTATACATAGAATCCCTTGAAACTGGGATTCAAACCCAGGCCTCTTTCGCGAGCCAACGCATCACAGATGCACTTTAAAAATAAGAAGCTCTTTTCCCAAACAAGAAGAAAATACTTAATAATAATCCAGTTTCAGAAAATACTGCAGCCTTGTAGGAAGTGAGATATCCCTGCATTTATCTATGAATTGAGATAAAGCAGGCAAGGACGCCTCTGCCGGGAATCGCAAGGCACTTTGTTTACCGTCTCTCGCGCATTAATATCTGAGGAATGACTTCTTCGGCGAGGAATTCCTTAAAACAACTTTAACCAACCGTGACAGCCAGAAATGCCACGCTGAGGTTTTCATTGAGCATTGTGTACACAGAAAAGAAACACGGTGAGCAACAGGTTTATTTGGTTATTCATCACGTGTTGTGGCATTCAGAAGACAATGGAAGAATATAAAAAGTAAATTTAAAAAAATCAATTCTCTCATGAATCATTAGCTGTTTCGTCTTTAATACGAGTGTGATCATTTGAAGTTATTTCAATTTAGTCACAAATAGAAAGGAAATGATCAGAGTGACGACTCGCTAGAATTAGTTTCAACCTTTTATTCACATATGTGATATTGAAGAATAGAAATCAAAGGCGTTTCATCAAGTCATCGTTTGTGTTTTTACACGTCAACATGTGATGTAGACCATCGCAGTATGGACAACGAAGACACACAGGAACACAAAAAACTGCTCAAACACAGATTTGAGATTGAAAACTAAGGGCCAATGGAGCCCATTTTCTAATTACATCTCTAAAAAGACCTTGAAAGCCGCTGACAGACCAGCCAAGAGGTCCAACAGTCCGGCCTCGTCCCAGTTCCTCCTGTCAACCATAACATCCGCATGCTTCAAATGGATGCTCACAATCTCTAGGAGTCAGTGAATCATCGACCTTTTCCAATCTCTTCAGGTGGGAATCTAAACTGACCGGTCAGCAGATGTTTGACTTGCTGAACCCTAAGGTCCTTGAACCCCTTCACCTGGTTTAGGGTCCCCCCCCCCCCCCCCCCGCTATACCATTCCCCAACAATGCCGCAACAGTCCACTCACAGGAAAGTTTTAACTTTGCACCCGATGGTCATCTTTTTTAATGAATCCCAATCAGGCCCAGTCTACGAGGCTTTGGTATCTGAAAGTGCTGTGGTCGGCTCTGTTCCTTTCCACTGTGCCTCGTGCTCAGTAATGAATGCTGAGCAGAGAGTATTCAGGCTGTGAAATCCAATCCCTGCTCGGATCGCCGTGCTCCGGTATACTGCAAAGCTGCTGGTTATGTGGGACATTAACGCATTTAAGTGTCTGATTAACATAAGCCATAAAGAAAGTGTGAAAAAGACACCGGTGGAAGCCACTCTGAGCGGAGACTCAAGACAGCAGAAAGCTTTTGACTTTTATTTCCCTCTGTGAGCGTCAACCTTCACAGTTCACTGTCGAAACAGCGTGCGTGACAAACACGACCCAAACATCCGCGAGACTGACTGGAAGAGTCTTAAAATGCCGAAATACCAGTCAAAACATTCTTCTTATAATCCAAATGAGTCATCCATCGAGTTCTGTCATTCGTCTCAAATCCCTTTGATGCGTCCTCCGAACAGTCAAACTGCTCTCAATCTTCCTCTCCACCCTGCCCGATGGTTTCGCCGGCTCCCGAGTTCTTGGCTCTACACCAGGAGGGTAATGATCACTGCGTCATCCTGGCCTTGCCACAGCATCTCCCCTTCGAACGCTACCTTTCCGTGTTTCCTGGCCCTCATCAGAATCCCCACCACCTTGTCGGAGATCCGGACGTATCGGTCGAACAGCTGTCCGAACGAGACCCTGGTCCTCCCGTCGGGGTCCCGGTCGCCCATCGTTCTGATCACGTAGCACATGTCGTCGATCTCGCGGTGGATGTGCTGCTCGGCGCGCTTCGCCCTCTCCGCCGTCTTGGTGCCCTCTTTGGGGCGTCCGTACCCGTCCTGACCCTTCTGCAGGCGCAGGGACATGGAGTAGTCGTAGTCAAAGTACTCGCTGAAGGGGTTCAGTCTCTGGTTCACCGTGTGCTCCGAGGCCCAGTCCTGCCAGCGGCTCTTTAGGTTTCCCACGGCGCTGTACTTCTTGGAGAGAGCTTTGATCTTATGGGCCTCTTCGGCTCCCTTTTTGTACCTGAAAGGGATGTCAGATTATAGAGAGGAAACAAAAACAAAAACTTGCAGTGAGGTAGCTAGCTTTTCCGGCAGCGTCATCAATATCCTATGCTCATGAAATCTGTTAAACAAAACCATGATTTCTTTGAAATGTTTACGATTTGCTTGCTGGTTTGGCCTGACAAGAACCTCTTGGCTCTCCTTGGTTTATGTTTGACATCCCTTGCCTTAACATTAAACAAAAACAAGGCTTCTCACATCCACATTTGCTTGGGTGTGTTGCAAAACAGATGCAACACTTGCTGGAGCAAATCACCCGGGGCCAAAAGCTTCTGATGCCCTGGCTTCCTGCCCGAGCCTTGAAAGCCTTTATTTTGTGTTCTAACACTGGTAACCGGGAAAATGTGTCCTAATTAAAAATCATCTGTTATTTTTAAGAACTTGTGAGTTGCTTTTAGTAAAATTTTTTGAGACGCTGTCTCGATACTCACACTGGAGCCGGAGGCCTTTTCATCCCCACCGCCGCCTCAGACTCCTCTTCACATTGGCTTTGATCGGTTTCTTTGGTGAAGCTCTGTGTTGGTCTGTCCTTCCCATCCAGGCTCTCCTCGTCTTCATCGGCCTGGACACAGTTTCCTCCACCTCCATCTCCGCCACTGTTCACATGCTCGTCCTCCACCTGCTTCCAGCTTTTCGTCAGAGACGACACCACGTTGGAACATTTCCTGCGCCGCGTGGGCGAACTCCTCTTCCGCAGGAGCTTGTCCACCTCGTCTCCTGCCGGAACCGACTCCCTCTGGATCTTCTCCGTGAGAAGCCCGACGCCGGCCCCTCTCTCCTGAGCGCTGCTCGTCACCGTCTTCACCACCTGGACGGTCTTGATGCAGGAGGACTCCCGCGGCTCGGCGGGACCTTTGACCTGTGACGTCTTTGGGAGCTTTTTAGGGACCCAGGCTCTCGCTGCTTCTTCCTCTTGTCCCCCGAGGGAAGCTGGACACCACCCGGTGGGTTCACTGGCCAGCTTCTTCTCGTTGTCGCTCGCCCACTGCTGCCAGCTGCTCGTCAGGCTGCACACCCTGCTGATGGTGCGCAGCTTCTTGATGTTCTTGTTGGCGGACGGTTTCCGTTGTGCACTCCGCTCGTCCGTCATGGTGATCTCTCTCTCACAACCCGCTGTCAGATTCGCTTCAATCTCACTTGTTTTTCTGCACCGTTGCCCTCCGTCTGCTTCCCCTCCCCCCCCCCCCCCCGAGCCCCGGCTATGAAACGAGGAGATCAAACACCAACATGACGGTGGAAAGTATGCGAGTCATCCCGGGCTACAGGCCTGATCGTCTTTCCCTGACACGGGTCACCCCGTCGCACTCGTATTTCATCACAGATCGCAGAGCCTGTAACTGGAGGTGAGCAGGGCAACAGACCAGGAGCTGCACAGTCAAGCCTTCATTAGTTTATAGCACAGTTACAGCTGCTACTTTACGCCGGCAGACGACAGAATCACTGCTTATTGCTGCCACTGCTGATATTTGTGGAGGTGTTCAAAGGCTTTAACAACTGTGACTCATAATACAAACGAATAAACCACAGCATGCTTGATTCAAATTATATGTTCGAACAATAAAACTAAATAATGAGGTTTGATCACACACAAGATAATTAGGTCTAAAATTAATCGGTGTTGTGAAACCTGTTTCTGAGCGACAGGAGTGTAACAAAATCATCTTAGCTCTGAAATAGCTAAGATGATTTTGTTATGGTGTCTTGCTGTTGTTTTAAAACCTCCTGTGACAAAAGTTCATTTGAATTTGTTTACACGAAAACGAAGCGCTGTTGAAATTTTCAGTTGCAATTGTTTGGTTTTGTGAAAATGAAGACAGTTTCATCATGAATGCTCTGCACAACAACAAACAGTTTATATTTAAAGGTAATTATGGGGCTATTTTTAATTGGTCTGTATGTGTGTATGACACCCCCGTTTTAGATAAGGCCACTTTCATCAAACACATTTGTGGCATGAGCAACAGAATGAAACACTGAAAATTTTACAAAACTTCTGGGGGTCGATGAGGGAGACAAACGTCAGCGTTTCGCGGTCTTGAAAATAATATAATGGCAAAAAATATAATCCTGAATCCTGCCATGGAGTTTGTAGTGAGTAATAATAAATTGCACCAGACCTGAGCTCAGAGTGCTGTGGTGTGTTCAATGACCTCTTTGAAAAGTCCCTCTTGAAAAATGTTTGGAAAAGAAATCTATAACCAAATGTCTTTATCTTCTCCTTTAGTGATCTTAGGTTGACAAAACCGGCATCGAATAAACACAACTTTATTTTTGTTCACGCAGCTCGCGACAGATGCAGCCAGCTAGCGCTAGAGAGTTGAACTCTCTGACCAGAAGCGATGCGATGAAGCGGACAGACCATTTGGAATTATCTAATGAGTATTCATGGACGAAATATAATCAACATCAGTCTGTGATTCAGATATTTTTCTTCGGCCTGCAGAGAAGCCTTGAAGGCCCCGACGGTCCGCCACTGGCAGATTCACAGACGCACTCGAATAAACAGGAGAGACACCTGATCGAACCGGTGAACAGAGAGAACGTGATACCTGCTGAGAGTCAGGCTGCCCTGCTTACACATGAGCTGGTTTAAGTCTTGCACGGCGGGCGGCCTCAAGACGTCGCTCGGAGGAGCAGCCCGACACGAGCAGCCCGACATGAGCTCCGGACTTCATGTGTGCAAAACTGTACCAACAGGAGACGTGTTTTATGATGTGACTGTGTATTTTTCATGAGTCTGTAGAGGGGAGTTTGTTTAAAAATAGATCCTGGCACACACACACACACACACACACACACACACACACACACGCATGTCTTCTGAAAATATCTCTGGAAGGCTGCAGCGCCCCCACCAGGCCAAACGCGCTCACCACACTGTGGGGGGAGAACCCCAGTCCTCATCGGGACAAAACGGTACATCCCTGAAGATGTTATCAAAGCTGCAGAAGAGCCACTGGAATGAAGAC
Source organism: Blennius ocellaris (assembly GCF_963422515.1). Lineage (NCBI taxonomy): Eukaryota > Metazoa > Chordata > Actinopteri > Blenniiformes > Blenniidae > Blennius > Blennius ocellaris. The sequence goes on from NC_137669.1 coordinate 21,662,369, forward strand.
ATGCATCAGTTTCCTTCCGTCACCACTTACAGTCACAAAACTCCCATTGTGAGAAAATCCTGAGCAGACTGACAAATACACCACTTTTTTTTTTTTTTTTTTAACTCCACTGACCGCTTCAAATTCTGCACATTCAACAATTTCACAATCTAAAATATGAATTTCGAGCAGGATTGGATATCTAAAAAAACCAAAAACCAAACCTCACCTAATAATCTGTCATATTCAAGCTGTGGGTATTTCCTTCAGTGACATTGATACAGAGTCTTCCAAATGTTAAGACACTTTGTTAAATGCTGATTAAAAATCCCATTAAAAAAAAAAAAAAGTATTTCCAGATCCTAAAAAAAAAAACAGTGGAGTTGGTTTTTCTACTTCAATCATCCATTCAACCAGACAAACCCACATTCTCATCCAGTCTTTATGAGGGATAGAGTGCTTCGTTTCAGCAAGACAATATTAAAACAATATCCAGGAGGCTGTTGAACCACTAGATTCCTTTACAAGACAGAAACTGGACAGAATCCTCAAATAGTCCTCTCGAACTCAAAATGATTGGTTATTTCCTAAAAGATGGTAAAATCAGATGGGAGAAAATGTGTCTGAGTGCTCTGGTTTCATCCCACAGTCACAAAGAGCATCCACTGTAGGTCTCCAATAACTTCAATTGCAATGCAAATGATGCATCAATCTATTTATCTATAAAACCAGATGTCAGTGATCAACCTGTTTAACTAGAAGCTTGTCTTAAACACAAAGCCTGGATGAGCTGTAATTGTCCGCTTCTTAACTCAGATAGAACAGAAGCAATTATATTTGGCCTATAAAACATCTGCCTGACACCCTGCAACATCTCGAATCTCCCTTCATTTCTCCAAAATCAAAAGGCAGAAATCATCAGCAAACTGGTACAAGAAGCTTTCAAATGGATGCAAATGTCATGGTTTGCCAATGGTTCTGCAACCAGTTCGGGAAGTGGTGTGGATAGTTCTATTTCACTTTATTTGCGTTGTTTGTCATTGTTGTCGCACTGTGAAGCAGTGGTGGGCACTATAAAAAGAAACAGGTTCAAGTACATGCACAGTTCTTGGTTTTCACCAGGTGCAACAGCTTCAACCTATGGTCTGAAAACCTGTGATTCCCATTTGCCCTGTGATGGACTGGCAAGCCTTTCCAGGGTGTATCTTGCCATCACGCATAGAGAATAGCTTTGAGGTGAGAGGTTCTGCAGATGGAAGTTGGAAGTAGACAGATAAGAGGTGAAGCAGAGTGATAAGATGATGGTGTTTGAATGGTGACTATGTGTTTCACAGAAATGATCAGAAACCACAACATTTCAACACAATCTTAGTAGAGAAACAGGCAAATTTCATTACTCTTGTTGTTTTGTTTTATTATGTATTTTGAGCTCCTGGGATTCTGCCTGGCAACAGTTGCTAGGCAACAGTTCTTTTGAGAGTCATTTTCAGAAGCTTTGATGTCAGTCAAACCATTTCGAAAGATGCACCACTTTGATCTTTTCCACAATGTGGACATCACCACAAACAAAACCACTTGAAAGGATCCAGAGCTTTCATGTTCACTATGGTGTCACTGCTCTGATCTACAGAAGCTACTAGATAGTTGTGCTGATCATTTATTTGGCTAATTCAGAGAAACACGTTCCAAGTCATTGATTGTTTTATCGGTCATTACAAATCAACTTTCACCATGAGAAAACTTACAGCAGAAGAGATAGTTTCTGTTGGGCGTCCAGTAGTCGCAGCTTTTTTTGATCAGATTGACGCCGACCAATGGACACAGCTGAAGGAAGGCCACCTAGATTCCAGGACAGTGAACTTGCTGGCAGAGGTCTTGCTCGACCTAATCGCCAAATATTCCAATACAATTGTGGCTCTTTTGAGGGAGGGACATATTGAGGAGAGTGATATAGTCTCAGTTGTGAGACAAGCGGTTCCCCAGACTTTTGTTGAGGTGGTGGATGTCAAGGAGTCCACTCCTAGCATCGACTCGGAGACGCTGATAACTTTAATCTCGCAAGAGGTCATAGAAAGTGTCCACTCTGACATTACTGCCACTAATGATCATGCAGATAGTGTGCGGGTTACCCCACCAAAGAGACTGAATCGGATGATCGGTCATTTCTCAGAAATGATCAAAAAGCCTCTGAAGAAAATCAAAGCAAAGAAGGGGTCAAAATCCACAGTTCCACCTAAGCCTATGGATCCCCCACAGCCACAATCCACAACTCATCAGACACAACTTGATAATGATGTGATCAGTGTGCCAGATGAACATTTGCATCAAGTTCTGAAAGATGCTGTTTTGCAGCTTGCTCGGCCTTTGGCAAATGAAATGACAAAAACCGAGTATGAGCGCTTGGAAGGCAACCTTGTTGCAGAGACTGAAAAAGTGGCGGATGAAATGGTCCAGGAGCTGAAGGAAGCTGGGAGTTTAAAGAACCGCCCAGAGCTCCAAAAGAAGCGCCTGAATGTCGCTACGGAGAAGATGAAGGCTTTCTTTGCAAAGAACTTTGTAAAAGTCACCTTGATTCGGGCTGTGGCTCAACTCAAGCATTCAAAGCCATCCAAAGTCCACAAGATCAGTCAGACAGAGATGGAGATCATTGAATCAATTTCAGACATTCCAGAGGGAGCAACAGGCAGTAGTGAGTACAACAAACTGAGAGATCAGTGCACAGGCAAAACTTTGCCGTTTGTTGTGCAACTGCGGAATCTGTTTAGCGGCGTGGGAGAGAGGGACACCTTCCAACGGGCCTCCAAGAAGAAAGCAGCTCACAAAGCCAAACCTTCTCCGGATCCTGAAGTCGAGGCTAAATTGATGAGCGTTATCGGTTTGTTGAGGTGGTGGTTTTATATGCATTCCAGCAGCCACTTCAACACAATCATCCTGGCTCTAAAAGACACTCCGTCAACTCTGGCACCTGAACAAGGACCTGCTGTGGTTGATCAGAAAGCAGAAACAAATGACTGTCGAGCCAAAAGTCAGGTCTTCCTCACAGTTCAGCAATTGGTGTCAATGACCTTCAAGAAAGCAAATTTCCGTGAGGGTCACATATTACAGGACGAAGTGACAGAGTGGGTTTTGCAAAATGTGTTGGCAAAGGATGACAATGCAGGTTCCAATGTCAAGCCCAAAGTGTGGAAGACACTTGACAAGGACATCTTCAAGGTATGCACATTTTGTTCATTATTGTCATGTTCAATATCACAATGTCTTCGAGTATATTTTTTCTTAGATGCTTTCCTTTACTTTTACAATGTGCAATGCTGCCACTCTGCACATTCTTCACAGACTTAATTTGCTGATTTAATATACCTGTTCTTTTAAATGTACTAGTACTGCCTTAATGACCTCCGCAGCAACTACTCAGACTACATACTATGTTACTGGCAGCAAGCCGGCCACTGTATATAATCTGTACAAAATCTAATTCTATATATATTTTTTCTGATATTGCAGGTGCTCTGCAAAAAGTGTGGCGGTGCAGAAGGTGTCCTTTTTCATTTGGTTGCCAAAAAAGCGTCTGTTATCGACTACATTGTGCCGTTCTTTTCAGCGAAGTGAAGAGTCACCAGGAGACCCTTTTCAGGTGTGAGTAGTCCAGGTGTGTCCAAACCCAGTCCTGGAGGGCCCTTGTCCTGCAGGGTCCAGATCCTGGGGGTGGGGGAGTGCTCCGGGAGAATGGAGTCTGGGGCCCTTTGTTAAGGGCCGTCTGGTCCCTGTACACCTGGAGCAGGAGTTTGGTTCGCATTGATGGCGGTAAGTCGGACCTGTTCCCAGTGCACGTTGGCCTCCGGCAGGGCTGTTCTTTGTCACTGGTTCTGTTCATTACTTACATGGACAGAATATCTAGGCACAGCCGGGGACTGGAGGGGGTCCGGTTTAGGGACCACAGGATCTCGTCTCTGCTTTATGCAGATGATGTGGTTCTGTTGGCTTCATCGAACCAGGACCTTCAGCGTGCGCTGGCGCACACAGAGTGTGAAGCAACCGAGAGAGACTCCAACATCAGGGTGACTGTGTCACGGCTGGGGGCCGGTGCGTGGAGCTAGAACCCAGAAGCAGACCTCAAAGCAGAGAATTGTTTGCAAACGTCAAAGTTTTATTGTGCAGGGAGGGAAAGGGGAGCTGGAACGGAGACGGGACCCCGGGGAACTCTCGGGGGCTTCTTGGAACCGGGACGGGACCCGGGGAATCTCTGGGGGGCCTCTTGGAACCGGGACGGGACCCGGGGGAATCTCTGGGGGGGCCTCTTGGAACCGGGACGGGACCCGGGGGAATCTCTGGGGGGCCTCTTGGAACCGGGACGGGACCCGGGGGAATCTCTGGGGGGCCTCTTGGAACCGGGACGGGACCCGGGGGAATCTCTGGGGGGCCTCTTGGAACCGGGACGGGACCCGGGGGAATCTCTGGGGGGCCCTCTTGGAACCGGGATGGGACCCGGGGGAAATCTCTGGGGGGCCCTCTTGGAACCGGGACGGGACCCGGGGGAAATCTCTGGGGGGCCCTCTTGGAACCGGGACGGGACCCGGGTGAAATCTGTGGGGGGCCCTCTTGGAACCGGGACGGGACCCGGGTGAATCTCTGGGGGGCCCTCTTGGAACCGGGACGGGACCCGGGGGAATCTCTGGGGGGCCCTCTTGGAACCGGGACGGGACCCGGGGGAATCTCTGGGGGAACTTCTTGGAACCGGGACGGGACCCGGGGGAATCTCTGGGGGGGCCTCTTGGAACCGGGACGGGACCCGGGGGAATCTCTGGGGGGCCTCTTGGAACCGGGACGGGACCCGGGGGGAATCTCTGGGGGGCCTCTTGGAACCGGGACGGGACCCGGGGGAATCTCTGGGGGGCCCTCTTGGAACCGGGACGGGACCCGGGGGAATCTCTGGTGGGCCCTCTTGGAACCGGGACGGGACCCGGGGGGAATCTCTGGTGGGCCCTCTTGGAACCGGGATGGGACCCGGGGGGAATCTCTGGGGGGCCTCTTGGAACCGGGACGGGACCCGGGCGGAATCTCTGGGGGGCCTCTTGGAACCGGGACGGGACCCGGGGGAATCTCTGGGGGGGCCTCTTGGAACCGGGACGGGACCCGGGGGGACTTCTAGGAACCGGGACGGGACCCGGGGACTAGAAGAATCTCTGGGGGGGCCTCTTGGAACCGGGACGGGACCCGGGGGGACTTCTAGGAACCGGGACGGGACCCGGGGACTAGAAGACCTTGAGTAGCAGACAGCCAGGTGAAAAAGACAAAAAACAACATGGGGACATCTGCCAAGACAGACTTCATGGGGAGGACAGAGCGTACAGGGGGAGACGAGCAGAAGATGATGTGATGCCCCGTCATGCCTAGTGCCAATTCTACAAGCCGGTGAGGACAGTGCTGTGATGTGGGGTTGCTGCAGTTGGTCATGTTCAACAACATTATATAATGTACGAGGGCCACAGGGAACAGGGGGAGAAAAAAAAGTAAAACCCAGTACGCAAACAAATCTTGTCCAAAATATATTTCTGAAATCTCAAACTTGAAAATTAAAATGCATTTGCAAAAGTGCTTGATGCTTGTGAGGGAAAAAATAAAATTAAAATTAAAAAAAAGTACTAACCGCTTCAAATTCTTGCACATTCAACAATTTCACAATCTAAAATGTGAATTTTTGTGGAAGACTAGATATCTACAATAAAACAAAAACCAAACCTCACCTAACAATCTGTCATATTCAAGCTGCGGGTATTTCCTTCAATGACAATGACGCAGAGTCTTCCAAACAGTTAAGACACCTTGTTCAATGCCATTAAAAATCCCATAATCCCATTGTAAAAAATTTTAAATAATAAAAAAAAGTATTTCCAGATCATAAAAAAACAAACAGTGGAGTTGGTTTTTCTACTTCAATCATCCAATCAACCATCTCATCCAGTCTTTATGAGGGATAGAGCGCTTCGTTTCAGCAGGACAATATTATAACAATATCCAGGAGGCTGTTGAGCCACCAGATTCCTTTATAAGACAGAAACTGGACAGAATCCTCCAAGAATCCTCTCAAACTCAAAATGATGTGATATTTCCCATGTGAGGCGAAGTGTTGGCCACTAGAGGTCACCGTGATTTCATTGTTGACAGACTGAAATCTTTGTTTCTCACTCCAGATAAAGCCCCAAAAACCCTTTAACAACTGAAAAAAAGATTTTCTATTGACCCAAACAGCATGATCACCTCCATATTCTGATATTCGAGTAACCTCAAAACGATGGTAAATGTAAATTAAAAGCAGGTATTGCAGATGTTAAAAGAGACACGTTTTAACTCGGTGAAGGGCTGAAGCAGCAGGCCGAGAACATTTAAGAGAGGAATGAACAGTCCTTCAGGCGTAGAGGTGGACGTAGGTTCACCAATCTGCAAATGATATCAAGAAAGTAACCGTAGAGGTCAAGCCATGCAAGAGTTTTAGAATCGGGAGGAATCCTGCGAACAAGGAACAAGTCTGAAGGTCGTAATTTAACAAAGTTCGACCCCTCAGACAGCCGTGCTTTTAAAAACAACAGGTCGGATTCTCCACTGCGTGGACTCAGACACTCAGAAACGCCAGTTTTCCGCACATTCAAAGCAACACTTGCTCCAATTCGGAATAAAATACGAGCTGAACCACAGCCTGCGCTCTCCATATCGGCTCGTGTGCAGAGAAACCTGCTTTAGACAAAGATCTGCCTTCTTTACCCGAAACGTATCGTTTACAGGACGACAGCAGACACCAGTTTGTGGGAATTTTTAAATGTTTAAATTTTTTGATCAGTGCACATTTAACACCAAATTTTTTTTGCAAATAAAAATACAAAAATACAAAATTGCTTGAGTTAAAAACTGAGCAGAGCAACGGAACCAAGCAGCAGGACGCTTCTGTCACCAGTCACCAGTGGCACGTCTTGTTATGGGTAATGAAAATAAGCGAGGAATAAAAAGACACTGACGCGTCGCGATCCAGGAGTCAAACAACAAAAGTGAAGGAGATAGCGAAGGAACCAAAACACCCCAAAATGTTTTGAGTCTTTAATTTGATTAAAACTGAGATAAATGAGGAAAAAACTTCATCACACGGTAAAGTTAAATTTTTTGTTGTTGTTTTTTTTAACCACAGCAAACCAAATTACACAAATCCTGCTTGAAGGAACTTTCAAAAGAAGTACCGGAGAAACTCAGAGTATTCAGTATAAAGAAGATCTCCTGAACCACATTTATGGCTGATGGTTCTTCGTGCCTTTGGTAGGTAATTTAATGCGTCGTCGTCATCTATCTTTATTTACAAATACTATCAAATTATTCACAATCAACATCGATATTAACGTTTAAAACACTTATTCCGTTGTGTTTTCTCTGACTACAATCAACAAGTGTTTGTTCTGTCCTCTAACCACGTGAATCAATAACCCAAAAGGGTGTAGCTTTCATGTCTGGCCACTAGGGGGAGGTGGTGGTGGTGGTGGTGGGGGGGGGGGGTCAAAGGTCTCCGCTGTAGATTTATGTGGCAGCGTTCCCGGACGGAGGAGTTGTGATAAAACAGGAGCTTTTCGGTGAGTGTTTACAGTCGGCGGGGTTAAATGGCGCTGCTCAACGTTACAGATGAGCTCCGGCGTGTCACTGATAAGCGCTAATGGCTTTTAAAAAACATGAAGAGCTGCTGTGATGTGACCTGAAAGTCTTCAGATTAAATAAACAACAAAAAAAAAAACGTTCTTATTTCACATGTCTTATTGATTTTTGAAGTGTTTTATGTATAGTGTTGCGTTAAGCACTTACAAATGTAAAGTGCAATACAAATAAAGTGCATTATTATTATTATTATTATTATTAATAAAATGAAGGTGAGTGAGTTGAAGCAGGCGATTATTGAATATATTAAGAGAAACATCCTATTTCGGAGCTTGTAAGTAACCGCTAAGAGACGATGGTGAATAAAGTTGTAGAGTATAAAGATTTAATTTCCATAAATCACAATTTTCAGGGTTGTGTCTAAAAGTACTGTCGTAAAAAAGTAGGTCAAATTCGGGCCGCAGTGTAAAACTTTGAGCGACACCAGGAGTCAAACTGGAGTGAAAAGAGTTTTTCGTGGTTTCCCTTCAGAAACGTCTCATTTTGAAAACGATGCAGTTTTCATGTTGGGCCACCAGGGCGTGCTGTTGGGTCATTTTTTGTGAACGTCCGCGTATTCCCATTGTTAATGTTTACAGCGCTAATACTGCTGAAAAGCCAGTTCACGTGGGCGTAAATAATGTGTTTTATGAAAGATCTTCAGTTGGAAAGCTCCTCATCTTAAAAATCACCGCTCATGTTTGTTAATGTAGCTTAAGAGACATTTTTTTATTTTTCTAATTATGATGTGCAAACAAGCCAGATATTATGTTTATGTGCAAAGATTTCGACTTTCCGTTCATGCCGTGGTTTTAAAACCACAGATTAGAGGAGATTTTCAAAGTTCCTGTGAATATTTCAGTGTTATTCAAACATATGGCCCGTCGGTGTTGTGAATGCTCTCGTTAGCAGAGCGTCTCATAAAAGCATGTTTCTGTTGGCGGACAGCGCCGGTCCGCTCTCACACTTCATTACTTGTGTCAGCGCACACATTCACTCAAAAAATAGCTCTTTTACACCGTTTTACGCAACACATCGAAGTTATCGAAGCCAAAAAGTCTCAAAAATAAGATTCCTTTACTCAGTTTACAGTGTGTGACTTCACAATTTATTGGTCTAATTATTTGAGTTACTATTGTTGTGATGAATATTAGAATTAAATAACTTCTCACAGTGTTTTCCCTCTTTGCTTTCACCAGTTAGTGCAACTCATCAATGTATTTATCTGAAAAACATGAAGCAGCTTAAAGAACAATATTACAAATGACTATTTAAAAAAACAAAACAAACATATAATTGATTGTATGCCAGTAAAATTAAAGCAACTTTCACGAGAGTCATAACTAATTCTTGTCATTTAAAAAAAAAGGGGGAAATGTCCGTTTTTTTAAAAACCCAGATTTGTGTAAACGTGGCCTGAATGGCAAGTACAAAATTTATGAAAATCTACATTTTATTTCCAGTCCACGCTTACCAAGTAATGGGAAGATTAAAATGTGAAAGCTTTTTATCAGACATGCAGTGATAATTTGATGACATTTAAATAATATATTCTTATAATATTCTTACTCTTATCATTGTTGTTGTTATTATTATTATTATTTTCAAAAGGATCTGTTCCAAAACTTTAAAAAAAAAGTAGACTAAATGAATTTAGACATTATTTACGCTTTGCTCCTTTCATTCAGCTCAAAGATTAAACTGCATCATCTGCATAATGAGAAATAACCATCGTTTTTTTGAATCACAAAAAAGACATTATTTACCGTTTGTGTTAAAAACACAACAGAATTTCAGCATCACATCATCAAACTCACATTTAAAGGGTTAAAATGCTGTTTAGTGGAAGTTAACCCACAAAGGAACTGCAAAAATATGAACATGTTGTAATATCATTTAAAAAAAAAAAAATCAATATTTTCATGTAAAAATTTTGCACCAAAAGAGTCCAAAATGTCCAAAATGACATTTGGAGTGATGGATCTATTGTTACGGGTGTGAATGGTTGCTTCTCTGCGGCTCTATTTCGCTTCACGCCCGGAGTGTACACTTCCTGTCGGCCTCGCTCTCGCAGACCATCAATCACATCAGACTCTTTCTCAGGGAGTGTCGACCTCCAAACATCCAGCTCCGTTTGTTTGCCTAAAGCGCAGGAGTTTCCACTCAAAAGCAGCGCCGTTGCGAGCCAGAGCGCTTCATAATTGCTGGTAAAATAATCTTTTGTATGTGTGTGTGTGTGTGTGTGTGTGTGTTAATTTGATGAGCGCAACGAGCCAGCAAAAGTCACGCTGACTTCAAATGTTCACGTTGAGAAAGGAGGGATCAGATAACCTGCTGCAGACGAGAAAGTGTCCAAAATACATTTAATATCGTCTCATTTAGGTGGAATATTTGCTTGAAATGAGCGCGGGGGCGAGCGGAGCGGCCAAATCGTTTCCACGCCGCTGGTTTTAACACGTTTCTCAGCTCATGATGCCTTCAGAAGTCGGTGTGGGTCGTTAAACACGTTCAAGGTCGGACATTAAATTCACTCCAAACCTGCTGCGAACTCCATTTAGGACGGCGTCTTCCCATGACGGCGAGGGCGGCGAAATTTACATCGCTGATTTTTTGGGGGGAGGGCCAAGCTGCAGCTGAACACGTCAAGTGCAATCGTTTAGAGCAAATTCCAAAAGCAAATTGAACAGAAGTCTTCATCATTTCCAATAAAAATGCATGCATGTGATAAATTCAGCTTGGAATAAACTCAGTTATTCTGCAAATTGGAGATATTTCTGTTAAAAATCCCCCAAATCTGGTGGAATACATTTTTTTTAATAATTAAAGTTGCAAGCCAGTGTTGAATCGGTCCGAATAATCAATCATGAATAAAGTTATGAGTGGCGCTTGTCCGGGCCATTTACACTGCACTTCCTGTTTTACGGTAAAATGTCAATTTGTGGACGATTTAAAAAATTTGCCCACCAATCCCTTTTCTATCAACGAGCTACATTCAACTGAGGTAATTTGGAATTTAACCCCCCAGGATGAGTTTACTTGAGAAAAATGAGGATATTCGGACCAAAATCCTCCATATTTTTCAAAATAGTCGACTTCCGGTACACGTGAGACTTTTGTGCGTCTTCCGATTTCGAAGCTTGATTTTCATTTTTCTCATTTTTTACACCTGGTCTCACGCGTGTGCCAGAAGTTTGATAACTTTTCCAGTATGTTAAAAAAAAAAATCCATCTTTTTCTATTTCTTCTGGGCGGTTACAATAGAATCCTATACACTTAGTGTTCAGACCCTGAAAAGTTGTATTTAATACAGAGGCAGGCACACTTAATAAATGAGAAATCGCACTCAGACCAGACGTTGTTCGGCTTTTTGTGAGTCGGTGACCTCGAGAAGAATGTTTGGACGGAGCGAGTGGAAGCCAGGACGTTAACAACCCGCCTTTATTTCAAAGCCGGCTCTCGAGTTATTCCTAAAATGGACAGGATCATTTGTCCCTGATTGATTTCTTATTTCTCCAAAGAGGGGGGATTTAGTGGAAGACGGGTCAGAATTCAGTCATTTCCAAATAAGAAGATGATTTATTTCCGACGAGACGGAGAGAAAACACTCCTCCAGCGGAGCCGAGTCACGCCGAGGTCAAACATGCAGAATATTACACCTCCTGATAGTTTTGAGCTGAAAGTTCAAAGAGGAACTTTTTTTTGTTTTTTTTTTACCCGTTAGCAGTGGAAACGGCCAAAACGACGCAGAAGCTTCCGGAAGCGTCACTGGGGGACGAAGGAGACGGACGTGTGGGTCTTCATTCATTAAACAATCGTCAGCCAAAGTTAACGTCTTAAGATCTTCCCCCCCCCCCATTTTAACGTATTTCCTCTATTTGTTAATCAATGCTAATGTAAATAATATGAACATTTACCTACTTCCTGCTTTAACTTCAAACATGCGTCACTTCAAGGACAATATGCAGACTTATTGTCAAATATTGCCATAATAACCTTTAAATTTAAACCTTAAAGTGTCTATCGACTATATCGGGTGAAAATGTTTATGATTTTGCAGGAAGCCAAACAATCACTGCAAAAAATAACTACGATCTCAACATAAAGTCAATTTAAAGTAAACCTTTTGGTGAAATACAGTGAAAAAACCTTGTATTATGGGTGATTTTATAAACTCTCCCTGACGTCAGATAGTTTGATAGTAACGACGTCGCTCGCGTTTCACTGATATCACAGCTCGGATATTAAAAAAAAAACGAAAAATCAAATCTACGTTTACGATTTGCTCGGTAGTTTGGCCGGATTGGAGCCTCAAGATAATCGTTGATGGTTTTTTTAGCGTGTTGTTCACAGCTCGCATTGTTTAATAAAAAAAAAAAACCCGTCACTGCCCCCTAGTGGCCTGACATGAAAACTACTTCATTTTCTGCTGTTTCCATGGAAACGGGGAACCGTTTTTCCAAACTTTGCCCAATTAGACGTGAAACTTTTCTTAATCGAAAACAGACCGCGACGGTTTCATAACCACTTTCTTCTGACCAATTCCAATCCAATCCACTTTATTTGTATCGCACATTTTAACAACAAAGCGTTTCCAAAGTGCTGCACATAAAAACAAAACTAAACAGTCCAACACTAAATAAGTATAAAACCATAAAATAAAAATAGAAACAGACTAAAAACTACAAACACATTAAAAAACTACAAATAAGAATAAAACAATTTAAAAGAATAAGTAGAATTCCAAAACATTCTTTATCATTTAATCTGAAAAACGGTCTAACAAAGGCCGATGTTGTGCGGTTTTTTTCCCCCTCGTATTTATTTCCTGTGTCTTTGAGCCATTTTGTTCCTGTCCGTGTCAGCAGGTGGTCTGTAGAGGGGGGGGGGGGGGGGGGGGGGGGGGGGGGGTGATGGGGGGGTTCTGAGGTTCTGTGTTCTGTCCTATCTGATCTGGTTCAGTTCCAGAAGCGTCCGTCTCCCTCGGCGGACAGGAAGTGATCCGGTTCAGGCCGAGCGACCTGGCCGTGGATGTGAGGACGTGTGTGTGTGTGTGTGTGTGTGTGTGTGTGTGTGTGTGTGTGTGTTCCTCCATCCACTTCACAGCTTGCCAGCTCGCCCCGACACATTCCGGTCGGGGGCGTCGGGGTCGGTGCGGGCGCTGAAGGACGCCCGCCGGCCGCTCGCTTTTGTTTCAACCTCCGGTTTCGCCGCGGGAATGTCAACAAGGAGGCGACGCCGCGGGTCCTGACGGCGGCGCCTCCTCGCACGGCGGGCGATCTGTCATGGCCGCCAGGCGAGGAGAACTTCGCGGCACCATCCGGGCTCAAACACAAGCGCGTCTGTTCATCCCGGGGAGTTTTTACTTCGCGTGACGCGCGTCACGCCGTTTCATTCCTGGAGATGCTATCAGCTGTTTGAGACGTGAACAAAGGCCAGAGTTTGACTTTCATCTACAGAATAAAATCACCCGGGGCTGAAACTAAGGATTAATCTGCTAAGTGATTAATCTGTCGATTATTTTTTACTATTATTCGATCAATATGTTTTTAAAATTTTTTTTATTTGTTATTCCTGTTGTTCCATTTAAGTTCAGAAATTGATAAATTAATAAAAAACAACAAACATTTTTTATTTAACTTTTCTTCACCCAGTAGGTTATTAAGAACATATTTTCATGAAGAAAAAGAAAAACAACAAAATAGCAACGGCGGCTCACTACTGCCACACTGTGGTAGCTTCTGGAACAGACTGGTTGGAACTATTTAAAAAATAAACAAAAATTAAAAAAAACAGGTCGCTTACAGTAAAGAATATGATTAACCAACTAGGTGAGGACTAAATGAGTTTAATGATTGGGTTTAAACGGGATCATAACTGTTAAATGTTAAAGTTTTTCTTTGTTGTGGTGCAGATTATACATGACGACAGTGTTTATATTCTCACAAATCCAAGCAAAATCAACCGTAATCTCAACCTAAAACCCATTTTAATGAAACTTTCTGCTGGAAAACACAGTGAAACGTCTAAAATTCTCCTCCAGCTGTTGAATCCTGGGTGTTTCTGCAACCTGACATCGTGGCTTTGAGGCCAGTTTCACCGATTTCTCCGAAATTAGTTAAAAAAACCAAAAACTTTTCGTCCCGCGGGCCGGATTTGTCCCGTGACCCTTATGTTTCCCGTCGGCTTGGAAAAGAAACTCCAGATTGAACTCGGATTGAAAACATTAGTGCATCACATGCGTCTTTATTCAATCTGGCGACACCACATTTACCACATGTTTTACAAAAAGAGGTTTAAATAAATCTGCAAATCTACAAATGGATGAGGTAAAAAGCAGAGAGTTATCAAAGGCACATTTTTTCCAGGGTTAATTATTTCAACTTCTAGGTTTCGTGCTCGACTTCTAAACGTGGCGGAGGGAAAAAAAACCCCAAAAACAAACAAAAAGAAAAAAAAAAAGGACGGTTTTCCTCATACACATTCAATTATACAACGAAAGCGTGCTAATAAACATGTCAGCTGTCGTTTTACACGTTCCAGATACTCGCCGTCTTCTCCCAAGTTGTACCTTTTAGGAAAAAGAAAGAAAAAAAAAGAAGCTGCACAGTGTTGTGAGTTATGAAATGCGTCTTCACTTGAGGAATCGTTCATTTCACGCTTCGCGGCCCATCCAGGCTCCTTTCTTCTCCCCCGCCGTGCAGCTGCATTGATGAGAAACAGAAACTGGGCTGAGCTCCGCCACTGTCACACTGATGTGTGTGTGAAGAGAACGCCGAGAGAAAAAAAAAAAAAAAAAAAGTTTCCCGAATGATCAGGAGGAAGAAGGAAAGGAAAGGAAAGAAAGAAAGAAAGTTCGGATGGGGTGAAACTGAAGGCGAGACAAAAGCTTAATATAAGCATTTACATGATGGTATACACTGCTCACCGTGTGTGTGCGTGTGTGTGTGTGTGTGTGTGTGTGTGTGTGTGTGTGTGCTGGCAGCCTCCGCTTGTTCCTCGGCCAGCTCTCGAAGGCAAAACGCTCTCCAGCATCTAATCCAGTAATAACCTCCCATGATGAAGTCTAAAAATAATTCGGCGTGTCAAAAGGGCGAGTGTGACGGAGGGTGCCAGCCAAATCGCTGCCGGTGACCTTCGTAAAACTGTCGCCCGGCGCGGCGCGTTTCCAAACGGACTCATGATCGGGGTGGGAAATACGATAAAAAAGAGGAAGAACTGTTCATTTCTGTGAAACGCCTCACGCTGTATAGCCAGAAAATCGATTAGCAAAAACAAGTGTAACGGCGTTAAGAAACGTTACGGGGTTAGGGAAATGCAACTTTTCAACAAAAAACTAAAAAAAAAAGTGCCACTGCGCACCACGGCCATAGTGAATAGTCGTTCTGCACATGCTCAGTAGACACGACCGGTCCTTATTCTCCTGGGACTTTTATTTTGACAGTCACCATAATAACAATTGTTTATAGCGTGTTGTTTTCTGCTGCACCTTCGTGTCGTTTCGTTATTGAAAACAAACGACAGCGCCCACTAGTGGCCAACATGAGAATTATATTTAAAAAAAATTTTTTTTAACCACTTTTGCCTAAATGTGAAACTTTCCTGAAACGATGGGAAAACGATGCATTTCGACTGGAAGCGTTGTGTAAATTCAGCCCCCGCATGAGAATTTGATTAATTTCTGTGACGACGAGCAAAATCTTCCAGTGGGGCGTTTTACTAAATGCCTTTAAAATTTTATTTGACTCAAGTGCCGCCATCATGGAGTGTTTTTTTTTGGGGGGGGGGAGTTGGTCGGAAGCGTCAAACTACAAAATAAATCCCACCCCGTGTATAAGTGTATAATCCAGGCAGAAGTTCAGTCCACGGTTTATAGTACAAAAGACATTTCATTCTCACTTTGGCTATTGTGTACATGTAGGATAACGCAAACAAAAATATACTAAAACACAATATATAACACAATCACAATGTTTATGTGTTCTTGTTAATTAAAGAAATAAAAAAAAAAAAGAAGCCATGTCTCAGATTTGTCCTCCTGTCTGGTGAGTTTCAGTCAAAGCTGCTTTCCATTAAAAACCAAGTTCAAATCTTCCTTTAATTTCTCCAACAAGGGGCAAAGGACTCAAACAAGGCGCCCTCGGATTGTGCTCCGGCGTGTCCGCGGCCGTGGGGAAGGAAAAAAAAGGGTCGGGCTTGTGAATCTACGTCGAGTGGCGTCCGTCGATTCGCTGCTCGCCCCCCTAGTGACCCCCGGTGGAAGACGAGACGAGACGAGACGAGAGGATGAGGAAAAGAAGCGTCCCCCCCCGATGCGTGGCGTGGCGGCGACTAGGAGAAGTCCAGGGGCCGGATCATCATGGCGGTGGCTCGCAGGGAGTAGCTGGGGCCCTTGAAGTAGTGCCACTTGATGCCGTTCAGCTTCCCGATGTGCTGGCCGTGCGTGAAGTACATGCCGTTGAGGTTGGACGGGCCACAGGCGTCGAACCACCAACCTGGAAGGAGAGCCGAGATCATGAAATGTTCATGAAGTTGTCTTCAGGGAGAATCAGGATCAGTGTTAGCTAAAACAGTGTTTTTCAACCTTTTTTGAGCCAAGGAACACTTTTTTCTTTGGAAAAATCTGGAGGCACACCACCACCACCACCCGGAAATGTTAAAATGTGAAACTCTGTAGCCTCTATTAACAATATAAAGTCTTTCTCATCAAAGACATCAAAGTCATTGTCATCAAAGACATCAAAGTCATTCTCATCAAAGTTTTATCAACAGGAATCAAATAAATCCAGAAAAAAAAGTCCTTTTTTTAATAGTGACTCCGTCAGTGTGAAACCTGGACCTGATGGATGAAGAGCTGAGATCCTGGTTCACATTCTTCCTTTTCAAAAACTTCTCCATCACTGTCACTGACACAGTACTTTGATACAAGATGGTAGCAGGAGGTGGAGATGAACCACACTGACGTCTGTCACTTTACATTTCACCGGCAAAGTTCTGTGCTGCCCTCTAGTGGTGAAGAGTATTGTAGCGATCAGGGAGTTGGTCGCTGCAGGGCATGATGGGAGTTCAGGTTATGTGTTGCCGGAGGTTATGGAGGGTTATTGTCGGGGTTGTTGTGTGTGTTGATTTGTGCTTGTGTTGTGTTTTTGTTCCTCGGTTCAGATAGTTAATTACTTTGTCTAGTTTGGTTTGTTGGATGTTGGTGAGCGACCATGACTGAGAAATGTGTTGTGTGGAGTCTCATCCTGTTATGAAGTTCCGGTTGCGTGTGTTAATTGCCAAAATAAAAGCCTCTGGTGATCAGCTGGAAGAAAAGACTTGACTCAGAGCATGATTACATGATTGTAATTGGATAATTTCCCAAGGCAGACCTGACTATATCTCGCGGAACACCAGTGTGCCGCGGCACAGTGGTTGAAAAACACCGATCGACAATAATATAATCGACCCTATTGTCCAAAATATACTGTAGATATTACAGTAGAGTAGAATACTTCTTTACTTTCCTCATCATTAGATCATTTAATAGTTTGAATCCACATAGAAAAAAAAAAAAAAAATAAGCCCCTCTCATGCTTATGAGACACTTTAACGAGTGGAAACGCATCATTTCAGCATTTTTTTTTTTTTTTTTACATTTCAGTAGATTTTAATGGCAGTTTTGAAAAAAATTTCACTTAAAAATACAGAAACCCTGAAAATGATGTGGTGACGCCGCCTGCCAGGCCGTGAGCTGCTTGAGAAATGTTTTCCCCCCCTGTTTCCACGGAGATGGAGTCAGAGTGTTTTTTTGAGTTTTTTCTTCGAAAAACTCCCCCTCCGGAGTGTTTTCGGTGGCTCCGGGCGCCGTCGTCGTGTAAACAGACCTCAAATTCGCAAATTTTCTGTTTTCTCTACAGAAAATTAAAATGAGCTTTTAACAAAACGTTTTATCCGACATGTTTGGAACAGAAAAAGTCCCTTTTTCTCCCCGTTTGCCATGTTAAAGTCACCTTCACCGTGACTCCTGTCCTTTCGACGGGCTGAGACTCCCTCAGGCTCCGCCCCCTTCCAGCGAGCCGCTACCTGTCGCCAAACCTTTCTATTTAAAGCTCAGAGTGCAGCGAGGAGAAACGGCACATGGCGCTTTTATTCCCCCCGCGGCGTGACAAACTGCACGTTCGCCCTCAACGGCTCTGCTAATAGTGACCAGGAACTTCAAATAAACTTTATTAGCTACAAACATCTTTGAATGCTGATTAAAGCAGTGAACGTTTTCCTCCAGAGTCCAGATTCTCCTGGGACTTGGCGCTTTTATTTTGGCAGTCGCTGTAATAACAATGCAACTCGTCTGTCCAATAGAACATCGGCGTTCTCTTATTGTTAATGTTTATAGTGTGTTGTTGTCTATGCGCATGTATGTGGCTTCATTTAAAAACAATATACTCGAAATTTTACGAGTTGAGTTTTAATGGTTGTTGTTGATGTTGATAATAATGTCACTGATTTTACTGTAAGTTATATTTATAATGTGTATTATTGTGTGTTCCTACATATAGTTTCTGTATAATGTTTTCCATAAGGTAAATATCTGTAGGATTTTTTTTTTTTAATGAAAGTAGGTGTTACAGTTTAATTGTTCTAAAGTTTTATGGCATGTTTTATTTGTCAATAGGTATTATTATATTGTGTGCCTGCTAATAGCTAGCTATGACCAAAAACTAGCAAGAAGCATCTTTTTTTTTTTAGATGAATGTTTTTGTGGATGGTCCCTGAAAAATAAAAAAAATCACAAATAAATAAATACAACAATAAATAAAAACCCAAATGAATAAATAAACAACCAAACACCAACAACATTGTTTTCAGTGTTTCTGCAGTTTTTCGTGGAGCCCTTCCTGAGATTTTTCACAATAAAGTAGAAGTTTAACCCCAACACATACGTGGACAGTCCTGCTTATTCCCAGTGGCCATTCCTGCGCGTCCATCGCTCCGCGGTCAGACGTGGACGCTATGCTAGGCATGGCATGCGTCAGTCACACACTGATCGGACAGACCTGAATACCTCGACGGTTCACAGGAAGACATTTGACCGGCGGCAAAGCGGAGCAGCCGGCCACGGATCAACCACGTACACACTGTGTGCGCTTAGTCAGTCGCTGTTGGCCTCAAGAATCTAATGCAAAGTGAGGTTTTAGCTTAAATTGCTCAAGTTATGAAAAGTGTGTTTCTGTAACTCTATGAGGGGGCTCACGGTGAAGTTATGGGTCAACTTTCCCTTTCTGATTCAGTCTCACCACAGGAGGGAGTTTCCAGCAAGATCTTTAAAACAACTGCTCATTTCCTGCCAAACTACCACTGCATGTAGCATGTTAGCGCAATTTAGCATTTAGCAGCTTAAAAGCTAAAGACAGACCCAAACCGCCTCAATCTACACTGATAAAGGAAATGTCCCTTTATATGTACACTTTTAACCTTTAATATTACTAAAACATGATCATATGTTTATGCTTAATGTGTAACGTTCATATTTAAAGTGAAAATGGAACAAGGTTAAGGCACAATCACAACAAGAGCGATTGGGAAGCGTGCTTATTTTGAGGGTAGTGATTTCTTACTCGAAGTACAATTACAGTCCAAATCCTCCCGAACGTTCGGACACTGTTTTCAGTGTCAGTAACACAACAATGCGAAGATTTACGGATCTCATGAACCCATATTTGACTCCCAGTTGAGGCCATGGACTTTAAAACTTGTTGCTGCCATTAAAATCGGACCTCCTGCCGTCTTTTCGTCCGGAGCTCGTGTTCCTCCACGCCGAGGTTAACCTTGTGAGAGTAGCACGGGCGGTACTTTCCCCTTGTGTATTCCAGACTCTGACATAATTCCACGTAGGCCCTGCTTTTAGAAAACAGGGAGGGGGGGGGGAATAAATCAGACGCTACACGGTAGAGCGCCGGGTCAGCGGGCCATCAATCAGGCTGAATCCGGGTGTTGATCAGCCGCCATAGATGCCAGCTTCGCCTTAACCAGCTCCGTTGGCAGTGACCTCAGTGGGTAAAGCTGATCTGAACCCACATGGAAAGAACCTATACGAGGATATATGCGCATATGTGAAACCTATAAGCAGTTTATATGCACATATATACGTATATATGCCACATATAGGCAAAATTGAGGTGCATATATGTGAATATACAGGCCATATAGGTCTCCTGTAGTCCTTTATTTCCACATATATATGTATATATAGCCCATATCTCACTTTGGCAACTGTCATACATTATCAAGGCAATAACTAACAACTAACTAAAAAACAATTATGCAAGAAGAACATATAGGTGCATATATGCACACATATATACGTGCATATATGTACCTATATAGGTACCTGTATGCACGTATATGTGTGCATATATGTGCATTTATGTACATATAATATAAGAAAACGGCCAATTTTATATATGTCACATATATTAAAAACCTATATTGAAACATATATGTTTATATAGGTTCTTTCCATGTGGGAAATGCGGATTTAAAGATGCCTGATTGGCAGCAGGTCGGGACGAGGCGGCGGCGGCGGCGAGGGCCAGGCTCCGCCCACACAGCAGGAGAACGCAGAGTCCTTCTAAATCTCTCTGACACTTGGTGCTGCGCCCGGGGATTTTTACATTTATTTTCTATTTATGACGTTTCCAAGCGGCAGAACGTCGCCTCAGAGGTGCAGACAGACGACCACATTCGCTCAGGCGAAGTCTCCGACGACGCAACTGAGCTTTTTGGAATCGGAGGCGGTCAGTCGGCCGGACCGAGACCCGGGGGGGGGGGGGGGGGTCCAGCTGTCGGGCTGATGTGTAGAGCCGTGGAGCTTTTAACACTCGGCCTCCAGCGTCGTCGTTTACTCCGGTTTGATGGTGTCTGATTGTTGTGTGACTCACTGAAATCCAACTTTACCTCAGGGAGCAACAGAAGTAACCCAATCTAACCCCCCCCCCCCCCCTAATTAAATCAGTGAAATCTGCTGTTTTGGTTTTTGGAGCTCACCGATAGCGGAGACAGGGTTCAGATTCATTTCCAAGTAGCCGGAGAATGTTTTATCTAATAGTGTCGGGATTACTCCCGGTTCAGTTAACGACTCTATCGTGGAGGAAATACTTCAAACCAGATGAAGGAACATTCACTACAACCCGCGTCGGGAGAGAGGAGAGTGATTGGAGAAGCAGACTGGTGTTTCCCAGCACGTCCTCTTAAATGGCATTTTAAAGAATGAATCACGGTAAATTATCGCTGAATGTTACAGCCGGTCGTCTTCGCCCAGATTATCCAGGACGTCGTCCAGCACCCCGACAGGATGGAGCGACTCAGAGCTTTTTAATGAAACGTTGACCTAATTGTTACGGCTAAACAACGGAGGACTTTCACACTATCTGATTATTGCTTAACGTGGACTGTTATTTACTACGTCTGAAAATGTTCTGTTGTTTTTGCAAAGAACTTCAGTAGAGGTGCTGCCTTTACCGGCAAGCCGAGTGTCGATTCCTCAGCTGAATCGCCAAGACGTCTGATTAAGGACTTTATTGTCAGACATCATAATAGAGACTCTGATACCAGCCTCCACCTCCAACTCCACATATGTGCATAAAACAACATTTTCAGCAGTATAAACAAGATCCAATCTGTTTGTTTTAATTATTTTTTGGAGAAAATAGATATTTTCATAATACCCACTCTGTGCCACAGCGATTAAAAATAAAAAAAAAAACGTATATTTTAATGGAGAAATTTGAAAACACAGATTTGATGTTTGATGGACAAGACGCTGAAAACGATGATGTCATCGACCCGCCTCTCAACGCCACTTAACAGCAACAACAACAACAGTGGAGTACAACATTAGCTTGAATAATGTCAGATGCTAGATTTCTCAATGTTTGGCGTGGCAGTGCTACAGCACCCCCTATAGGACCGGCATACGTACTACAGTTTGAAAAGTCTTCATGGCGTTGCTTGTTTGTTGTGCCGATGGGAAACTTTTTTGGTTTATGGCCAAAATTCACCGACTCTGACTAGAATGACTGAACGAACTGTGAACGCCTGCCTCTGTTTTGACCACGAACACACGAATCTCCGCAGCACTCACCGCCCGTGAGCATGAGGGCGCACTTGCACATGCAGTTGTCGTTGTCCGTGTCCTTGGTGCTGAAGTCTGCTCCGTGGATCACCAGGCTGCTCTGCCGGCCCGCCGTCCCGCTGTGGCTCTTCAGGAACAGCCTGAAAGACACCGGGGGGGGGGGAGACGAGGGAGTCGGGTCACGAAAAGGCAGACGGGGGGAGGGGAGGAGGCAGGCTGCCAGCGCCGGCGTTGAGTAGTGGAGGCAATAAAGAGAAGACACAACACGCCGCCGACAGACGTCTCCGGGGAGACATTGGGGGTCTTGTTGTGATTGACTACACGTCCTGGAAGTGCATCAACAACACGGGAGAGCCAGCGGGAACCAACGAGGGTGGCACAATGGCTGCATGGAGGAATCGCAGACGGGAGGAATGTCTGGGCAGGGCGTGAATTTACAGCGCAACAACAGACTAAATCCTGAAATACAGACCCGCGGCAGCGACGCAAGTCCAATAAGCAACCTGTTTAACCCATCATCCATCCACAGCTGGACAGATGTGGCAAAGTCTCTGTGGGTCTTTGTTTTCCAAGAAGGCAATATATCTTCTTGTCTTGGCTTATTGGATTTAACTGCACAGGCTCCTACTGCTCCCACTCCCTCCACGATCTTCTATTTGCTTTCTGTCATGAAACCAAATACAGTTAAAAAAAAAAAAAAACAGTCCAGAAATATATCGCAGCAGGCCCAGTCTGGAGAATATTACAAGTGAAGAACTCAACAATATCTGGTGAGCGCACGCTGTGGAAATACCATGACTCGCCTTGAATCATGTTCAGGCTAATGTAAACTTAAAGTGTCCGAAAGAGTTTCACCGTTCTGGGAAATGTCGATGAAGCCTGCAAACCGTCAGTTGAGTGGGCGGAGGGATGATGGAGAGACAGAAAATGTGGATAATATAATAGAGAAATAACAGCTTTAAACCAGATGTGTCAAACAAAAATAAAAAAAATAAAATAAAATGGGATTTAAAATAAAGCAAATATCAGTTTGTTTGTTTTTTTTTTCATTTTTGGTCCAGTCTTTTTTTTTTTGCAGAGTTACAGAAGCATTGGGGTCGAAGTTGGCCTCACGTTGGACCAGTACGTCACAAAACTTCAACCAGGAACATAAAAACTGCTTTCATTTTCATTTTGTTCTATTCGTTTTTATGATTAATTGGTCTCTGATAACTTATGTATATGTATATATAAATACTTTTGTGCAATAGATTTGTTTAGGAAGAACTTGTATTTAATCTATCATTTATATTTTCAGACAATTATGTGTTTTTAATTGTTCACTATAATGTCACTATTTCATATTTTTTATGGTTTTACTTAGAGGACCACTGCAGAAATAAATTATGTATGACTTTTTTGTGTGTCGTCTTCGGGTATTCTTTTATACATGTCATCAAAAATGATTAATATATATGTGTATGCACATGTAGAAAATCCAAATAAATAAATGAAATAATAAATGAACCATATATAATAAATAAATAAACAAATAAGCTAAATAATGAAATAAATAAATAGAATTATAAAATTATAAATAAAAATAAAATGTCATATTGAACCACATGGTTCTGCTGATGCAGCAGAATGTGTGATACAAATACAATCCATGAAAAATAGGTTTTTAAAACCAGTTTTAGGAAAATCCAACCTGATACCAGTAAATTTGACTTGATAAAGATAATAAAGGAAACTATGCACAGAAGGATGGCAACGTCCAGGATGGCAAATAAAAACAAAGAAAGAAAAAAAGCACAATACACCATGAAAGTATGTTTCGCTAAATTCTCTTTGACGTCAGTATCCGTTTCTGGAGAGTCACATTCCTGCGTGTCTTTAATGTCTTCCTCAGGAGAGGTGCCGTCTCCGGGTGAAGCTCTCCAGAACTCCTGATAGCAAGTCCTTCCTTACAATCAGGCCGTTTGAAGCCACGACGGGGACCCCCCCCCCCCCCAACCCCCCCCAGACCAGGAGTCACCATTTCTGGTCCGGAGAGCGAACGTCTAACCCCTGAAATCACGGCGTCGCCTCCGATCTGAGCTGCTTCACATGTGGAAGCACAGAACTCGACGGAAAATGAAAACACGATGGAGGAGAAAGACTCCTCCAGAAGAAGATCTGCAGTCCCCCCCCCCGACCCCCCCGGCTGTACTGCACATTTACTTTACTTATTTGCTTCTCTCACGCTCTCTCGGATGCTTAAAAAATTGTATTTGTTTTTACATTTTCTTTTCCAAAACGTTTTGCATTTACAACAATGGCGGTCTACCTCCTCTAGGTGGCGCTGCTGAGGCCACCGAGGCGATTTGCTTTAATAAGGTCAGATGTTAGATTTGGTGAGATTCTCCATTTTGGTCGTATTTCTGTGGCGGCATTACAGTGCCACCTATAGGCCTGGCATATGTACTACATCGTTTTGAGTAGTGTGTTTCCCGTGTGGATGCATTTTTTTTTTTTTAGAATAGAATAGAATAGAATAGAGCTTTATTCCTCCCCAGGGGGAAACAAACTGACAACAGCTCAAGGTAAAAAGGTTCAGAAATGATCAAATTAAAGAATTAAAATATGTAAACATATGTGAATATCTAAACAAGAGCAAAAAAAAGCACCAAAAAAGTAAAAATTTTAAAAATAAAACAATCCAGTAAGAAAAGAAATCCTCTAAAAATAGAGTAAATTGACAGAAATTGATATACACACAGTGTAGATTTTCCCGAACAGTTCCACCGTTTTCCAAAAAAGTTGCGTTTTCAGTGGCTGCGAGCACCGTTGTCGCGTAAACACTATTTTTTTTAAACTTTACACTTTTTCAGTTCTTCTCTCCCATCCAGAGAACAGCACCGAACCAATGAGGTCTTTGTTATTTACCGCAGGGTGTCGGGGCAAGGTATTGCGCGTGTGGCCGTAAGGACTCAGGTTGAACGTCTCAGAGATCGACGGGAAAAAGAAAGTCATTCGGCGTGACGGACTTCTGTATTTGGACAGCTGTGCAAAGGGCTGATTTGTAAAGCAGAGTACAAAGTGTCGCAGTGGGGAATTCGACTAATCTGACAGTTTAAGAGTGAGTCATGAGTCTAATCAGTGGCACCGAAGCAGCGGTGGACGTGGAGCGTTTGGATAAGGGCCTGCGACTTCGCTTGAAAGTATTATCTTTTAGAGGCTAGCAGATGTCCCGAGGAGATATTTTCCAGCTCGCATCCGAGAAAAAAAAGCGCTGCCTCACTTACGAGCAACACCACGTCCATCAGCTAATCCCCCCCGATTGCGAGGAAGAGAAGGTGCCGTGTCGGGGACGAGGTCTGCGCTACCGCTCTGATGAAGACCAGGCTTCGCCGAACATTGAGCTCCGAAGCTCTCGCAACGCCAAGGCCCGTCACGGAGAGGGGATTCTCTCCAGCCTGACACTTTGACAGGCGGCCTTAAATAGTCTGCGGCTGTGTTTACCGGCGTATTTACCAGACCAACAATCCCCGACCCCAACTGGCATCTGCAGTTCCCCCCCCCCCCCCCCCCCACTGTCAGGGTCCATTATGCACTCAGAAGATAAGTGAGGTAATCAAAGGATGGGCCAAGCAATGAGCTCAGGAGGACGAGAGGCCCGTTTAGAAAGGAGGGATGACATCTTGCGACTCCCGTTAAGAGAAAGGAATCGGGCGACGGATCTCTGGCCAGCTGGACGAAGACGTGAAGGAGAATACTAATCTGGCTGTTCCTGGTAAAGAAACTTAGTCATGCAGCTGGTCAGGGATCGTTAGCAACCAAAATACTGAGCCACGCGGGGAATTCCTGGGTTGTACTTGGTGAGGTCTCGGGGGAGGGAGGGGGAGGGTGGGGGGGTCTCTGGTACCCACCGGACACCGAGGGCTGTTTCTGATCTTCTGACTTATTTACAAAGTCAAAGGAGCGACGGTGCATGTCACTGAAAGAGGATCAGCTCGCCCACATTACAAAAGAACCCCACAGAAAACTTGATACAGTGTCAATATTATTGGCTTGATTTGGATAAAATGAGCTCAGAAGCTCGTTCTTGTTTCCAAGTTGTGGATCTGAAAGGTGAAATGTGTCAGGTCACAAAAAACCTGACTAATTTGGGATCAAAACTGTATTTATTCTATCACAACGTCCATTTCCCCACTGTATTTTAAATTTTTTTTACGGGGATTAAAATGCTTAAATAAATAAATAAAATGCAACTGGAAGCAATTGGACGTGTCGACGGCGGGAGCACTGCGACGTCACATGCGCACCGCAGCCATCATAACCATTTGTTCTGCACATGCTCAGTAGAGACAATCAGAACAAGGTTTCCTCCATATTCTCCTGGGACTTGGTGCTTTTATTTTGACAGTCACCGTAACAACAATCCGACCTGGTTGTCGGTCTACGAGAACGTCCGTGCACTCCCATTGTTAATGTTGACAGCGTCTTGTTCTCTGCTGCATGTGTGTGCGGTTTCATTCCAAAAAACAAACAGCACCCCCTAGTGGCCCAGCAGGAAAATTACATTGGTTTTCAGTGTTTGAGCCATTTCGTACACAAAGTTGCCATAAAAACGCAAAACCTTTCACAAACTACAACACAAAAAGGGTGCGTTTTTATTTTAAAGGTCATGTAAATGGAGTCTATGTTACTTCCTGTCAGTAAACCAGGAAACCGGTTCACCTAAACCAGCTGTTTTTGTCCTGTCGTCCACGTGAGGCAGTTTTAGAAGCGTGAAAACAGGTTTGTTTGAACACGGGTTCCAGAGTGGAGAAATTCTAAAACCCCGGCTCGTATTGTCAAAGATGATCATCTGTGGAAATAAGTTGATGTAATACCCCCCCCTACCCCCACCGGGGTCCGTGATGTCATCAAATAACCACAGCAATCAAGGACTATTAGCTCCGGTTGAGCTGCAGAAGCTACTGATGCTAGCAGCAGGAGGAGCAGGGCCATAGACATAGAACTAGAATTATATTAGAGGTTTATGAGCAGGAATCTACTTCTAAAGTTCTATGTGTTCTGTCTTCTTCTGCGTTTACGGTGTGTTTGTAAGTCACAGTGCCCCTAAAGGCCTGCCTGTCACGGATTGCAGACAAGACCCAAGTGCAGGACTCTGGAGTCAGGCTGAGTTCAATCAAGTCTTTCATTCATAATGACAGCACAGACCGATGAATAGCAGGTTGCTCCTCCACCGGAGGAGCGCAGCAGACTTGACTCGCTGGACAGGACGGACGAGACACAGATGACTAGCAAACCAACAATGAACAAACACAGACAGGACATATATAGGGCATGGTGATTGCAGAAAGTGGCCACAGGTGTGGTGCTGGACAGCCCAGCCCTGTGGCCCGCCCACTCTTAAAGGAGACCTCAGTCTACCTCCATGTGTACTACACGCCCTGAAGCCGAGTTCACGTGTTGAGCCCAGTTCACAGTGACGAGTGGACGGAGGTTTTTTGGAGAAGACTGGGGAGTTAAAAGATCGTTTTTCATGTTTTTTAAAGAAACATAAAAAAAACCCCACCTCTGCAGTCTTAATGCACTTTAAATGATTAGTTCCATCCATACCTTCCAACACACAATGAATTACTCGTATATAATTGGAAGTATCTTGGGTTTAAGAGTCTTGCACTTTGATAAGGAAGGTGAGGATCCATCCGCCTCTACGTGGGACCGGCTGATGACCAGGTGAGTCAGAGCCGCCCTGGTAGGATTCCCTTGAAACGCTGTTTTGCTCATCGTCAGCCGAGACAGGCTTCAGCTTCCTCCCACACCGACTTGTGAAATGATTGTTAAAGGTCCATGGTCAGGATTTCTTGGTGCCCATTTCCCACAAACCTCTCCAAGTGAATACTCAAGATTGTGGTTGAACCAACTTGCTAACTTCTTTTTTTCCACGATATTGCACGACCTGATCAGCAGCTGGCGGCGACGGCGGCTCAGCCTCCGTGAACGCGACCGTTGTTATTATGAGTACTGTGAGAATTCCACCCACCTCTGATAACTGTGGCGATACACAGCCATCCAATTAGCTTGGGTTGTGTGTTTGACCGCAGAAATGGAGACCGACGAACCCGGAGCTCACGAGGACGAGGTTCAAGTCGACACGACTTGACGTATCTGAGATTATCTCAGTGTGAGTCTTGGAAAGCAGAGAGGTCACCGTGTTTTGAAACCCGAATCCTGCCAATTTCTTTTATAAATCCTCACAAGGAAAACATCTAAATGAGATCTATCTTATTCCTGAGGGGGCCTCAGGCCATTACCATATGGAGAAACGACTGGATCTAAAATCTTGGCCGTCCACACGAGGAAAGATATTGAATAAAGATGTAATGGCCCGTTACAAGATAAACATATAACTCTTTTCTTCCATTTGGGAGGCTTTGAACGTGCATACTAAACATTTTTTTTTTTTCCTCGTAAACCTCAACTTGTGTCAACGCATATATATACGACGCAACTACTGTGAAAGTTTGTGTCATAGGTGACTTTTGGGAAAGTTTCTGGTTTGTGCCAAAAGTCCATAAGGATGTATTGCGATGGAGCCGGTGGTGTACACACACACACACACACACACACACACACACACACACACACACACACACACACACACACACACACACACACACACACACACACACACACACACACACACACACACACACACACACACACACACACACACACACACACACACACACACACACTGATAGGAAAGTGGGACATTTCCACCCCATAAAATTCCACCAAGTCTGCAGAGAAATAAATCAAACACTTAATAGATCCTGAATGTCTCTTGGACAATTTTAAGAGTGCAGTGAGATTTTTGACATTACAACATGACCACAGAGATTAGTTCTTGACGATTTAATTCATATTGTACGACAGCTTGGTTATGGTAAACAAAGCATTGGATTCCTAATAATGTGTAGCGGGTTATTGTGATTCTCTCCTGCATGACTGCCAGATGCACTGGTATGCAGACGACACTGTGTTATACCTGCTGCTTCTGCCCAAAGAGAAATCCTGACCTTCGAGCTCATTATTCCTTCAGTCCCCGCTGCTGAGATTCGATTTCACTGTATCATCTCTTATTTCTTAAATCATTCAATAGAGGCTCAGTCGCCTTCCCTGCAGTGAGTAAAGCCAACTTTCCATTTCTCTCAAAAAGACCCTAAGAAATTCAACAACGTCTCTTGTTACATAACTGTCCAAATGAAGCATTTTCATCTTTTCCTGACTTTTATTTACATTTGTTCACTCCAGATGTGTTTTCTGTGATTGTCCTTTGAGTGTTGTTGTCGTTTATTTCTCTTCCGCTGCGACCGACAAATTTCACAAGGCCATATCAAAGAAGCGTTCGTTGGAAAACTATTCGCGGGTCATAAAATCATGTTTTATTATATCATTTTCTCTTCTGCAACTTGTGCAGCCACATTAGGTATAATGATAGCAGTTTTTTTTTTCTTCTCCAGCTGTTTATAAAGGCTGTAACCTCGACAATTTTGGTCTCTGCAGTAACAATGACAGAAAAAACAAAACAAAAGCAGCCTGTTTCTCAACATCATGAGCTTGAGGTTCAGAGAGAGCTCCAGAGGTTTGGTCAGTTCAGATTACTTGAACTCTGCAGATGAAGCAAACTGCAAAAATGTAGTTATCTTTAGAAACTCTTTAAGTGTTTGTTTTTACAAGATTAAAGAATGCTAACCACTACACAGCTGTGCAGCCCTCGATGTTTGATATACATCATAAATATACCAAATTCCTTCCATTTATTTCTACAGATTTTTTGAAAAGCTATAAAGGATGAATTTTACTAAAAGTATATTCCCGTATTTCCTTGAATAGAACCCCTCACCTGTTGAAAATCTGTCATGGAGAGTAAAACGGTTTTTAGATTTCTTCACCACGGTAAAAGCTTTGCTTTCTCCTTGACAAGTTTCTAACTCGTTCTGAGCCTTTTCTGCTTCTGTGTCTTTTGATGTATAAGCTTTAAAAAAAAATTGTTTAAATTCTGCGGTGTAGCTAATCTTTGGGCGACATTTTTATTGTTTATATATTTTTATATGTACATCTACTGACTATATGTACATCTAATGTATATCTACATTTTGATATACAATTAGCTTTTTATTACAAGTAGCATGGCCATAAAACAGTTAAAAAAATATGACTTATAGTCTGGAGAATACAGTAATTTGCAATATGAACTTTAGCACAGACAAGAAAACAACCACAAAAGAGCTTTACTCACAACATAGGCCTTGTTTACATCACAAGTGAAGACGTATTGTTATTCCATTTTCAATTCAGGCAAATAGAATCCCGTTTGCATGGTATTGTCCTAAAAACAATGCAGTGACCACGTTGGGCCACTAGTGGGTGCTTCTGCTTGTCTTTAGCAAGGTTTCAAGTTCAGAATCATCGTTTTTGTGTTTTTATTTAACCAAAGTTTTGCGTTTCACAACAAAAACACTGAAAATTATTGAGTTTTCACGTAGGGCCACTAGTGGGTGCTGTTGGTCGTTTTTTTGGGAATGAAACCACACACACATGCAGGCAATGAACATTTTGATATAAACCTCAACGATGGGAGAACACGGACATTCGCAATTTCACCGTGAATAAACACTTGCTTTTTCATTTGAAAATGTTTTGTAAATGGCGCCATAGATTCTATCACACATACCAGTACAAATACACACTTTCACCTTCAACCGCAGGTTTTAAAACCGCTGAGAAGTAGTAAATATTTTCGAGGCGTGTCCACCCGTTCTCCTCCTTGGCAGCTGCAAAGCCTCTTACACTTTTTTTTACTGAGCAGCCAAATGGAACTTGGACGGTCAGTGAATCGCAGCCTTGTAATTCATAATATTGATATCATCTGATGGCTGTTAATGGACTGCTTTGAGAGTTTTATTGTGACGGGCAAAGCCAACAAGCATTACATGAGTGAGTGAAGGATAACATCAGCCCCAGCGTTGTTAAGAGTTGCCGGTAATAAATGGGAGTTTGTGTACAAGATTTCATCTCCGAAGGATTAGGAGTCCATATTTCACCGAGGGATAATTGCACACCTCCCTCCCTCTCGGTGTGTTGAGTTATTTCCGTTTCGCTGCAGAAGAAACCAAGAGGTTGGCAGCGAGACAAACATTTCCTGGCGGGTGACGCTCGCTTATTGTTTATGAAAAATGGGGCTTACATGGGTATTTTTTTCCAAGCGGTGGATGTCTGTTTGGTGTCTGCGTTCGCTTTTTATCCCGTGTGTATGTTTTCTAAGAGAGTGTGAGGTACAAATGTTTTGGCTCGCGGTGACGCAGATCCTACAGAACCGCCACCCCCCCCTGCTATCTCTTCAAAACCGTGAATGCGACACGGACGATTTGTCACGATCAGTTTGACATTTTAAAAACGAGTACGCTGCCAAAGCAGAGACGACCACAGCACTCCGGTTGCTTTGAGGGTCTGCATGTCTGGGTTGTTTTGGCCAATATCTCAAGAGGAGCAAACCACAGCAATTTTTCGAACAAAATCTATTTTTAGAGCTCGGTATCCCATCCTGGCTCTTCGGGAACACCAATCAGTACGAGACGGAACGCCGAGAGTCCTGAGTTTTTACCCTTTCAAGACACTGAGGTCAATTATATAGCGAATTAAAATGATGCAACCGTGTAGGAACAAGCTGATGTGACACAAATGAATTTCCATAGGATAAATACAATAAACAAGAGGATCCATTTCAAATCTCAATGCAAAGTCATTTTCAGAGCCGACTCCGGCTGTCAGCATTCTGCAACTCCGGGTATCGTCCCAAAAGATACGAAACAAATGAGAAGCAGAATGTAAAGTCATATGATATTCCAGGATGGGATCGAGTTCACGGCATTAGAACTAAAATGTGAAAGGGGGAAAAAGAGTTTGAGAAGTTGTGAACATCATCGAGACGTTTCGCCAAAACCTTCCTCTTCGCCATGTGTCAGCGCTTAAAAGAACAAAGGTAAGACGAGCTCTCGCACCGTGGTCACACTAAACCCCGACTCGGCGTTCAATTCAAAACAAAAAGAGACGACGCCGTCTCTTCCGGATTACTGAAAGCGTTTCTCCAGGCCCTCGGAGAACGCTCTCCAGGTACGAGCTCTTCCCGAGACGGGAACCTCGTAAAGTGAAACTCCTGTCATCAACCAGAGGAAAATTAGATGTGGCAAAAGGCCTGCGGTGGAGAAACACATGAGACCTTCGTTTCTGGGGGAAGAACCGAGGCAAAGGCTTTCAGGCCACAGATTCCTCGCTGCGCATTTCGTCACTCTTGAAGTCGAGACGTTTCGCAACCGGGGGTGGGGGGGGGGGACCTCTGATCGGGCGGACATGTCAGACCCTTCCACGCCTCTGAAGCCAGCGACTGCTTGGAAGTCCGAGGAATTCCGCAGTAGTTTCCACATCTTGAGGGGGCCGAGCGTCTTGACAAAGTCCCAAGCCCGTTATCATTAACCCCCCCCCCCTAAAGAAAACAGGAACCTTTGCCCCACGACGCACACCAGGACCGAGCATCAATCAAAAGCGAGGGAGACGGAGGATCGCAACACGTTGGCTTTCGGGAAGGAATTTGCTGCGAGACAAACTTCACCACACACTTACATAACAGACGTGACAGAAGTGTCTGGAAAGGTTCCTACAATCACTGACAGACATTTCGTCTTTCCATTGAAGTGCTGTCGCGGCTTAAATACATGTATTTCTTAACCGTTTCTAAAATAAAGCCTGAAAGTCGACCACACGTTTGTCTCCACGAGAGACATTTTAACCACATTTCCCAGTCCCTCATTTCACGGCTATCTAACAGAACAGATACGAATCTGTGTTCAAACCACACAGGCTGAGAAAACCGGCTAAACTCGACAAACAGAATTGCCATCCTGGAATTTCTGACACCAGACCACAGATTCTAATCTGCACGACGACCGTCCGTCTTCTTCGTCCAGTTTCCAAAAATCCAATTATCAAGGGGGGGGGGGGGGGGGGGGGGTATCATATCAACAAATCAATCTACTGAACGAATTGTGGACTCCGTGCATATTGATGACCGAACAGCGTGTTCCAGTCATGAAATGTCCGATCGTTCCAAAAGAAAGAGCTGAATATTAAACTCTGAATATAAGATGATCCCACTTTTCCAGACTTTTTTATATTCAGACCGAGAAGCTTTGCAGTTGAAGTATTTTTTTTTTTTGTATTCTGGATAATAGAGATCGTAATTTAACTTTGTGTTAAAGCTTGAAAGATTATCTTAAAATGTCCCAGTTTAGTACATCCAGTTGATTTTCCACTCCGACTGAATGAATCTGATTGGACCTTCATGGCCGAACCTGCAAGATGTTATTATGATGGAGAACAGCGATAATATTGCGTCAATTACAGACACTTTCCCAGATGACGTTATAGTCTTTGTGTTTTATATCTCCTCTAAAGTTGAATAGGCAGTGTCAGTATGAAGAGCTCCATACAAAACACAATTCCTGGGTTTGTCAGCTGCAATCAGCGGGAGCGGAGCCGAACACGTACCTGTAGTTCTGCTTCTCGCTGCCGATCTGGAAGCGGTCGTAGAGCGAGAAGGCCTGGTGTCCGTCCCAGTCGGTCAGCTCCACCCGGAGGGCGTACTGCCGCTGGCTGGTCAGCTGGTAGACGTGCTCGTTCCCCAGCCAGTGTTCGGCCGAAACACTCCCGAAGCCCTGGAGCAGAGAAATACCTCAGAAACTCTGAAGATCTCAAGCTGTCACCCCCCCCCCATCGAACCCGACGACCGGAGAACCGGAACATGTTCTCTTTGTTTCGCTCGTCAGAACAGTTTGGTCCAATGGCAAGTTAAAATACAATTTTCTTACAATTACACGAATTACATTAAGTGAAATTTGGTTTTATGAGCTCCAAGGTCTCAAATTATGCAGGAATTCTTATGAACACAAAAACATCTGTCGCTTTTAACTTTTGTCATTTAAATGAAACCCTTTGTCTTCTTTGATCCTGAAAGAAAAAGGTATTTAAAGCATTAATATCCTGAAAATCACTGAATGTTTAGTCGTTTGGAGAAGGTATGAAGTTAAAACGTAAGTCGTTTTCAGTAAAGTACTGAAAACGACGTAGTTTTCATGTTGGACCACTTGAGAGCAACACGTTATAAACCAGATGCAGGGTTTGGATTTTTGCGTCTGTAGAGTTTTTGCATATATATAGTTCATGCATATGTTCCTGCAGGTTTTTTAAGCTTCATTCTCCTGGTGAATAAACTCGCCTATCGATGGAAGTAAATCGCTACCAGCTGCGGCCAACGCTCTTACACTGAAAGTCACGCATGTTCTAAGTCGTTATTCCTGAAAGGTTTGTGTCCGGCGAGCGTTCAGACGCTCCTTTAAACAACTTGAGGAGTTTGTATTTGATCAGGGAAGGAAAACTGCTTCTGACAGCGGACTATAGAGAGAGAGGGAGGGAGGGAGGGAGGGAGGGAGAGAGAGAGGGGGGGGGAGGGAGAGAGAGGAGAGGGGGGGTAAATATGGGGCATTCTTTGGGCTTGAGCCACGTCCTGCTGAGTGGGTGGAAGAGGAAGGAGCTCAGGTCCTTCGTAGTTCGTGTTCTGCTGATGTTCCATCGCAGGAACGTCGCCGCCCTGCTGGAGCCGCCGGTTATCGCGCTTCAACCCTATTGCCCATCCGCCTCCAGTGACAACGAGCATCGTTGTCGTGGAAACAGACACCCAAAAACCGATTTTTCACTTTAAAACGTCGTTTAAACGAGGGCTGAATCGTCTATTGATTTATTATTTACATTCTTCTTTTATTTAGTTTGGTGTTAGTCTGTGTCTTGGCTATCTTTACGAACAGCTAAACATTTTTTCAATGTTCTTTTTACAATTAGTGCAGTTTTAGTTTGTTAACTTCACCTCATTTGCTGTCAAACTATTGCAACACATTCGTGTTTCTGATTTTTGCCCGTTTTTCATTTTATTATTTTAAATATTTAAAATAAACATTTTTAATCAACTGATTAAAGGTCTTTGATAAAACAACATTTAAGTCACATTAGTGTTCAATAATTTGTGATAACCAGTTGTTATTGTACGTTTTTTGTTAATTGAGCCAGGATTTCATTTTAATACCATTTCTTCTGATTATTCTTGATTATTTTCATAGAATGTTTCACAATTTACCGTAAACTAACCACTGGAAATGTTTATTACATTTAGTTAACGATTGCCACATTTTTCATTACAAGCAGCTGTTATGACTCATTTCTTTAAAAAAAAAAAAAAAAGAAAGAAAATACGCATTACTTTAAACTATTTCACAAAGTGTTTATTTATTTAAAGTGACAATAACATGATATGAACCCGCTGAGTGATTTAAAAAAATTTTTTTGCAAAAATTAATTTCCCCCCCAAAAAAAAGGTTTTGGGAACACGGTTTAATATGTGCGCTTTCAGGACTCTGTCGCCCAAGGCGCCACTAAGAAACCGAGCCACAGCGTCATCTGAAAGATTTACATTTTCCCTAAAGTGCGTTTGAAAAAAAAAAAAAAAAAAAAAGTGACTACAAGTCCCCGAGGAGCGAGAAGGAGAAATTTAATAACACAATAAAAACTCTATCAATCATCCCTGGCTTTTCAAGGAGACTATCAATAATGCTGAGCTGTTTGTTTAGCAGTGTGTGTGTGTGTGTGTGTGTGTGTGTGTGTGTGTGTGTGTGTGTGTGTGTGTGTGTGTGTGTGTGTGTGTGTGTGTGTGTGTGTGTGTGTGTGTGTTTTAACGTCTCCCAAACGCGGATTTCCAACTTTACATTGAATTTTCTCCAAAGTATCTGTTCAAATGTGTAAAATCTGATTTCACGCTTTCTCATTAACACATACGCGTAACAAATTTTTATTTTGGAGTCGGAGCCAAACGGCACCGTGGGAGTTTGTGACGTCGTCGAATTCCTTTCCCCATTGACTTGGATGTGGAGTTAAAGAGACGACGGCGTGTTTTGAAGGGATCGCGTTGAACGGGCTGCTAGCGGCAGTCGACTTTCACGGCCGCAGCGATAATAAATCCAATTTAGCAACGTAAACACGGCCTCGATTTCTCCTCGACGACAGAAACACGAAGCACCTGGCGACGAGGCGGCCGAGGCCAAACAGCCGCGTTCGCTTTTGGGTTTAGGTAGTCGTTTCCTGTCGGGGAAGAGCAAGAATAACACCGAGAGTCTGGCCCCCCCCTCCTCCTCCTCCCCCCCCCCCCCCCCCAGGAGAAACAATACGAGGAGGGATGACATCTGGTGCTCCAAATACTTTCCCCTTTTGTTTTCAACGTGTTACACTGAAGCCAGAATGTACTCAGGATTTGTCATAATCCCACTGTGGAAGAATTTTTTTTTTTTTTTTTTTTGCAACAGGATGTTTTGTTCATCGCAGAGTTTCGTAATTGATGCTTAATGGATACGGATGAGTGGTCGCTTTCTGTTTCTGTGTGTGTGTTTTCACTCAATGTCACTCTGAAGAGCTCGAATCCTCGTCTTTTTTCCTCAATGGA
Organism: Blennius ocellaris; assembly: GCF_963422515.1. Classification (NCBI taxonomy): domain Eukaryota; kingdom Metazoa; phylum Chordata; class Actinopteri; order Blenniiformes; family Blenniidae; genus Blennius; species Blennius ocellaris. The sequence goes on from NC_137669.1 coordinate 21,698,704, forward strand.
TATAAACTCTGCACAAACTTATATAAAAAAAAAAAAACAATAAAAAAAAAGAAAACAGGATTTTGTAGGATATTTCGCTTGATGGGAATAAATCTGCCTGTTTTCGTTCCCTCGTCAACAGCCACGGTGTTAATGTCGTCCAAAAAAAATGAACTTTTCTATGCTGATGACTCCTGCTTGGTCTGAAGAAACATAATTTATTCTTTAAAGAAACAGATGCAAAATGCTGGAAGAGCAGCTTTTCAGCAGGGCTTTTGGTCACAGTTCACAGTGAGTGTGGAGCGTGGGAACCTGATAATTTAACTTTTTATACTTATTGAAGTCATGGGAGCAAATCCCAACTCTGTCAGTGATTTTTTGGGCGTAAATGACTCTTTTTTTTTTTCTTTTTTTTTTTTTAAAAGGAATATATCCTAAAGACTGATGGAAAATTTAAATGCATGTGATCTGAAATAAGTTTGAAAATGACCTGAGCCCCGTGTTGTTCTGTGACCTGGTGGGCGGGCCGGGGTGTCTTTACGGGACAACTCCCTGCTTTTTATTGTTTCTCCAAAACCAACTACTAAACACATTTTGTTCTTGTCCAGATCAGGAGGTCAGAGCTTTTTGAAGACATCCAGTGAGAATTTAACATTAATGGGGCCACAAACGTCAACTGTTTCATGTCCTGAACTGATAAAATAACCTTTAAATTTAAGGTTTAATGGGTTTTTTCTGATGTGATGCAGAGAATACATGATGAAAATGACTTTACTTTCATAAAAAAACAAACCAATAATGACTGCAATCTCAACAAATCATCAATTTTAAAGAAACCTTCTCATGCAAAACACAGTGAAATGTGCTTCTGCTATCGCTGTTGCATTATGGGTGTTTCTACAAATCCACCCTGACTCTTCAGAAATGTGATTAAATAGAAAAATGTCCACAATGTGCTTGGTTTGGCCGGATCGCAGCCTGTCGCAGGCCGGTTTTGGACACGCAGACTTTATGTTTGACGTCCTTCAATTCAAACCGTTTTCTCGTAAAACATGGGTCCGTCTTACAAACTCCGACAGATTCCGTGAAATGCAAACAGTGTCTCACCATCTTGTACTCCTTCCACGTCCTCTGGAAGTCCACGCTGCCGTCTTCCCTGCGCTGGATGAAGGTCCATCCTCCCCCGGCCGTCTCCATGTTGCAGTACACCTACGCATCAGAGCAAAAAATAAATAAAAAACATGGAAACGGGGGAAGCGTGGGAAAAGAGACACATGTCCGAAGGTGTCGAGGCCCCCGATCGCACCCGAAGGTCTTTCCACGTATTCGGAGGAATGCGATTCAACCAGCGGGCTAATGAATTCAACATTGAACGTGAGTCTCAGCGGCATCGGCGAACAATGGAGGCTCATCGTTTTGCTTTCGGACACTCCTTTTCCCGGCTTTCACAAAATGAATCATCTCTGGGAATGCGGCTGCATCGGGCGGCTCTCCTCCGGCTTTAATCAGCGGCTCCTCGTTCCCTCGGCGACCCTCCGGAGACGTCGCTGGAATCAAAGCGCGCGGTGCGGCCCCGGACGCATACCAGCCGACACCTGGGTGTAATGTGGCCCTTAACCTTGGACCTCACGGCGTGTAAGCTGATAATGCAGCCGTGGCGCTCTATCTGCAGCATTGTTTTTGAGGTGGGGTGGGTTGGGGGGAGGGGGGGGGGGGGGGGGGGGTCTCTCACCTCGGGCCGGGCCCACGCAGCTGAACACACATGACCACGGTCTGGGTGTGATTAAAGACGCAGCCCTGACAGGACCCTCATCCCCGGGACCGCCTCATCACTCATACCATAATGCACAGGGAAGGCCTGCATACACACACACACACACACACACACACACACACACACACACACACACACACACACACACACACACACACACACATAAACACCGCCAACCTTGACACCACACTTTCAGCCTCAGCCAAGCATAAAGAGGCTTTTTAAGTGGAAATCATGCAGGAACCGCTCTCCCATGTCAGTGAGAGGACGGCTGCACAGAAGCTTTAATGCTGCTGGAAAACGTGTAAAAAAAAAAAAAAAAAAAAAAAGAAATCTCCTTTTGTGAAGTCCAGACAATGTGTACTAACTTGCTGTTGTTATTGATGCACACGATATAACTGTGCATATCCACACGTAAATGTTTGTGAACGTGCACTCGGTCTGATCGAATTAGAAAAACTTCTCCTCAACACATCTGCCTGAATACCGCTGGAGGTTATAAGCTCTCTGACTCCGTCTCCATGGAAACGGGGGAAACAATCCAACTCTTTCCCCACGACTGCCGTGTTCTCCCGGTGTTAACGTTTACAGCCGATTGTTCTCGTCTGCATGCGGCTGTGGTTTCGCCACAAAAACAAGCAACAGCGCCGACTAGTGGTCCTGCTCTCTCACTACACCGTCTTCAGCTTCTCTGTTAATCTCGACGCAAAGGTTTTTCCAAAAAAGTTGCCGTGTAAATGTGAAGCTTTTCTGAAACGGAAATACGAGAATGTTGCCGGTGTAGCGGTTGCTAGGATCCAGGCCTCTCACCCAGAGGACTATGGGGCTTTTGTGGGCTGTCCCAGTCGAGTTCAGTGAGTTACTAAATAAAAACGTGTTCCAAGATTCAGCTCTGCCTCGTCCTTCATCCTGCCACATTGGTGACCCCGTTATGGACATGTTCGAGGAAGCAGAAGACTGTGACGTTGATTCGTCCTCGTCTCCTCAGAGCCGCGCCGGACGGCGGTTTTCGCCGCGGCTCTGAGGCTTCCCGACTTCCGGCTTCGCGGTTTGTGCACGTCAAGGCGCTCTTCCGACTGCGAGGAATCACGTCGGGAACAGCCCACAAAAGCCCGCCCCTTTACCCATAGTTCTCTGGGTGAGAGGCCTGGATCCTAGCAACCGCCACACCAGATTAAATGCAATCTGATCAATCTATACGGGATTAGATTTTACTTTAATATTTGACCTTGCCCACCTTCCTGGTCTCCTGCGGGCCGATCTGGATGGTGTAGACGCCGTTCTTGTGGAAGCCGGCCTGGAACAGGTCGGCACAGTCCCGGAACTTGGCCTCGCCCTCCGCGACCTTCGTGCTGTTCGGAACAACTGCGGACACACGAAGAGGCGGAGGCGGTTACTGTATTACAAACGACAAATAAAAAAAAAAAACACACAAAAAAAAAAACGCGACACTGAAACCTTTTTTATCTCCCCGGCTCCCTCTCCCCGGGAAACAGTGTTGCTCACACCTCCGTCGATAAGGAGACGCACCGCCGTGTTTCAGCGTGACGTTTGGACACAGTTGGATTAGATTATCACAAGAGGAGGACTAAATCCAAAGTGGAACTAATTGTGAAATGAGTTCTTTGGATTTCTCGACGTGAAGGTTGTAACTTTATTCAGTGTCACTTTTTTTGTATTCTCTCCTTCTGCCAGATTAGAATCCCACAGGGAGGACAGTAAAGTGTTAAAAGTGTTAAAAGCGCCGTCACGTCACAGGCAAACCAATCAAAACACATGTAAATAATAAATCCGTCCATCATTAAAGGGAGCTCACAGCTCATAAACTGCCTCTCTTCATCCACGTCTGTGCCGTCTTATGCATCAAATAGTAAATCTATATGAGCCTCTGACTCTGGTTTCTACAAAGTTTCTCCCTGTTGGGGGGAGTTTTTACTTTCCACAGTCGCAAACACACCTGCTTGCTCATGTGGATGTGTTGGGCTTTTCTAGTTTCTCTATAAAAGCAAATTGGAATGACTGTAATGTATTTAAAAATGTCTTTCTTTTTTTTTAATAAAAAAAAAAAAAGTAAATCAATATGAGCGGAAAAAGAAACTTTTCTTTGTGTTCCAACTTTGGTTCAAAAAACCCCCCAAAAAACACTTATTCTGCCTCCACTGATTCTATTATGACTCACACGTATCAAGCCTCTGGCCTGAATCAATCCCAAAATGGACAGTCTGTTCAATACGCATCGATCAACATCATAGCTTTTTCATTTCTGAGTTTAAGCGCCGGTTAAACACTGAAGCTGACTTTCTCTAGAACCACACAACATTCTATCTAAACTGCTCAGCTCACGTCGCGGTCAGAGGTCAACCCAGAGGTTTGCGATGGAGGATTTATTATTTCCACCGGTCTACAGAACACTTCGTCATGACAGACGACAGACTGTCAAAACACGAGCCAGAAGAAGTCGGGATTCTTCCTGACAGGACGTCCAAACTCAGGTGGAGAAGAAAAAAGAAACCTCGTCCTTCGGAGAGACCGACCACCTTCTTCACGGCCGCCGGCACCGTCTTTCACCGAAGCTCGTTCTTGTCCCTGCTTTAAATTCAGTTCAACTCCCAGATTCAGTCCGGGACAAAAAATCAGTTTTGTTTTGATTGGAGGCAAATAAAAACACGGTCATCTTGAGGCACTTGGACGGAGGAAAAGCCAACAGTTTGCTCCCACCGGAGCAGAGGAGACGGTGAAAACAGGAGGATAAAACCGAACCAGACAGGTTCCTGCAGCCTCTACTGGGAGCAATATAACGTCCAGTGCTTCATTCAAGGACATTCGAGCAGTGAAATATAGAAGTAAGTCACAAAAAGGCGGCAGATTCAAAGACATGCAGCAGCAGCAGAGGATAGAAGATTGGCCGTGTCTCTCTTACAAAAATAAAAGGAAGAAGAAGAAGAGCGCCACTAACTCATTCTGCAAAGTGGCTTGTTGACTCGGGGATTTCACACTCTGAAGGGAGGCCTCCGACTCCGACGGAGCAGCTGCGTCCATTTCCATCTGCACATAATTATGGCGGCGCTATTTTGAAACCAAGCAAGGGGCTAAGGACAAAATACTACAAGCTATAAATTTCAAGTTCCTGTTATAACAAGTGGTTTGTATTTACCTTCCGAGCCCTTGTTATACTGATGGAAATTCCTTCCGATTTCTTTTTTTTTTTACCCCCCCCCCCCTTCCTCCTCCTCCTCCTCCTCCTCCTCCTCCTCCTCCTCCTCCTCCCCTCCCTGCTCGTCTCTCCCACCCTTTCTCCTCTCAGTTTTCACGCCGTTGTTTTTATTGTTGGGATTGTTGAGTCGAAGAAGATGTCCAGAGAAGTGAAGTGCCCCCCCACCGCCCCCCTCCACCCCCCCCACTCCCCCTCCACCCCCACCGCCCCCCTCCACCCCCCCCACTCCCCCTCCACACCCCCACTCCCCTCCACCCCCGGGCATTTTGACAAAGTATTGAGTGTCAGTGACAAGAATCTCCTGCTGTGCCGGGTTGGCCGGCCCGACCTTGGCTGTCCGGACTTTAATGCAACAAAGGGCTGCCCCCCCCGCCCCCCCTCCCCCCCGCCCCCCCGTCAGACGGTAATTTACCCCAAGCTGGCAGCCAGCAGGGGCACTTCACAGGAGAGGGAAGATCGCTGTCAGAGGGGAACTGTCTGCTATTCAATCTTTAACAGAGTGGATAATTATTCCACAATTGCCTTTGAGGGCTCCCTCGGTAGGCGGAGGGCTTCTTCTTCTTTTTTTTTTCTTCTCTCTCTCTCTCTCTCTCTCTTCCCCGGCTCCCTTGAACCGCCCGCTGCCCAGTTCTACAAATATTATTTATGTCCCAATATTTATTTACAGAAAAGTATTTAGTGGTTCATCGGGGACTTGTATTCAGCGGGGGGTTCATGTGAAAAGACCGGCAGGGCCCCGGGTGTTTGCATAAATCAGAAGTCTTGCCAAACGAAGCCCAAAGACGAGAACCGAGCAAGAGCGGACAAATGGACTTCCACGGACATCGCCGCTCCCGGGCGACCACAATCAGTCCGCTGAGCGCCGCTGACAGTTAAAGTGATCGCCGACGAGATTTAATGTGGAACAACAGTAAGACGTGGGACCGTTTCATCCTCAAACGGAGACTGACGTGCTCATTCTGAGTGTTTAACCCTTTCACGCTCTGAGGACGCTTTAAAAGCTTCTGTCCTCACAGTCGCACAGTTTATCGTTTATGGGTGTTTTTATTGTTCATGTTTGTGGCAGAGGGTGCAAAACGTGACGAGTGGGCTGGTTGTTTGGTAATTAATGTGGTTGATGTTGGGAGTTTTGCTTGGAACGTGTTAAAAAAAAAAAGAAAATCTACCATTGGTATTTGTTTAAGTAAAAATAAATAGTCTGCATAATACACAGATAAATTCATATCCACTATTCATGTGTTACAGTAATTATAAATGGATTTATTTAGTGCATTTTCTGCACCACCACATAAGAACGAGTTGTTCTGCACACGCTCAGTAGATGAACAATAAGAACAATGTTTTCCTCCGGAGTGTCATGACTCAATCTTTACGCTGACAGCCCATATTTACCTTTGCAATATATTCAAATGTTAGTTTTGGACAAAGTCAGGTGGTAACTATTATCTATGCGGGCATTAAGGTGTTTTTGCACCAAAGTGTCACACTCATTTTTAAAGCCACTGAAGCAAAGAAATAATCACTTTGAAAAAGACGGCTTGGATCGTCTAATGGAGTCGTTTAACGTAACGTCATGTCGAGGCAGTGCCGACAGAAAACACCATTTTTTTAAGGTTTTGCATGGGCCCTTAAAGTAATTACAGTCCTTTAGACTCTGAATGAGCCGCAGTAAAAATGATGAATATCTTTCATTTAGTCGGATAATAGAACCAGTGTAAAACCAAATCATCGCTGGCAGCAAGAATTCTTTACAAGGTGCTCCGAAGCCGAGGTCAATTGCTGTTCGTAAGAGCGTGTGTGTGTGTGTGTGTGTGTGTGTGTGTGTGTGGCTCATTGCACACCGATGAGCTTTGTTTAATAGCCGCAAGCTAAACAAGAGATAAACAACCAAAAGGCACACTGGATTCACAAATTTGAGTTAAAAAAAAAAAAAAAAAGGGGAGAAGAAATACATTTATGGAGTTTGAAAACTCCCATCTTCATAAATATCCGTCGCCTTCCCCAAAGCAAAGTCAGAGACGGTTTCAGTCAGAGGAAATGCTCAGGCTCAGCTTTCAAAACAGAGCTGAAGGAGAAGCGGACGCCACTTGATGGCACGAGAAGCGAAAAAACTAAACAAAAAAGAAATCGCTAATCCGTTATTCAAACAAACGAAATCCCTCCCCTGAACACTCGTTGCAAAAAAAAAAAAAAAAAGAGTTCCTCGGCTTCCTCGCTGTAAATAAAAACAGGAGCGGGAGCTGCCTACTCCTTCACCTCCCCGGGACAGGGCCTCCCCCAGGAGCTATAACAGTTTGACTTATTCGGTCTGGGGTGAGGAAAGGGGGTTGACCTTTGACCCGCACGCCCGCCTCAACCTTCAACGGCACCGTGGAGGAGGGAAGGACCAACCACAGAGCGGCGACGGCCACGTTCCTGCTTAGAAGCAGCCGGGGGATGGGCGGCGGGGGGGGGGAAGCCGGGTACGACTCCACCTTACTGACACCAAAAGTACAATTTCCTCGGAGATAAATCGTCGAAATCGAAAAAGGCGCAACTAATTCGAGGCAAAGACGTTCTCGGAGGACGTCTGGCCAATCGCGCAAATCAAAAGTAAACAGACGCGCGAAACGAGGCCGACCTTCGTCGCACGCTACATTAAAATCACAAAAAAGGGCTGATGGAATACGGAGCGTGTGCTAATCGTGCGCGGCGGCTATCCTCTCATGACTCCCGGCATCCTTTCATGCCCCCGATGTTTCCTGTCTGATGGGAAAACCTCCAGGAGCGCTGCGGGGGCCTCCAGGCGTCTCTGCAGGAAATCCAGGCTGCAACGGATCCCCACCCCCCCCCTCCCCCTCTCCCCCCCACGACGCAAGTTCACGTCAAATCTCCTGTGACCAATGGGATTTGGAGTCAAACGTGAGGATCAAGCGGGGTGAGGTAGGGGGGGTTGTGTTTAAACGTCCGATAAATAGGGTTGAACGAGTTCACTGCGTTTGACCGGACGAGGAGGGTCAAACGTCGGGGGCCAAAGAGGAAATCCCTCGTGGAGGCGCCCGGAGGGGGTGAAATAAGCCTTATTTTACTTCATCAGCAGCGTCGTGTCCGGCGGCGTGCGGAGACTTTTATGAAAATCAAAGTGTGAAACGCGATTTGTTGCAAAACGCAAAGTGCGCCACGCTGCTTTACGGGCGGGTTAAACGGGAGCACATCGGGTTACAATAAGAAGCGTGTTGCTTTATCCACGCTGCTCTCAGCGGTGCGGGGGTTTATGAGCCGGCGCATCCCTGCGTCTCGCCGTACGGGGCAGGATGAGCGCTTTCCACGTGAGCTGTTGTAGCTGTAACATCTGACCGGAGGAAGGAAGCAATCCAAAACAACTCGCCGTCCCCCCCCCTCCCCCGCTTCAAACCCACACACTTTTGCTTTTCCATCTTGCGGTCTGGCAAAAGTGGACGTGGATCTTCTTGAGTTAGCGTCATCGCGCGTGGAGGGGCGCATGTCGGTGAGACCGGCCAACAGGTGATTGACAAGTATTTTTCCATGGAGGCGTAAACATAAGCCCCCCCCCCCTTGAGATGACCCGCTGCTCCTTGGATGGCGGCGATTTGTGTTTTGGTGGTTAAGTTAAGTTAAAAACGCCGCAGGAGTTCGGTAACATGGCGGCGCACCGAGCCAGACTCCAGAGTTTGCGTGCTAACATGCTAGCGGACACACAAAAATGCTAACCGGCTGGTTTTTTTTTCTCGCAGGACGTGTAACTGGAGGACAGATGTTGTGAAAGGGAGAGGGAAGCAATGCGATCCTTGCACAAGATTCCTGTCAGCATCAGCAGGGCCTTCCAGCTCGAATGCGGCCAGTTTGGAACACTGGACTCTCAACTCGGGCCACGAAACCTTCGCCTCTAAAGTGCAGTAATTAACCGTCGAGCCACTGATTCTTTGGAGCTTGAGTCGATTCAAGGCAGCAGCCGGATGGAGCCAGTCCCAGCGCGCCGTGGCTGAAATCAGCTCAGTCGTCCAGGATAGAACAACTGAGGCAATCTCACGCTGCAGTCACATGTTAACCTCCGTTTTTTTTGGACTGAGGAAAGAAGTGAAAGTACGGAGAAAAGGCAGGGCATGAAATCGCCAATGTTCTTGCTCTTCTTTGTGGAAAAGGTTTTCCAAAAATGCTCCGTCTCCATGTAAACGTGACATTTGACGACAAAAACAAACAATAGCACCCACTGGAGGCCCAACGTGGAAACGACGTTGTTTATGGCGTTTCTGGCATTGCCAAGTGAATGGACGTCGTTTTTAAAACATTTTTGTCTGTTAATGTCTTCAACAAAACATTTAACGACTTCTTTTTGCACGAATGGAAACCTTGAGATAGTCCTTCCATATTAATCACTTACTTGTGTGTTTTGACATTTATTTGTCTTTGCTGCAGGCGTCACATTTAAATGAAAACACTTAAATCACATATCTAAAGTCCGCTGGCCCTGTTGCCAGCTGGGATATTTTATATGAAGTAAATAGAAAAAAAAATCGTAGAATATCACTGTGATTCAACAGCCGAGAGCCATAAATCTGCAAGAACGTATAAAAAAGCAACCTGTTTTATCAAAACAAAGGTAACGCTGGGATAGAGCTCATCACTTCTCCATGTATCCGACACTTGACAGAGCAGCCAACTGTACACAGACTCAACCTTCCAAATGCTATTTCTGTAACATCGCATTGCAGCCAACTCATCCAGTGGAACCAGAAACTGAAACGAGGCGAGAAAAAAAGGCCTCGTATTTGGGAAGTTATTCTTCATGTCCTCCGTCTGTCTGAGTTCAAAGCACAGACGTTTTGGAATGAAGTCGTCATCGAAAGCGATGGTTCCCATTGTGAGGGAGATCAGTGAGAATCTGATTTGTTGTGGGTTTTTTTGGCTTCGTTGTCAAGTTTTGGCAATTTAGAAGGAGATTTGTCTTCGTCCTTTGGCTGCTCCCTTCGGGGATCTCCACGGTAAATCACCCAACTCCAGTCCTGTGGACACACCAACCATCTCCACGTCTTCCTTCACTGAATCCCTGATCCGTCCCCGACGTCTTCCTCTTCCTATTCTGCCCGGCAACGTCTCCAACACCATTGAGCAATATATATATATCTCGTCTCTTCAGTCTCTATATCAAGTTGAAACCTCTGGAGCACATCTGTTCTGGGTTCCATATGGAGGAGCTGTGAGGAAATGATTGGTCAAGACTCTCGACAAGCCCGTAGTATTTGAATAGTTGATCTGCTGTATAAAGATTTTAACCAAAGTCTCGGTGCACTTTGCCTTGCCTCACCATACCGTGTCGTATGCAAAGGACGAAGAGACGGGGAATCGAACCTGCAACCCATCCCATTGAGAGACGACCACTCTACCAAGTTTTTCTTTTGGATTTCGATAAGATCAGAAAGAAACAAGTCGAAATTTTATGCACGGAATTGGAATGTAAAGCAAAAGCTGTGAGAACAAGGTGTAACGGAAAAGGCCTCAAACACGAGCTTGAACAAAGTCGTGCATTTTACCGCCTATAAATCCAAACGCCTGTTGACAATTATATTTTATAAAGTGAGGAACATTAAGGAACCTGGCGTTCGACCGCGAGACGCGCAGCGTGAGCGCTGGATAGCCGGAGGGGTACGGCGTGTTTCTAATCCCGCCTGGCCTCCCCTCGCCTCCCCCGCGCGGCGGCGGCGTTCAGATTCGGACTCACCCCCGTCCTTGGAGCAGAGGTTGAGCAGGTTGTGGACGGTGTCCATCATCTCCTGCTGCTGCCGCTGCAGGGCGGTGCTGTTCCCCGTGGCCCGGCTCAGCTGAGCCTCCAGCTCCCGGATGACGCCGCTCTGCCGCCCCACCAGCGTCTGCAGGCTCCCCTTCTCCTGCTTCAGGCTCTCCAGCTCCTCGCGGTGCCGCAGCTCCATGTCCAGCATCTTCTGCTCCAGAAGGCTGAGGCCAGAGGGGGGGGGTGATGGAGGGGGGGGGGGGTCGAGGGAAGTTTGTTACGAAAGAAGCAGAACATGATAATTGTTCTTCTCCTTCAGGGCTAATCCTCTGGAATGGCTCTTGTTTTTCCCGGGACTTAAATGTATTGTTTCGGGATTTTTTTTTTGTCAGTATATTAGCAGTGATTTATTCGTTATGTAATTCTTGCAGTGAGGTTATGGACTTGATGATGAACTGGAAAGATGTGGTTCTCTGTTTAAGAGTTTAAGATGTAAAATAATTCAAGGTTATTTCAATTTGATATTTACTTATTACTTGAAAACCTTTGCATTTGATTATTTGATTATTTGATTAGTTGATTATTTTACTTTGAAATCCTTTGCTGGTCCAGGATTGGCAAAATAAGCCACAGTCTTCAACCGATTCCTTTTTCAGTTGCTGGACAGTTGAATGATGTTCTTGTTTGCTGCTTTGTACAAATGCAACTGAAATCAACTATCTATCTCCCTATCTATCTTGTTTTCTTTTATTTTTGTCCTTACAAATAAGAAAACTTCCTTAATTTCCTTACAAGCTGCTTTTTGTGACCGACACCCTGAATACTTATAGTTTAAATGGGGGGGGGGTTGTGCTTTCATGAGACAAAACTCTGGAACTTTCCATATGTATGAAAAAAAAATCATGTGTATAGATTTAGTTGCCATGCATTTCTTACAAAGTACAAACACACATTTCATCATACACTTTGCAGACCAGTGAGGTGGATGAATCAGCCCATTATACAGTCTTAATACCTGAGAGATGATCTAAGCCGATCGCCTGCTCGTTTACTCACCATGTGTTTCTTCTCTCTGCTCGGTGACGGAAACAGACAAGACGACACATACGGGACGGAATAATATCATAATTGCCCAAGCCTCGGAAATTCGGCCCTCAGAAATCTTTACCAAAGAATAAAGCCGTCAGGGATTTTTTTTAAACATTTAAACGGTATTCCCCTATTTGGGAGCCGCCATGAGGGACGTGGACCAAACCCTTTTTTTTCTGAAACGCCGCATCGTCTCGGACGATCCCACCGGACTTAATCACTGGAAGATTCTGGGACGTGGAAATGGATCCGAGGTCTTAAAAAGCTAATTTTGCAAGCGAAGAAGAGAAGAGAAGAGTCTGCGAGGGAATTACCGGAGAATTAAAGCTTCCTATCGTATGGAAAAATGGATAAAACTACGAGGCGGCAGGACCGAGCCGCTAGCTCTTTCACTGTGTCTCGCCTGCGATTGGGGAAGAGTAAATGTACTCGAGTACATCTCTTCGGTACCTGTTTTTGTCGTGCAGCTTGCTGATCTCGTTGGTTTGTACCAGCAACTGTTTCTCCAGCTTGTTGGTGGAGAGCGAGTTTTCGAGCAGCTGGATCTCCAGTCGGGATGTTTGGTTCAGTACCTGTCGCGATAACAAACAGTCAGAAACTACAACAACACCGATCATTTTTAAAAAATCATTCCGCTTCATCCATGTTCTTTCTCTTGGCTGTACTTCCAGTTTTTTGTTTTTTTTGCACCAAAAATGTTTTATTTGAGTTTTTAGACACAGCAGGAGAAAAAAAATAAAAATCACATTAGAACCACAGAGAAACCTTCCGCTTTGTTTTCATTTGACAAGTGCTCACCCAACACATGGAAAGACTTAGGGAGATAGTCATCTCTGGTATGATTTCTTTCTTTGCAAAACAGTTAACATCTTTAGTGCTTTCGCAAAAATTACCCACCAGTAACTTAACAAATTTCCATCAGCGCCTACTCAACCTTCTCCACATCACCCCGGAGCCAAACAAATCAATGGCCTTCGTACGGCATCGCTATTGTCTTTGGCCACGTCTCTGTGAGTGTTTTCATGAAGCTGTACGTTGTTGTAGTGCGCTTAATGGAAAACAGGCCCGAGTCACTTGCAGGAGATTCAACAGAACGAGCATGAGCGGGTTCCTGAGCGGGTTCCTGAGCGGGTTCCCGAGCTCTTACCTGCGTCTCAACGTCCGTCAGTTTCCGTGTTTGCTCAGCCGTTTGGGAGAGGAGGTTTGTTCCCATTTCCAACATGGCGGCCGTGTGGTTGTGAACGGCGCTCTGTTGCAGCTGAGCCATCTCCGCCTTCATGCTCTCCTTGATGTAGTTCTCGATCTGTATACAAAACGGGGGGGGGGGGGGGGATGAAAATAACACATCAGGGCACAAGAGAGATGGCTGACGTTTGTATTTAAAATGAAAGATAAATGTATATGGGGACAGAAGAGAACAAATGCTGGCACATCTCTTTGTCCGCTATTCTTTTTTTTGGTCACTTCTATTTGCAGTCAGTTGGTTGGCTGGGCAACCAACCAGCCCACTGACCGACCAACCAACCAACCAACCAACCTACCAACCAACCAACCGACCAACCGACCAACCAACCAACCAACGAGCCAACCAACCAGCCCACTGACCGACCAACCAACCAACCAACCAACCAACCAACCAACCAACCAACCGACCAACCAACCAACCAACGAGCCAACCAACCAACCAACTGACCGACCAACAAGCCAACCAGCCAACCAACCAGCCAACCAACTGACCAACCAACAAGCCAACCAACTGACCAACCAACAAGCCAACCAACTGACCAACCAACAAGCCAACCAACCAACCAGCCAACCCACCGGCCGACCAACCAACCAACCAACCAACCAACCAACCAACCAACCAGCCAACCAACCAGCCAACCAGCCAACCAACCAACCAACCAGCCAACCAACCAACCAACCAACCAGCCAACCAGCCAACCAACCAGCCAACCAACCAACCAACCAACCAGCCAACCAACCAACCAACCAACCAACCAACCAGCCAACCAACCAGCCAACCAACCAACCAACCAACCAACCAACCAACCAACCAACCAACCAACCAACCAGCCAACCAACCAACCAACCAACTAACTAAAGAAAAAAAAAATCAAATAACAAGAAGAGCTGATAGTTCAGATAACACTGGGAGTTAGACGATACGAAACAACCATCCTAATTAGAGAGCTAATTAGTCAGAGAGGTGCAGTTAGTTGGACATTATCACTCCTCAACACTGAGTGACAGTAAACAGTGTGTATAAGTACTTCATGTTCTGGGTATGGTGTTTATGGAGACGTAGTACCGGGCTGGTATGGTTGCTGACACGTTCCAGTGTCACTCAATCACCAGGAAGAGTCCTGAGCACTTCCTCGGCTTACCGACGGGCTGGAACAGCCGTCTTCTAAGGAACACGCCGGCCAAAACAAATCAGTGTCACATGTGTCATTAGCAGGAGTTTTGTCATCGTCGCCGTGGGGCTTTCACGTCTAAGCTCCACTGCGCCCAGTCGCTGACTTTTCCCCTCATTACGAAGAGCAATAAGGAGTAATACCTGCTTATTCTCTCGCAGTACGACGCCGTTCATCACTGACGGGAGACCAAATCTACTTCTTACTGCAACGGCAGAACCGCTCTACATTTTTAATTAATGTAATTCTACAACATTAGAATAAGAGTTATTCGGTCCTCTGTGGATATGAACTCCAGGTTTCCTCCCGCAGTCCAAAGACATTGTGTAACTGGTCAGTCTTAACTTATTGTCCGTCGCCCCGGGACACACTGGAGACCTGTTCAGGGTGTAACCTGTCTTTTTCACAATGACAGCTTGGATCTTCTCCAGATTCCCTCATGGAATTATTAAAAAAAAAAAAAAAAAAAAAAAACAAGATGGAGATGGATATAATAACCTGCACATGCAACAAGCCTCAACATAATACCCACGCTTCATCTTTCCGAGGATCTCCGTGTGGGTCTCATTCACGATTTATCGTCTCTCCTATTCCCAGAGCTGCGTGGACAGATGTCTCCTGTCCCGAGACTGGAGTGCAGCGTCCCATCATGTGATGTAAAAACATCCATTCAGGCTCCCTCACAGAGGAAGGTCAAGCTTTCAACGTCGGGATTAGATGTGATGGATCAGTGTTTTCAATTCTTTCTTCCAACGGACTATAGATTATCCTTTAAGAGCAGCTCTGATTGTTTCTTTGATTTTCGCTGATAAGTATCTTGCCTTTAAAAAGTCCTGACTATTTAGTTTGAATCAGACGTCTGCAACCTTTGTGAGCAAAAGATCCATATTTGTGACTTTCTACTAAAATCACATTTTCCTGGAGCTGCAAAATAAGTTTAACTTTTAAAATGAGGCGAACACAGTTTCGATAGTTTCACAAATAGTTTCTATACGCATACAGAAACTGCTTCAAACACCATTTAGTATAATAAAGATTACATTAGACTCATTTATGTACATCATTTTAGCAGTTTCCTTCTTTTTCAGCAATTGTTTGGAGACAAATTTGACATTTTAGCTGTTTTAACCATTTTAGCACCTCTTTAAGCAGCATCATTACAGGGATTTTCTTTTAATGTTGAATAATTTCCCCCCACAATTTCTTGTGATTTGAGATGTTTTAGACATTTTCCACTGTACCTTTTGTTATTAAATCTCTTTTTAGACCAGATTCCAGAGTCCTTTTGAAAATGACTGGTGTGTAAACATGATTAAAAAACAAAAAAACAAACAAGCTAAATGTCTATTTACATATAATTTAGTGAAAGTTTCATGGAGCCACTACAGCGGAGCTACAGAGCCACATGTTGCTCCGGAGCTGCAGGTTGCAGACCCCCTGTGAAGTAGAAGCAAAGCTGAAAAAAACAAAGAAGATAAACAGCTTTTCTATGCTGACGACTCTTGTTTGGTGGATGCGAGGATTTAAGTCTGAATAAATGAGACATCATAGTTATATATATATATATATATATATTGGCAGAACAAATGTGAAGAAAGCACTTAGTACTTGTTAACCTTAGATGATTACCTTCATTTCAAATGAATTTACACGAGTTCAAACGGATCCAATAGGACCATTATTTTCGTTTTCCCTTTCAGCCCCGCGTTGACAGCTGCACATTGGAGACATTTCAACTAATCGCCGTAAAAGTAAATGGCTATATAACACAGTTCAAAGACGGCTAAAATTACTGTTCAAATGCCGTGTGGGTTTTCGGGGTGTGTTTTGGCCGGCGGGCTTCGGGGGGGGGGGGCTTGTGAGAAGAAACACAGAAACGTCAGTCTATATGTGTGTGTTGGCACCGTCGTGTCCTGATAATGTTTACCTTGAGGTTTGCACTTCAACCGTATTCCCAGCTTTCACCAAGAACAAATGAATTGCAAACAATCCAATCGAGATTTCAATCAATCCGAGACTCACATGCGACGCTAATAAGCGGCGCGGCGGTGGATCCCTTCGCTCATCAGTGAAAAACGGCCGCCGCACATGTCTGCCAAGTCCAATTAGCCTTTCAATGTAATATCCTCTCTTGGCTGCAATATTAAAGTGAAATACAACGTCTTTTTTTCGGGACGGATTTCAGACATAATACGCGAGGCTGATATAAGTGTCACTTTCCATGTAGCCTCCAACGGTCTAGCCTGAGGAATTGGAAAGAAAACAAGGAGTCTGGAATTCACACAGATCGAGTAATGATGGATCACTCCGTCTGATAATGAGCCGTAGCTCATGGCTGCGTGTGGAAATCCCGTTCAGGAGTGCGATACGTCTCGACTCGGCGGAAGGCGGAGGTTTTTTTTTTTTTTTTTACCCCCTTTGTAAAAGCTGCAGAGGAGAAGATCCACTGTTGGAGGGAGAGTTACAGCCGGGGTCACCTTGAGAGGGGACGGCACAGGAAAAGGGACAGATGGGCAACAGAAACTTAAGCCCTGCAATCACTTCATGGTCCATCTCATTGGGAATGTGGCCGACGTCTGGAGGGGGTCGTAAAAAAAGGAAAGTACCAAGGAGAAGCAAGATTACACAAACATGCCCTATCATGTAATATCACCACTTGGGAAGTAGTAAAAAAAAAAAAAAAAAAGGCCTACGTGGGTGTTGGGTTATTTAAATGCTTTCTAACCTTGACTCCGGCTAAGTGCTTTGCTTTCCAGTCATTGGCGACCGACAGAAACTATTGTTGGCTCTCGGGGCAGAACTGAAATGCAAGTCTTTAGATGGTGAAATAAGTACGACTGCATTGTATAAATTCAAAGGTTGTGGAGATTTGTTTGCTGCGAAGACAGTGAAGACTCACCTGACTCGGTGATGACTTGTTATACAGTGTTTATCCAGGATTATCCACACGCATTAAGCCACTATAAGCTTCCCATCATACCAGACCAAATAAGGGGAAGGCTGCAAAACCCCTGAGTGTATTTAAGTAAGCAGGCTTGTGTTTTACTGTCCTTCATTTCAGCTCGCATAGTTCACATTTTCAAGATTCTGCTTTCACAGAATCGCACAAACGGACAGGAACTGACTCCACTTTGATTTAAATAATACATGCAGTTTGTTGTGTGTGTGTGTGTGTGTGTGTTTTCACTCCAGAAGGCGTAATAGCGCTCGCTTTCTATTTTGGAGACCGTTAAATCCCCCCTCTGGTTTCACAAAGAGCTCTGTTTGCTAAGTGGGAGTCACATAAACACAAGTTTATGTTCCTCTAACTGCCACTTTACACAGGGAAGGTTTAAAGATGCTGTGTTTGGCACAATGGAGCGTTCGGCGTGTCGAGACCGGCCCGTTTAGACGGTTTATGAGGCACTGTTGTATGCTAATCATCGAGACATTGTTCTGTCCAGAGCATGAATGTAGGAGGATGGAGACTTTAGAGCAAGAGGTTGGAGTTACTGAATGAGCTGCTGAAAGAAACTGAGAAATTGACAAAACCAACATCTGGCCTTATTAAAGCAAAACGCATCAGTCGCTTCAGCAGCTGGAGCTGGAGCATGTAATCCGCCATCGTAGCTGTTAAAGTTAATCTTTAAAATAATCCCATAAAATGTACGAGGTCTGCATAGAGAATAAACCAACACAAGACCATAAACACCCATTTGTATACAATTGTTCAAATCGATCAAACAAAAGTCACTATTTTTACAAACAAACTGGAATTTGTAGCCATGAAACTGTATTTCGCTAACTTCACGAGCCTGTCGCAAAGGTTTCTGGGAAATCAAAGATGGCGTCACGGCAGCTCAAGCAAAAATATCAACATTTTAACGATTCAGACAGAAAAAAAGAGACAAATTCTCTCAAAAAAAGAGGATTCGTTGGGTTTCTCTCCGTTAAAAGCACCGAGAAATGACTGTTATATTTGCTAATGTATAAATAAAGTTGAATTGGATTCAAGTAGAGAATCGTCTGAATTGTCGTGAAATCGATGGAGTGTACAACGGGATCTTAAATGTCAATAAATGCTGAAAATACATGTTTGTCTTAGTGTGATGACAAATGTACTTCAGAAAGGTATTGACAAAGTATTTAGAGAAAAGAAAACTGCATCCTAAATATTTCATTCCTCCCTTGCGGATTCTGGTGGAGGAACTTTTAGTGACAATTTAAAAAAAACTGAAAAAAAACCAAACAGTTTTCAGGCTCTAAAAACGCCACAGCGAGTGGAGGACCGGCCTTCAATGTGTTCTAGTGGTAAAGCTGCGGAATCGCCTGAAGGTAAACAACCAAAACTCTGGATAATCCCCTCAGCGATCGCTGGCGGCGCTTACATGGACCCGAAATAACCAGATTAAAAGATCCGATTGAAAAACCGTCATATTGGACGAGAGTGACTCTGATTGACGTGATCGGCTTAAACAACCATGTTTGTGTTGCGAGCAGAGTCCGTGTGAGCTCAGAGAGAGCGCCATCACATTTTCCTTTGTGGTTTCCACTTCTGAAGAAACACAACAAATCGAATTAGTCTCCTTGCAAAAAAAAAAAAAAAAAAAATCAATACACTTTTTAACCCAAATGGCTGACATTACACTGCAAAGCATCATGGGACGGATGACTGAGCGACTCTGAGGACATTTGTTGTGGACGTAAACCCACACGTCAATCGAATCACTTCATTCTGTGTTTTTTTTAATGGAAAAAATGACAACGTGATCTAGAAGTGAGCAGCTTTTCGACACAAGGTGGACCAGCCGACGTCCAGCTGCCCCCACAACCCCATCTTATTTCCCAACTACTGAGCAGAAGATCTTTTTACTACAGCCATGTTGTGCATGACCAGTAGCAGCGTTTCAGAAAAGTTTCGGTTTGTTCCATTTTCGAAAAGTTGTGTGGTCACTGGTTCCGTAAACGTGCCCCCAAAATGCTACCAAAGTTCTCCGTTTTCACTTGAAAATGTTGAAAACGCCATCCTCGTGACCATAAATTCAATTTAATCCCGTAAAGATGGAGTGTTTATGGTTGAAATAAGGTTCAAATGAGGCTACAAGTGTGTAAATAGGCTTATGGGAAACGTACAATAGGAACGGTGGCTACGTGCATCTCTAAGCCCACATGGAAAGAACCTATATGAGGATATATGCTCATATATGGAACATATAAGCAGTTTATATGCCACATATAGGCAAAATTTAGGTGCATATATGTAAATATACAGGCCATATAGGTCTCCAGTACTGCTTCTTTATTTCCACACATATATATATATATATATAGCCTATATATCTCACTTTGGCAACTGTCATACATTATCAAGGCAATAACTAACAACTAACTAAAAGCAATTATGCAAGAAGAACATATAAGTGCATATATGTCACATATATTAAAAATCTATATCAAAACCTATATTAAAACATACATGTTTATATAGGTTCTTTCCATGTGGGAGGTCTTACCTGCAAGACAATCTGATGGGATTTAGCAGAAAAATCAACTTTTTTTAAATCCAAAAAAACAAAACAAGGTAAGATCAAAATATTCTGGTTATTTAAAGTGTCTTCATGCGGGTTGGTCTTGGACTTAAGGTATATTAATTCTCGTAATGGAGGTTCTCCTGTCAAATTTGACATTTGACCCCCTCTGCTTCTACCACCGACGACACTCCGCTGTTACAGATGGCTGCAGATGTTTACTACTTCTCTGACATTTCCCATTTAGACGAACTTCCACTCCAGGAAAAAGGGTTTTGGATCGTTTCCTAAACGGCGGCGGTGGCGGCAGCGCAGAGAGACGCCGTGGAGGTCTGGACAGTTTGAAACACTGAGAGCTCTGTCACGTCTCTTCTTATCTCCGACTCCTTGCGTGAGAGAGCGGGGAGGTGATGGTGATGGTGTTCGCCGTCCATCCCTCTGGATCCATTGCAGAACACTTTTGTGAACAAGACCATCGAGGAAGAGGAGGAAAGGGGGGGATGGGGGGGGGTTAGCAGTCCAAATCAGCATGTCCTGATCACAAGCCGCGCTGGGAACCATGCCAGCAAATACTTGCGTGCCTTCTTTATCGCCCACCGACAGTGAAAGGTGAATTTGACACCCCCTTTCCGAAAGCCGGCTTCATAATTCACTCTAGTGGGGCTTTAGGAGGTGTTACCCTGAGACGTACCGCGCCGCCACTTTCCAGCCCGGTAGCTGAGATAGTGGAGGGGAACTCGGACGCGTATCTTTTGGAAGCTGTCTTCCTCAGTCACCACGTTGTTTTGTTTTTTTTTTTTAAATCCACCGTGAAACTGTCCCTGAGCTCTCGGCCTCAAGAGTCTGTCGAGATTATCTGAGGAACGACTCGGCGTGAACTCGCGGCGGAACCTCGTCTGACCCGCCGCCGCTGCCACCGTTTCTTTCCTCTTACAAAAGACGTGAAACTGTCCGTCCATTAGAAATACAATTAAACTGATTTGGAGAATGAGGATACAGTTGAACTTTTCCAAATTCATTAAGTAGCACAATTAGAATAATTGAGAATGAACTTCAACCTGCAACCTTTCCAGAGTCACCACACACCGGCTTTGTCTTTGCTTTTCCAAATGTAACCGTACAACTGAAAGGCTCTCAGATGTGTAATTTACATGCATTAAGTTAAATTCCCTGCTAACTAGATTGTTTTAAAATCCAACAAAGAACGGCTGACCACAGTAACTGTCTTAAACTGACATTACAAGCGAGCATCACAGGCGAGTTTTGCCCTTTTGACTTAGTTTTTCAGCATTCAAGTGTAATTTTAATGAATTCACCTGGAAGGTTGATTATTAGAATGCCTTGCCAATCGATTTATTCTATAAAGCAACCAACAAAATTAGAAAGAACGTGATTAACATGTTTTGACTAAATAGTTTGTGCAGCTAATTTGATTAATTGAAAGCACCTGGATCAAGGTTTTCACACTAAACTCAACACAACTGAAATAATGGAATCACATCAAGGCTGCAGTAACCAAACCAGGATCTTAAGTGTCGATTACCTCGAATCCCACCCAAAACAATGTTATCCAATGTGATACTTGCAGCAAAAATTAGTTTAAAAGAAAGTAGATTAAAGCCTGTCAATGTCAAACGGCACTGAAGTGATATTATAAATCCTACAAGTCGATCACATTCTTGTGTCTTCAGCTGAATCTTGATAAAGACGAACAAGTTGGGTTTCAAGGTCACGTGCTCTTTGTAACTATACATGTCTTTAATTTTTTTAATGAAATTAAACCGTAACGTCTCTGCAGGGACGGTTGGGAGGCGGAATATCGTCCTCGTGGCACGCGAACACTGAACGATGTCGCAACAGCAAGTGCAAAGTCTGAAGAGAGGAGAAACCTCAGCGAGGTGGGTGGTCCGTCCTGCTTCACGATTCTGTCTGAAATTATGCTTTTGGTGCCACTAACCTCCCCCCTCCCCCCCCCTCCCTCCCCCGGCAAACACCGACTGCCATCTGCAAAACAACCCAGCCGCCGCCAACGCCACTTTTTCCAAGATGCCTCTCTCCTTTTCCTTTAACGTCGGTCTTTCATCTCCCCACTTTGTCCAGATCCCTTTGTGTTGATGTCACCCGGCTTTGGTTCTGCATGCCCATAGACACAATACTAGCTTGTGTACACAAAAACAAAAAAAAACAAAAAAACAACCAAGCCGTTGGTGTGGAGAAACCGTTAGGTAAATCGTGGTGCACGGTCTGAGGTGCCCAGAACTGTTTGGCAGGTTGGCGACACACTATTTGTCACCCTTCAAAGGACTTTTTCTGTCAAGATGTTTTGTCAACAGGGCACACAATAAAAGAAAGTGAGAACATTCTGCTGGTCAAGTCTTCAAAGTTAGGTGATTTGTTTTGGGGAGGGGGGGGGGGGGGGGGGGGGTTCTCAGAGAAAACAAATGAGAACTCTGCGGGCGACCCGTTCGGGCCAAATTCATTTTCATCTTTTTCGCATTCTAAAATAAATAACACGACATGAAAATGGAGACAAAGTGTGATAATGGGATTTTGACGTGTGGAACATTTTGCGCCGCTAATTTGAGCTTCGTGTTGTTTGCATCGACTCGCAACTTAACAAAACCAAAGGCTAATGGCAAAAACTCCCACATGGAAAGAACCTATATAAACATATAGGTTTTAATATAGGTTTTGATATAGGTTTTGAATATATGTGACATATATAAATTGTCCGTTTTCCTATATTTATGTACATATATGCACATATACGCACATATATGTACATATATGTACATATATGTGCGTATATGCAGCATGTATGTGCATATATGCATCATATATGTGCAGCATATATGCAGTATTTATGTGCATATATGCAGCATATATAGTGTCATATATGTGCATATATGCAGCATTTATGTGCATATATGTGCATATATGCAGTATCTATGTGCATACATGCAGCATATATATATTGCCATATATGTGCATATATGCAGCATTTATGTGCATATACGCACATATATGTACATATATGTGCGTATATGCAGCATGTATGTGCATATATGCATCATATATGTGCATATATGCATCATATATGTGCAGCATATATGCAGTATTTATGTGCATATATGCAGCATATATAGTGTCATATATGTGCATATATGCAGCATTTATGCGCATATATGTGCATATATGCAGTATCTATGTGCATACATGCAGCATATATATATTGCCATATATGTGCATATATGCAGCATTTATGTGCATATATGCAGCATTTATGTGCATATACGCACATATATGCAGCATTTATGTGCATATACGCACATATATGCAGCATTTATGTGCACATATATGTGCATATATCCTCATATAGGTTCTTTCCATGTGGGCTGTGTTTTCATGATGTCAAACTTGCAAGAATAATATTAAAATTGCTAAAAAAGAACGTCTTCCTTGCCGGTCATCAATGCCACTCGGTTCCTCTGATGTTGATTTCCCATGATGCACGTCTGACTTCCTTTCACACAGAGACTCACCATCGCTGGCAGAAAGTGTTGCAGAAATGGCCGCGCTCGAACGGACTTTCTAAATCAAAAACAGCGACAGTGTTGTGTCTACGAAACATACCTTCCATGATTTAGTGCGCCCCAGAGCACCATGAATCAAAGCCCTTCTTTTCATGTCGGTCTGTGTACCCGGAGATAAAAGCCAATTCATCTCCGCGGCCCAATGAGGTACAAATTACATTCGTGACGTTGTGTTATGAAAAGCCTGGACTTTCACTTGACATTAAACGAAGAAGATGGACTAAATGTTTTGCCTCAAACTTGAGGCCTGTGTCGCTTTGAGACGTGTGTGAGAACATGCAAAAGATATGCGTTTTTTCTTTTTTTCCTTTTATAATACGATTGAGTGGAAACTGTTCAATTCTATTAGCAACATTCATTTTCTTTTAAATTGTGGGATTGAAATGTGATTTGACCTGCACGTTTGGAGCCAATAACTTAATTCTTTTAACCGATAGAATTCCTGATTTATATCCACAGTTGTTTACCATTGTGTACTTTTTATACACATTCATGTTTTAAATGTAGATATTTTACACAGATGCATCAACCCAAAGGCCCGCAACTGACAATGTAAATGCAGTTTATAAGTAACTCTTTTGAGTAGATTACTTTAACGTTAATTCAATATTTTTCTGAACAGTGCTTGTAATTCAGTACAACAGTAAGCAAAGCAACGGTTGATATTTTCTGTGCTTTTTCTCCCTCTGGCTCTGTGTGTTTCACATCCTCGCTTATTTCTTAGTCTGTCAATGAGAATTAAATACTGGCCGGTTGGTTATTTGGTTGGTAGACATATTGATGGACTGACTTTATAAAGAATAAAAATGGTGAGGCATAGATGGATTGGTTGACAGACTGACAAACTGGTTTATTGATTGATTATTTGGCATCCTGCCAGTGAAAGGTTCTATCTCAACATGATTTTCCAATGGGTTAAACTGTTCAAAAATAAAAGCCTCATTCTGTCTCCATCTCACTCTGATAGAATATTAACGCTTTTTCCCTCTTTTGTAACTTTTACTCTTTCATCCCATGTGACCATTTCTATACTAATGAGCCCTTTTACCCATGTATTGCTTTGACTCATCGCTCAAGTACAAGCAGTTGTGTTCCCTATCAGAGCAGTTTCACAAGGTTTTCCCCCCCCAATGAGAAAAGAAAACAAATACAGTGAAGTATGGCCTACAAATGGATGTATATTTTCTCAAATCCTCCACTTACAACCGGGGTCAAAACGGGTCCAGAAATTACTCAATTAATTAGGCTTATCTGGCCGTATGGGAGAGGAAGTGCTCGCATTCACCCAAGACATGGGAATGCATAACAGAACCCAAACAACCAAACAAACCCGGACCTGCTCATTCATCCAGAGGTCGAACGCAGTCAGAGGGCCAGGCGGAACGCATTGTGACTCCCTGGTCCGGTACGAGATTCTTTCCTCCAGGACACATCTGGATGGGAATGTGCCAGACGATGGCTTTTCTTAGAAACCGACGGGGATACCACAGACTTTGCATCCACCCACATGGAAAGAACCTTTATAAACATATATGTTTTGATA
The DNA here is from genome assembly GCF_963422515.1 of Blennius ocellaris. NCBI lineage: Eukaryota > Metazoa > Chordata > Actinopteri > Blenniiformes > Blenniidae > Blennius > Blennius ocellaris. The sequence continues at coordinate 21,723,548 of NC_137669.1, forward strand.
TAGGTTTTGATATAGGTTTTGAATATGTGTGACATATATAAAATTGGCCGTTTTCCTATATTTTATGTACATATATGTGCATATGCATGCATATGTGTACATATATGTGCATATGCATGCATATGTGTACATATATGTGCATATGTGTACATATATGTGCATAAATGCACATACAATACATGTGCATATATATGGCAATATATATGCAGCATATATGCAGCATATATGTGCATATATGCAGCATATATATTGTCATATATGTGCATATATGCAGCATTTATGTGCATATATGCAGCATACATATTGCCATATATGTGCATACATGTAGCATATATATTGTCATATATGTGCATATTTGCAGCATATATATTGTCATATATGTGCATATATGCAGCATATATATTGTCATATATGTGCATATATGCAGCATTTATGTGTATATATGCAGCATACATATTGTCATATATGTGCATACATGTAGCATATATATTGTCATATATGTGCATATATGCAGCATTTATGTGCATATATGCAGCATACATATTGCCATATATGTGCATATATGTAGCATATATATTGTCATATATGTGCATATATGCAGCATATATATTGTCATATATGTGCATATATGCAGCATTTATGTGCATATATGCAGCATACATATTGTCATATATGTGCATATATGTAGCATATATATTGTCATATATGTGCATATATGCAGCATATATGTGCATATATGCTGCATATATTGTCATATATGTGCATATATGCTGCATATAGGTTTCATATATGTGCATATATCCTCATATAGGTTCTTTCCATGTGGGCAAATATTTGAGCCAGAGTTCCAGAGTACCCTCTAAACGTCACAGCAGGGTGTCGCCTCAGCCAAAGATCGTTGTAGAATTGGATGCGAAAGGACACGTTTTTGTTTTGAACCCCGCCGCGACGCAGTCGTCACGATGCACACGGGGGCGAATGTCAAACTTCCGAGTCGGGCGAAATTTCGCGAGAAGACATGTTTCATGTGTTTCCAGTTTTGCGTGCTTAGAAGCAGCATCTCTCACGGCGAGTGTCTCTTTTAATCCCAACGAAATGGCCATTTAATGACAAGGGTAGTTTAATTCAATGTCACGTTTGTGTTTATCTTCCAGCCCAACATCCCACTGAGTGAGGATTCCAGTGTTTATAAACCGTCCCTGCAGTTGTCCAGGGCAGCTTTAGAGCTTTCTCTCACTTTCTCTCACTTTCTCTCACTGCCTCCCCGTCTTCCTGTCTCCCTTCATCTGTTTGCTCTCACACCCTCTTTTCTCTGCTTTCTTTGCTATCGCATCAGCCGCATATCGCGTTACTTATGAGTCATTTTGTACTCTTCCACTGTTGCTTTCACGAGAGACAAACATACCCCGAGCTGTATATCATACCACTGGCTGCACCGCCTGAACGAGGGGAAGACTTTTTTTTGTGCCAATAATGCATTTGGAGATTCTTTGGTCGTTTGCGTGTTGAAATGTAACTTTGAAAACGAAGAAGGTACTTGTGCAAGGCGACGGCTACACATTTAAAACCAAATACTCAGCAGCTGGTAAAGTCAAGGAACCATAAGGCACAGTGGTTTTATTGAAATCACAGTGGATTACACCAGTCCCGATCCCCTACCTGGACCTGGGTCTGACTCCCTCCCCATAGTCTGTCTTCCCTCCCCATAGTCTGTCTTCTCCTTCTCTCTCCTTCCGTCTCCAAACCAGAACAGCAGCAAATCTCCACATCTGGTTCTGCAGCTTTCCTCCTACCGAACGGGAGTTTTCTTGCGTCGTGCTCGAGTGGAATTGGAGATTTTCTCAGTGAAAAAGTGCCTCGAGATGACCGACTTGTCTTTGGCACAACAAGAAATAAAACCCCAAATTGATTGGAAGTGAATATGAATAGTTGATGACTTCATTGCGGATTCTCCTTGAAGTGATCGTGTCAGGTGGGAGATCAAGAAGCCGGCAAATAACTACACGTCGCTCGTTGATCTCGGATTCGGTCTTTGTGACGCGAGGTCAAAAAGATGTGGGGAGTCTAATCTGCAGTGACAGCCCCCACTGCAATGACCTGAGCCCCTAGTGACCCTATTCCCCCCCCCCCCCCCCCCCCCCCCCCGTTGGGTCAATATACTGTGTTTGTGTGCATGTATGTGGCCCCAGTCGAACCTCCAGTCCTTTACAGCTGGCCAATAGATCAAGAAATAGAACTAGAATCAATAGACACCAGCATGATGAGTAGCAATGTACGGCTCGTCCATACTGACTGTTGCATCATGGTACAACCTCTGAATCATTTGCTACTGTCAGAAAATGATGGATTAAAAAAAAAAAAAAAAAAATGCAGAGTGTGTTCAACTTTGTGTGTCTATTGACTGTTGCACAATATTTCTTTTACTGGAAAAAAAAACCGCAGCTCTGATGTATTCATGAGTCTCACTTCTAAAATTACCTGGTAGGATTTGTTCAACCTCTCTTTTCGTGATGAATTGCGTTTCAGTGTCCGTCGGGAAAAGACGCCGAACAAGACAAAAGAGGAGGATTTGAGAGTCCGAGGACACGTATAATCTTTGGCTTCGCGTTCAGGGAAGATCTACGTTCAACATGTCGACAATCGTCTGAAGCCAAGGTAGGATCTAATGAAAACCGGCGCAGTGGAACTGAAGGTTTTTTCTTTGCCAACGACGTGTTTTTCGCAAATAATTCATCCAGTTTTAAAGTCCAACTCCAGGTAAAGGTCATGTGAAGACAGTTAATAATACAGGAATGATACGACGGATTCCTAAATATTCACGATTCCTGCTGAAAGACAAGTTAAATTGGCATCCAGATTAAAAAAAAACCAAACCCAACAGCTGTTAGAGGATGACGGTCGTTCATCATACAGTGCCGCTCTCATCCGTTTCGGAGAGGAGACATCAGAGGCCAAGATGTATACATGTAAGTGCATAATGGGAGTGCTGTTTGACAGTCGCTGGAAAAAAAAAATGTCACGGCCTCCTTTTTATTTTTCCTTTTTTTTCTTCTTCCACCTCCTGGTGACTGAACGAAGCCGAGGAAGCAACACGTCGTCTGATTTCCAACAGGCCACCGGTTAAGCTGAGGGTCAACTCGTCCAAACACAGACTCATGCGCAGATCAAACAATGTCACGCTCAAACGCACGCAGATGTGGACGCGAGTGTGACACACACGGACACACACACACACACACACACACGGACACACACACACACACACACCCAGGCCCCCGGAGGATTATCCTCTCCATCTCATAACGACGGAAAACACGTCAGTTTAAATAAACATCAGGAGTCATTTGTAACCGTCCCTATTTTTGCTGTAAACTCCGACCAACAAGTGCATCCATCTCCCCCCCGCTCCCCCCCCCCCCGCCACCCCCCCCAACGGTCAGTGACAGATTTATACGCCGGTTTTCCTTTTAGGTCAACGTACAGAGAAAGTCTGGCCGCGACCACGATACCCTGTGGCTGCTGGGAAGGACCGGCTGCAGGGAAATACATGATTTTTTAAATATTCTTTTCTCTGTGACAAGCTGGAGATCAAATGCACCAACTCCTGCTGCTCGTCCCACAACATCGGGGTCTCGTACCCTGGATGGACATGGTGCTTTATGACTTTTGGTGCTGAGTCAGCAAAACCGTGAAAAAAATCCAAAAGATTGCAAAAAAAATCACGAAATAGAGAGGATACTAGTCAGCAGCAATTTTAAATGATCATTTAATGAAATTAGGCGTCCCGCAGGGCGCTGTGGCTTGGTTGGTAGAGCAATTGCAGGTTAAATCTCCCCTCTGTCAAAGTGTCCTTGAGCAGGACATTGAACCCAATAGATGGACTGAACATCTTAGACTCCATCGGCGTGTGAATGAATGTGTGGAAGCGATTAATATTGTAATGCACTATCTCAGTGAAATCAATTTAAAATGAGATCTGTGATAGAAAATAATCTCACGTCGTAGCTTTTTGAAACCCTCCACCACCCGACGAGATAACGCCGGTATATGGCGCCATTTTAATCAATTCCTATTATTTTTTATATGTGCTTTTAGTATTTCAAATAATATTGAGTTCTCACGCATTGTTTTTTTTTTATCATGTTTGTCACTTCTTTCAATAACTGTTCTCTTTTTAATTGAACTCTTTTTAAACATTTCTGCGCGAGTATTATTCTCCTCACTTGCTGGATTCCTTTGTTTGGCACATTTAACGACATTACATCGAATGAAAAAGTGCCGCACAAACAAGTTTATTGTGTTTGTGTTGAAGAGACTATTACCGCCTGTATAAATAAAGCTGTGATCAAACCATCAATAACGACACGCCGAGCTGAACAGTGTGAGCAAAACTTGTTTTGTGTCTCTTCTACCTCATTGTTGTTGCTTTCGCAGCTTCACAGTTTTGCGTCGTTCCCCATGTCCTCATTGTTTTTGGCCTAAACGCCGTCCAAACAATTAAAGGAGATTCAATTTCCAAACTTTTTCCAGACCTCGGTGTAAATTTTCTTTTTGCAGCGTCACAGTTTTTCTTTTTTTCCAGTCGGCTTTGTTTATCCGTGTTACCGCCTCGTGTTACCAAACTTTATTAAAACGTTCGCACTAATTTTAGGTTGAAAAATAACAGTGTCTGATATTGTTTGATACCAGAGATGATTCAGGGTGAGAGAAGATTTAAGTTCACGATACTAAAGTAGGTCAGGAGGCGTTTTCGGTCGGATCCTCGGCTCTGAACGAAAGGTTTAATTGTGGAAACGCGAAACTTTCATAGCTTTTAGGGCGTCTTTTTTACAAGATGGAAGTGCCCCGAGCCACTGAAAACTTTTTGAAAACCCACAGCACCCACTAGTGGCCAGACATTAAAACTACATCATTTTCAAGCATTCCAAACTTGCATAAACACAAAAACTTTTCTGAAATAACAATACAAAAACTGCATTTTCCCTTAAAACGTTCTCGTATAAAAAAAAAAAATGCAGAAGCGGCTGAACGAGAAGGGTGTAGAAAAGCCGTCGCCGCGAATGAATTCCACGAGGAACGTGCAACCGGTGTTTTCCTTTCTCGAACAGCAGCGGCGATCAGAAGCCTTTGGCGGTGGGCGGTAAACCACTTTACTGTATCTCCCCTATACGTGTACGGCGAGCACGCCAGCTCCAGGCCCCTGGTATTATATGGAATGTGAGAAGTCTGGCTTTGGTCCCAGGAAACGCAAACACATGTCAGAGCAGGGTTACGAGTGCGTTTTCAAAATATATATATGTATGCAGATTTGTGGCCGCGATTCTGTGTGTGTGTGTGTGTATGTGGCGAGCCGAAGGAGGTGTCACACTAAATCACAACAGTTAAGTCGATAAACCGAAAGCCACAGGAGAGTCCAAACCACACAAGGAAAACAGAGACGGGCTACAAACTGTCTGTGCTACAGCGTCGGTACAGTACAGCGCGGGATGGTGGACGAGGGCGTCGCTAACAAGTGGTTGATGTCAGACGGCCACAAAGACAACGGCGCCAATCGTTCGGTTTATCCACCGAACGAAGAATAATAAGAATTTAGCACAATGTGTGAAATGTCAATCAATTTGGGATGATTCATGGTTCGCGAGACTAAACCAAAGATTCTCAATCAGATGTTCAAAGACACATTGACATGCTTTTTTCGACTTATACCATCATATAGAACACCGTGCAGAATATTAATAATGCAGTTTATCGACGTTACCTTCAGACAGAAGCACCACAGACCTGGATCAGCTCCTGTCGCTGCTCCTCAGAGTCCCACGCATTTTTTTTTATCACCTAATTTTCTTAAAGTTTATGTGAGACACAAATATTGCATGGATATATAAACAATTCCAGATAATATCAAGCGATTAATAATAATAATTACAAATATGTCGAACTTATATACTTACATAGCAAAAACAAAAAAAAAACAATTGCTATTTTTCTAAAGAAGTCTGAAATTCACGACGTTTCCCTGTTTGAAATTGAGCGGCTGTTTGATTTAAAGTGACGTTTAAGTCTAGCGCCCCCCCACCCTTCAATGGTGACGACAGGAACTGCGTGCAGACTAGGCAACTTTGTTAAACTGAATATTAAACCCTCACGTGCAAATAAAAATGAATAGAAATAATTTAACACGTGATCGTGACAAAACTGAAAACAATTTTTTTTTTTAAAAGAAGGAAATCGCAGCAACACTGAATCTGCGAGTCTGAAGTGGGAACAGGGTGAAAGGGTTCCGAGCTCCGGGGTCTCCGGACAAAGACGTCCACTCAGAGCGCAACATCTGTCGGCGAGCGCTTGACCCCGGGGAGGGAGGGGAGGAAGGGGGGGGGGGGATTCAGGAATGTTTCTCCCCACGTTCACAGAATTAACCTCCATATCGATAATTAGCGTACGGATCAAACAGCTCGGCCCGCGGCGTTTCGCCCGTTCCTCATCCCGGCGCTCCGAGCCAGAGTCAGCAACAACGCGAGACGCGCCTGTTTTCTCAAGAAGTTATCTTTTTCCTGGAAGCGAGGCGGCGGCAAAAGGAGAGAGCGACTGAAACGTTTTTGTAAGTTCACACTGTGTTAAGACGTCCCGCGCCATCCCCTGCAAGCGGCTCGGGTTTCCAAACACAGCAACGCCGTCTCAGTTCCCTTGACCTCCGTCCAGCCTTGATTTACAGCGCAGGGCCCGAAACCGACTGCGGGGAAAATAAATAGCGGCAGATACGGGTGAGTAATATTATCATCCGCTCTGTTTATCAGCGGTCATTATAAAAACCAAAATACGACGAAGATAACGAAGGGAAGTTTCCTCAAACGGAGTGTGATGACTAAAGTTTATCTCCATATGAGCCTTTATTAGCTCACATTTAGCTTGTGATGATTCAGAGCTGAACCTTGTGTGTTTGGACTCTTTTCAACATAACTTTAATGCACAGAAAAACAAAAAACAATGTCTCAGAATTACAGGAAAACCAAGTCATGAGTTTTATAAAACGTCTATATTTTCTCGTAATTCCAAACAATATCTAATGTCTCATATTGTCGTCGTCCTCCAAGATTATTGAACTAATTTAAAGTGAACCAAATATAGAATATTTTATATTGAAAAATAACATTGTGATCTTATTTAGACTTCATACAATACGTAAAACTACTAAATATAGATTGTGATCAGGTGGTGGGGAAACAATATGGCCGATTCAGAAGAAGCAGAAGACGCTGTTGACAGAAGAAAACATGGACGCCACGCCGGTTGCCAGGTGTGACTCACTGTTTTCAGCGCAAACAAGGTAAAACCCACACGCCGCAACAAAAAAAAACATTTAACTATTATATGCATGATAAAGAAAACGCCATAAACACTCAAATGCACAAAATAACACAAAAAAAGTTCAAAGGTAGGATAGCGTGGCTCCCCAATTGGGGGATACCTGTCATATCTGGCAACACGTCTCAGCGTGTCGATCCATTTTCAAGTGGTTGTTCTTCATTCCACCTGCTATCTCACTTTACTTGAACGCATTTCTTATATTTTAATCACTTTATTTATTATTAACGTTATATTGTTTATAGATCTGTGAGTAGCTTTTTGGTCTGAATGCTGCTGTACGACTGCAAATACCTTCACTCTCGTCTGCACGCACAGGAATCCTAACTCCTGCTGACTTTAGCTGGCGGGGAACATAAGTGGCTCGTGAAAATGTCCAGTAAATCTGGAGCAGGTCTTGCCGCATGTAAAACTCTCAAAATCGTCTCTTTGTTATTGTGTTAGAATATGTCAGGGGAATATTTCTACTCCAATTTTAGTTAATGATAAGATGCAGGTGGAGTTTTTTTTTTTTTTTTTATAAATGTCAGCCAAAAAGGAAGTGGGTTTGGATTTCACGTCGTATAGTTGAGGAAATAAAAGTAGAGGGAACAAAAGGATGTTGGGTTTCTTTAATAGTCCAAATACAGATATGTGAGGGGAAACTGGTTAATCCGGTTTTCACAGCGAGGCCCCAGTTTATGCGACAATATTTTCCAGTAAAAACAGAAAACTTTTACTTTGGCAGAAAAGGTTCTGATACCATCTCTATGGAAATGGAAGAAGAAGAAAAAAAACAATTCTCCTTCCTCCTAAAAGTTACCTGAAGTCACCTGCGCTGCTTTAAACAAGCCGAGTGAAAACACTCCGGCTGGAAACGCAATAATATCATAAGAAAATTCTCATTTCATTGCCTCACCGCATCAGCGGGAGCCAAACTACCGGCCAGCAACAATGTTCTCGGAAGGAACGTCATAAATCCTTCTCCGATAATTAAAACAAAATAAATCCCGAAGAAAGTACCCACCGGAGAACGATTCACGGAAATAGATGATGAAAAGAATAAACAAAACTCACAAAAATGTACCGCGTGACTGAGGTGTGCAGAACGTATGGAACTCATGTGGACAGCCAAAGCTACTGAGTACCGTCTTTATAAAGATCAAAGACATTATCAAAGTGTTGTTCCTCATCCCCGCGAAGCTGCTTTTTTTCTTTTTTTCCCTCCCATTCACTCAATTCACATACAATAAAGATGAAACTCCTCTGGAAGCTGTTATTCTAGTGTCCTTCTGCAATTTCTAGTTTCCTTTTTACAAGTTCTGGGGTCAGAAAGGAAGAGCAGTTTTTTTTTTTTTTCATTCCTCGGGGGCATTTCTTAGCCTTTATGTATCGTCCGCTTGCTTGCTTTGGCCCACGCTAATGGGTGAAAACAAACGCTCCGCTAGAATAGATAGGTTTGTGCGGGGGGATCCCCCGGGCACGCTGTGTGGCCTCCCGACAGCATCGAGAAGAGAAACACATCCACCCGTTGTCGTTCCAACCCCCAATATGGAAGGGAAACATGTCAACGGATCCCTTTAGAGCCAGTGTTTGTGCAGCGCCGCCACGTCCGTAAAGAGGCAGAAAGGTGGTTCTAAAAATTTTTTTTTTTTTTTAAATCGGCGATGTCAAATAAGGAAGTCGACGCATTGCCACGCCCACTCGCCGCACGCACGTTGAGTGACCAAAACAAACCAGCATGGAGGACGAAACTCCGCCTCCGACCCACATCAAAGCAATAAGCATCAAAGTGGAGTTCTTTGCAGGAAGAATCTACACGTGCCGATCATCAGATTTGGCTGACATCCCGCAAATCTGCCCGCCTTTTTAACTTTGTTTATTTAGTGTGTGTTTATGACGTGTTCTTTATTACACATATATGATAGTTTCGTGGTTTTAACCTGACTTCTACAGGTGCTGGTTTTTTATTAAGGTGGGCGGGTTTTACCTTGTGTTTGGGCTGGAAACTGAGTCAGATTTGGCAACCCTGATGCTGTTTTGATTCAGCGTACAAAATTTGCTTGTGGCTTCAGTGAAGTCGTTTCTTTAATGGACGTCTTCGCCCGGCAGCTACAAGAACAAGCATCTGTTTTTAGGTAAAACCCTGTTAGTGCACGCTTAAGGATGCTTAACGATTATTGATGGCGTCTGTCAGACGTGTGCTTGACACGCATTTAGAGTTTTGTTGTGTGACTTGGCAACAGCTGATAAAGACCCCGGACTGATGTTTTGGTTGGAAAACACATTACATGAAAAACTAAGCAGGTGCTTTGAGTTGCACTTCATTTCATGTATTTTTAGCTGGTTGTTCCTCCATCCATCCTATTCAGGCTCCGGTAAAAAAAAAAAAAAAGTAAAAATCCCTTTGCAGGAATTTCCTTAAACCCAATTTTCTGTCAGTGGAAAGTGAACTGATTAGAGTAGGAGAGCCAGAGGTCAAAGGTTAAGGTTGCTTTGACCTCACAAATTCTCATGAAGTCAAAGCCTCCAGAACACATTGAGGAAGTTTTCTCAAACTTGGCAACTCATGTTCACTTTCAGAGGTGGTGTTATTTACACTCCATTGTGGAGTTTTGGACTCAAACCATGTGAGACTGTCACAAACAATCACTTATCGCCTCCTGTCAGCCAATGAAAACACGGACACACATGATATTTTCACTTTTCTGCAAACTTGATTTTATCTAAATCGTGTTTAATAGCATTAGCTTTTTGGCCTCTTCAACATTCATCGATTTAAAAGGGGTTATTATTCATTCGTAGGCAGATAAATGTAAGTTTCAAGGCACTCGGGCTTTGTTTGCACAAAGACGTAATGCTTTCGTTGCGTTTCGGGCGTTTGTTTACGTGACAACAGCCGTCAGAGTCACTGATAATGCGACTTTTCTGATTCCTTCCTCATGTAAACGGGGAAAAACGCAATAGTTCATCCTGCATGTTTTGTGTTGTTTCCGTGTAAATGCACATCGTTTTCAAAACGTTTCAATGTGGATGGGTAACTTTTCTGGAACGATGAGTTTCCCCTGGAACTTTGTTCATAAACAGGGTGTTTTTAATGTATTATAATAAAACAATACATTGAAGAGAAAAAAGGAATATTATGTGAAAAATCCTAAAACACGACAAGCTCATTTTCGCTTTGAAGCTGATATTGTAAAAGTAGATTGAAAAATGTTGTCATGGTGTTATATTACGATGTAAAACAGATTGCACCGGTGTAACGTCGATTATATTCTATATACATATATATCATGTCCTTAAAGTCTCCCACTGCCTGTTTTTAGTTACTGAAGCTCTCCCTCCGTCAGAGCAAAATGAAAAACTCTGCATGATTTATTGCTCAAGTTTACACGGTTTATTATGTTTTCTGTGAGTTGTTTTGGGTTTTTTTGCGGGTTTTTTTTCATTTCACCCTCAATTTTGCGCAGCGTATGTGAGGAAAGCGGCGGAACGCGGCTGGAGGACTAATCCCTGGACAAACACACGGGCCACCTTTGACTGGGCAGGAATGTTATCAGGCTCCAAATCCTCCAACCTGGGCTGACAAAAGGGGGGTGGGGGGGGGATCTCAGACTTAAAGTGCTTCCCTTAACAGCTGTTTGCTGCGTGGTCCGCTGCCGGCCCGTACCCCCCACGCCGGACCCGCCGCTATCTTCAGCCGTCTTTCATCAGAGCCGGCTGGAGCGACATCAGGGCAAACTTTCTTCTCCACAAGCAGCAAGAAGTCCGCTGTGATTAAGATAGATAGACTGGCCGGGACACTTAATCTTTTGTCCAATGAAAAATGTTAACTGCATCCTGATGTGTCCCCCCCCCCCCTACACCCCCCATGCAGTATAATTATTCTGAATTACCACTGTGTGTTTAACCGTTCCTTCTCTTGTGTTGCTTATTCTCTCAAAAAGTACATTTGGTGGCATCGGTTGACATTTTCACATGCTCCCATTCTTTCTCCGGACCAGAAAGTTATTTCCGAGGTCTCATTAGTCAAAGCTTCAGCCGACCAGCGCTGCTGCTGCGGTGTTTTCACTTTATCACTGGTACTATCGCGGACGGACGAGGTCCACTGAGCAGAGATAAAGCCGGTATTCTTCCACCGCCGCTCGTTCTGGACGCATAAATCTCTTTTTTTAGGAGGCGCGGGTGAAACACGTGCAGGTTTTGTGGACCCAGAGTCAACTTGTCAGGGATTAACGCCGCGGCCCTAGTTGTTTTTTTTTTTTTCTGCTGTTAAAATGTTTTGATTTGTGCCGTGCGGCGGTGAGTTCCTCAGTGGACGAAACGCTCCATTAACGCACAGTCGGGGAAAAGGACGTCCCAGTTTTGAGTTTTGCACAGAACCGTCTCTGTAATCTCAGAATCCCTGTCGTACGATTGCTCAGTCCGACCGGCGAGCCCTGCAGGTTCCGCCGAGGCGTTCTGAGACTTGCTGGAGGGCGGAGTCGACTCCCACGCCGCCCCCCCTCTAATTGCAAACTCAATCAACATCTCGCCACAACGCCGTGCGGCCTAATTGATGAAAAATGACTTTTTCCTCCGATGCGAGGAGTGAAAAGTTTACTTTCTGAGAGCAAAATGAAAAGCAGACACGCTGCAGTGTTGCTCAGATGATTTTTTTTTTGGGGGGGGGTGCTAATAAATAGACTTCAGGGTATTGATGAAGTTCGGCTTCATTAGTTCCCATCTGTCACTGCAATCCATCAAATCTATTAGTTGTTATTTGTGCGTCACGCTTGGATGTTTTGCAGACGAAAATAAACCGGGAGCTTTTCCCAGTTAATCACAGGACCGGAGCTGCTGATCTTGTTTGAGAAGGACAATATTGTGGAGGAGCAGGGGGGGGGGGGGGGGGGGGAGGGCCAATTTTCAAGCATTTTGTTTGCTTGATTTCATTTCACAGAGATAGTCTCGCTTTCTTTCGAGACACAAAGTCTCAAAGCCTGAAACAGCAGAGCGGCTGCCAAGGCGCATCGGCTGCAGCCTCACGGTGCGACTCCACCGCCAGCGTGATGAAAGAAGTGGAGGTGATGGGGAGGAGATAGCAAACGAAAGGGAAATCAGATAAAAGGCACAAAGGGAATTCACTCGGTCGTGACTTACTGTTGTTTCCCACTAAAGAAATGTCATTGACTTATGGATGAGTGGGCGGAAATTCATATTTAAACCAAGCAGACGCGTTAACCCTTTACTGGTCACGTCACGTTCCAGGTTTTTTTTTTTTTTTCAAAATCTAATCAATCTATGAATTATTAAATAAAATACTGTTTGCGATCAGCATCTTCTCAAAACACCGTTCGAGAAAATCCTCGCCGAGAAAAGCAGAATGCTTCTCTGCTCCTGTTATTTTCCGTGCTTCTCGAGTGAAACTCACACGTCTTCCAGTTAAATAAATAAGAGAAGCCCCTCTCTCCTCTCCTCCTCTGTCTTTTCCTTTCGGTCTCCCGGGACTCTCTCTGACTTCCTGCCATTAAAGAGACAGGCCCCGCCGGAGAACAGGGGGGTGACTGACATGTAACTACCTCTGCTCTGTGACCGACGACGTGTGCAACTCAACTGGACATGTGTGGAATTTTTTGTAGTTTTGTCTGGGAAAAATAAACATGTCGAAAAAAGTAAGACAGAGAGAGAGAGAGAGAGAGAGGGAGAGAGAGAGAGAGGGAGAGATAAGCCTGGTGGGTGAGAGGCGAAGCAGTGCAGCATGTCAGCGGAGAATCAAGCAGCTGTGCGACATCCAGAACAAAAAGTTCAGCTCAAAAGAACGCGGTTACATAATGACAGATCTAACTTTCATGTTCCGTCGAGGTTTTATTCAATGTTTCTCCAAACCCTCCGTTCGTATCGGGAACCAAGTGATACAAGTCGCGCTTGGAACATCAAAGGCGGAAATCTTCAAGCCGGCGTGTTTCTGCGCCAGAGCCGATGGTTTATCCACAAAATGGGCCACACACTGAAAAAAAAAAAAAAAAAACCCAAAACAACAACAAACATACAAACCGTCCTACTGACAAACACTTTGACAAACAGCGTGTCAAGAATGTGAACAGTCCCCCGGCTTTGCCGGCCTGAGAGACTCGTCCGGAAAGCCAAACAAGTTATCCAGTGAAGCCACAAACAGACGCTCTGCGGAGACCACACACACCCGCGGAAACACAAACATCTCAACAAATACATACGTGGAGCGTGACCACTTCAAACGGACCATCTCCGTCTCAGAAAGCCCTCAAAACGTGGGTCCAATTATACAAAGGGGGAAAAAATTCCACTTCGTTACGGGGGGGGACAAACATCGGCGGCGGAGAACATTTTTGGATGATTCTGATAAGAGTCCCGCCACATGACCCGCTTTTTACCTTCTGCAGCCACTGGGTGTAATTCTCCATAATGTGCTCGAGCTGCTGGATCTTCTGGCTGGGAAACTCCGGCTCAGGTGGAGGCGCGTCCCTCTGGAGCGAGTTGGCGTTGTACTGCGAGCTACTGGCCTTCGAGTCCTTGCAGGAGCCGCCGGCGCCGTCTCCCTCCGGCAGGATGAACGTGTAGGTGCACTGGCCATGCTGCACTTTATGAAAGCGCCTGTTGCTGTAATTACTACTACTACTACTACTACTGCTGCTGCTGCTGCTACTGCTTCCTCCGCTGCTGCTGCTGCTGCTGCTGCTGCCACCTGCGCTGCTGCTGCCTTCCGTCCCTCTCCACTGCTCCCCTCCTCCACAGCTCACGATCGCCAAAAGTGCCGCCAGCGAGAGCAGTTGACGACCAATGTGGAACCACAGCATCATATTAGCCGGGGGAAGCGGGCTGCAGGTGAACTCGGGTCTTCTATCTTTAGCTGTGTGTTTAAGTTCGACTGGACGCTCCCCTCTGCAGCTGGATCAGCACCGGGCGGCGAGCGCAGTCAGTCTGAGACACGTGTCGTCCATCCTTCAGTTGGACCTCCAGCACTGGAAGCTGCTGCACGCTCTTGCCATGGACAACGTCTCCCATCCCCCCCCCACCCACCCACCCCCACCCCCCCCACCCCTTCCCTCGCTTCAACTTCTGCCGTCCCGGCAGGAGAAAAGTTAACGAGAGCAGGAGTGACAGCTTTCGGTTAATAGGTCGCCGGCGCTCCTCCGGTAAATCAAAAGCCAGGCGCGAGCTCCGTGCCTGCATTTATCAGCCCGTGCATTTGAAGTGGGTGGCGGGTGTCGTCAGACCTCCCCTGGTCTCTCTCTCTCTCTCTCTCTCTGCCTCCCCGTCCTCCTCTTGTTCTCTCACTTAGCGACCGGCCGGAGTGAGAGAGGCGCTCACTCTGAAGAGCAGCTCCAAGCTTCCAGCGCACACTCTGCGCCGGCCCCTTGCAGAGCCTGCAGAGGAATGTGACTGTGTGCATGGACGTGTGTGTGCGTGAATGTGTGTGTGTGTGTGTGTGTGTGTGTGTGTGTGTGTGTGTGTGTGTGTGTGTGTGTGTGTGTGATCCTGGCAGAGGGAGAGCGCTGCACAGACGATGTGCCTGCACTACGAGGATCGGTTTACAGGCTCATGCGGCTGACCCGCCGTCTCGCCCGCCCGCCCGCCGACGCAAAAAAAAACACTCGTTCGAACGACGTGCGTTTAATTGATGCGCTCCTGAAGCGCTTCCCCTCCTCCGGAGCGCGCCGCGCGGCAGCAGGTGCTACGTTACAGGGAGGCCCGGCGCAGTTCAAAGTGTTCCTGTCGTCCACCCGTCACCTGCTTCACTCTCTCTCTCCTGACAACAGGGGCCGACTCGTCCCAAGCCCCCCCCCCCCCCCCCCCCCCCCCCGTATCAAGTGGAGCTTTTAAAATCCTGCATGCCTGAGATGTGTCCTGCTGCACCGACCAGCCCTGGCGTGAGCTGAAGGGTGAAGCGAACACCACTGATTGTCTCGTTACAATGTCGTCTGGCAGCAGGTGGGGTGTGTTTGCCAGCGTTTAAAGTTGATTTGTTCGAAGGTGGGGAAACTGCATTGACATGAACCGACAGAAAGTTGCAACAGACTGTGTGACGGTGCAGATTTCATGAACTTTGGTTTGACTGTTGGACTTCAAGTATATAAGGTTGGTCTTGATTTGGTCTTGAGTTCCGTCGTCTTGGCTTCAACACAAAGACCAGAACATCAAAGGGGCCTTTCACATTTGGATAGTCCAGGACTCGGGGGGGGGGGGGGGGGGGGGGGGGGGTTTGGTCCAGACCAAACCGTCTGGAAAACTGTTTGGGGGCTGACCAGAGAGGATGTACAGAAGAAACACAGCTTATTGGTCCGGAGGTCCCGCCGCTTTAGCCCGTGGTGGCTAGGCTAGTTGTCTCGTGGCTAATGGGTAGAAACCGCAATATATCGTCTTCAGACCAGATATCAATGAGGGTTTCCCCCCCCCCCCCCCTACTTCTTCTTCCTCTCTACTCCCCGTCTGCCCGCCAGATATTTTCCAGCTTTTTTTTTCTGCGTCTGATTCGCGCATTTAGCGCTGTTCCTTTGCGGCCCAGAATGCATAGCACACTACGCCACATCCTCTCACCCCGCCCGCTATAGAAAGATCGTTTGCAACTGAAGAGAGGCCTAAACATTTCAAAGTGATGTAAACACGCACTGAGAACCCAAATCACAACGACACCTTTAAAATGTGTTCTTGCGACAGAGTGCTCTGAGGTACTACAACGCTAAACAACGTCATTCTCTACGTCATCTTTAAACGCCACCGGTGCAATCAGGGAGTAATTGAAGGAAACCAGAAATGAAGTCATTGGTGTCGAAGGATTCACAGAAAAAAAGACGTATTGGTATGAAGGTCGATGGAGATTGCAGATACAGTCCAGTCTTCTCTTGTTGAAGACCTTTTCAATGGACAATTGTCTCAAGAAAATCACCATTCTGTGATTTAATTTGCTGTACTGCCATTTTGTAAATGGCTTCTCGTTGGTTTTAAAGATACATTTATTGGAGAAAAGAAGAGAGATTCAATTAGATGACTGAGTCAGGGCATTTTTTTTTTTTAAAGGCCACTCTTCTTGTCAACAAGTGATCCCATGAAGTACAACCAACATCCCATGACTCATGGATGCCAAAGACTTGAGAGAAAAGGGAAGCCTGAACGCCACAGTTTTAACTGAGTGTCATCAAAAACAATTTTCCATCCGCGTGGACCAGAAATAGACACATTTTGATTTAAGTGTGAGATTTTCCATCTTTAATCCATACGCTGCACGTCCATTACTCAGCGTTCCCCTTTCCGATCGCATTTAACGTACAGTCCGTCAAAACGCATGACCCTCCGCTCGCATGTTTTCAAGAAAACAAGAATGAACTCCAAGAGTGAGCCGGCGAAGAAGGAATGTCTCTTTATCGTGTTGCCAGAAAGATGGAGCAGCGTGAGGAAACGCAGCGCTGAAAGGCCCGGGGTCAGAGGTCAGGTCCTTGTTGTGGCCGGTCTGTTAAATCCTCTCAATTGTTTGTCTGGTTACTGGCTGCAAATCAACAAACTTTCAGAGTTTCTACTCACGGTGCACGTTATAGATGTGCGCTTTAATCGTTTCGGGCCTGTCCAGTGTGTATCCAGTGATATGGGGGGGGGGGGCTACAAAAAGTAGGACCCCCGGGTGTGGGAGCCGAGAGGCGGTGTGAGCGAATGTACGAAGGAGACCCGAGATAACAAACCCTCTGAATAACCCAGACTGGCCAAGACACAAAGCATGTTTGCTCTTGGAATGCTTGTCTTGGGCTGACGTACTTTGCTGCCGGTGTCCTAAAAGTGAGGCGCCGGTTGCCGTGTCCAAGGGAAACTAAGTGGGAGATAATCGACCAATACTGGGCAACCTTGAGCGTGCAAAATTAAACTACACATCATTTCTAGCATGAAAAGAAACAACAACAACAAAAACCCCACATCCACACACACGAAAAGACCAGAGTGCCCATAACAAGACACGGTTGGCATCTAGCGTTGAATATGAAGGCATTTTTTAAATAGCCTGTATTGGGTAGAAGAAAATCAAAACAGATTTTAAAAACTAGGAACATAGAGCTACGCTGTTAGAGTGCTGTTCCTCGTGTTCAAAATTCCTATATGAAATCATGACGCATGAGATTTTGCTTCTAATATATGTGTTTGGCAGCGTTCTTTAGCCGTCAAGATTTAAGTTAATCAACAAATGAAATTGTTCGATACACAGAATATTTGATGTTGAGGGTGTGAATGAAATCGTAAACTCTGCTTTGCTTTTCCAGCTCTAAAGTACACTTTGGTTAAAAAGCTTCCAATGTCCTCCATTTCTCGAAATCTACTCGTAATTATCCCCGTTTAGGCAACAAAACGATTGTGCGTTTCATTTCGGAAAAGTTTTCTCTTCTTGTCCTCCAGACGTGACGCAACTGCCCGCTAAAAAAAAACCCCAAAACATGTAACGTTGCATATTTGTAGTATTTTATTATTGCTAACTTGAGAGATTTCTGTTGTTATTCGAAGTTAGGGTGATAAAAGTACGATCCAGTCACTCTGTTGACTTTCTGGCTTCATGATCCATGTCGTGACGTCAACAAATCATTGCGCTGCCAAAAAACGGCAAGAATATAGTGAAAGAGATGAGCGATTGCACGTTTAGGTTGTTCACAACGGGTTTTGAAGAAATATTATCATTTCTATGGTGGATTCAGACTGTTTTTGCTCTAAAACTTTCATTATGTATTTTGTGCTTGACATGCCTGATCTGGATCCTATTCCAGCTGTTTAGAAATAGACCCACATTCATAAAAAATATAAGTATTTCTTTTAGGATTATGTGCGAAATCTGAGAGATAAAGAACTTTACAAAGTCCTGGCCCGGAATCAACCTCCTCCGTGAGGCGACAGTGCTAACCACTGACACACCGTACCACCCGGAGAGGCAACGTTTAAAAATCTGTAGCATCATCCCCCCCGCCGGCGTCTCTCCTGCACTTCGTCCACACCGGCTCCTCTTGAACTCGGTGAGCCGCAAAAAAAAAAAAAAAGCTGTTTATATTCATGAGTTTGTGACCGAGTGTTGTAATCGCAGATCAGAATTCTGACTGGAATGTAAACTCGTCGAGAAAACAAACCGGATTTTTGCTTGCAACAACAAAAAATCCCCCCCCCTCATCCCGACCCCGGCCCCCCCCAACCCACCCACCCACCCGAGGCCCTGCGTGTCCCCACGCAGTCTCTGCAACGCACAGCTGCTTATAGCAAAATGCAATAATGGGCGGGTGACAGTCAGGAGCAGAGTGGCTCATGGGAATCTGGCCTGAGTTTCGCTCGCGGAAGGTTCGGGAGGACGTTTTGTATAAGCGGACATCAATCTGAGTGACACCGCCTTCCGCAAACCGATGTAGAAGTGAATATATGAGGAGGGAACGTGAGATCAGACGCTTTCTCAGAGCTTTGGGTTCTCTCTCTCCTCGTGACCCGATCAAAGCTCGTCGCTTTGATCTGTTCACTGCTCAGACGGAAGCTCTCAGCTAATGCGACGGCGTGAGACGCTTTGCGTTTCCGACAATGAGCTTTAAAACAACACAATGTGTTGATATTTGATTTTGAAATTCAATTCAATTTAAACTTTATTTCTATAGCCCTTTGCAATCACCCGGTGACATCCAACGTGCTTCACAACAAAGCTAAAACAATACATTAAGAAATAAATACGAGAATAAATACATAAAAACCAAAAAAAAATAAAACACAGGTGCTGACTGGTGGAGGTGCGGCGGTGCTGCAGGTTGGTGAAGCCATCCAGAAATTCATAAAACCAGAGCATGCAGAATAAAATACACTGCCCTAGACAGAGTTAAAAGCCAACTTAAAAAAGTGAGTTTTCAGTTTTGATTTAAAAATATATAGTATATAGTATATAAAAATTAGATTTTGAAAGAAAGTATAACTGAATTTCTTAAATGTTTTTTGCTAAATTCTGATTTATCTGTTATAAAACGGAGCTGTAGCTAATAGCTTTAATGAATGTAAACATTTTTCCCTCAATAATAACAAGTCAACATTCAATCTCCAATAAACACTGATGTGAAACCGGTTCCAGCAGACCCTTATCATGTGAACAGGTTCTGAAGCATGCAAGGCCTTTAATTACATTATAACACTCATGGTGTCATTCCTCACATATGCATTCAAAATAAAAGCGCCATTTATTTGCTTGAATTGATCACTTCTTTATGGAGGACAAGCAGAAATCAATCTTTGCAGGCTGAACAGTTTCCAGATTTTATTCTCAGCAGATCCATGCAGAATCTGGCGTTTTGGGACTTTGGATGAAACCCATGGACACACAGGGAGAACATGCAAATTCTGCACATAAATTTGCATAATTATATTTTCTCCAGCTACGGGGCTCCCCAAAGTCAAATTAAATGACGTAAACTGGACTTGGGCGATAAAAGCATGTCTGGTTGACCCGATCAGTGAGAAATCTAACTGTGAGGCAAGAGCGTTAACCAGTGCAACGCCATGTGGCCCATAATAAAGTTATATATTATCTAATGTGTTGGAAAAGTGCGATTGGATGTTGTTTTTCCAGTAAGATGAACCCAAACTCCCAAGTCGGGAACAGCTGCGGGTCCGCCGGGCCAAACGGAGCAGCCTTGGGCTCCGGGGATAGAAATCGCTTGGCGAAAATTCTCAATCACATTATCGGTTTTTGCCAGGAAATCAAAAGTCCTGGAAAACGCCAGGGGGGGGGGGGGGGGACCCCCCCAAAACCTAACATGTTTGAATCCGTGTTGACGATGAAGCCATTCGGCCGTTTGATCCTTTATCGGAGAGCAGAAATGACGGACGGGAGTCGGAAGGTAAACGGCGAGGAGCGTTCCGCTCGACTCCGGCGAACAAACCTCAGCAACTCATTCAGACGCGCCTGAATGGCTTCGGGCTCGCCCGCTGTTTGCCGTCCCTCCCCTCGGGGCCCGTGTGATGGATTGGCACCGACGCCGGCGTTTGTCATGGCGACGGTCGCCGGGGTTCAGGCGCTCAAACACGACGTCATGGCGATGCCGAGCGGCCGCCAGCAGACGCACTTATTGACTCATCAGAAGGGGGAGAGAGAGAGAGAAAAAAAAAACAACCCCTATTTGCGAGTGCTAATGCGGGTCATTGTGCGACATTGTCCTCCTGTTTTGAGCTCCGGCCGGACGTGTCGTATTCTGAGAGATCCACATCTCGGCTAATCCCACGCACAATAGCCTCGTTAGCAATTCGCCGAGCGATGACTTCACTTTTCAACGCTCGCGGTTTGAGAGGTGAGAGTTAAAGAATCGGGACTTTGTGCGAGGGGGCGGGGGGGGGGGGGGGGGGGGGGGGGCTCGTGGTCTGAATGGGAGGGCTGAAGTGAGCGTGTCGGGAGCTGAGAGCTACTCTGATGACTTTACTCTCCGAAGCCACTTCAGCCACTCTGCAAGTAAGCCTACAGGGTAATACGCTCCAGAGTGCAGAAATCCCCTGGGAAAATAACACTGAAACTTAAACTCCAACGGTTTTTCTCTGCCCAGAAAACAGGATTAACTAAAAAAAAAAAAAAAACCTCATCTATATCTGCAGATTCCCTCTGGAGAATAGAAATAAAGTGTAGTTTCTTGTTTCCTTACAGATTAATCCGACAACAGGAAGTTTGATTTGAGTTTTTCCCACGTTGAGGAGCAGCTGTGTCATTTGCTCTATGCAATTCAATTCAATTCAACTTTATTTATAGAGCAGCAAATACAACACAGTCATCTCCAGGTGCTTTTAACAGAGAAACGAGAAAAACCCAACGGATCCACATTGAGCAGCAGGTTTATTTACCACTGTGGAAAGAAAAACTGATTTTCCGGCATTAATCACGGCTAAAAGACCCACGAGCGACATTACACCAAACAATAAAGATGCATATTAAAGGTCAGTGTTTATCTATATATTTACTTGGGCCTGTACTTTTTGACATTTTGAACTTCCAGTACGACATCCGTCCGCGGTCACGAAAATCCGATTTGATGGATCGTCCACGCGGCCAGTTTTGACATCGGGCCGGTGATGTCATCGGGGTGACACGGCGGGGCCATTAGCACAAGGTGGCTGTCACTCGGCCGCCCCCCCCCCCCCCACCGGCGGGCCCCGGCGTCGGCGCTCGCCGCGAGCATGGCCTCCGTCTGCCTGTCAGAGCAGCCATGCCCAATCCCACGTCAAGCCCTCCCCGTCCCCCGTCCCCGGCGCGGGGGGGGGGGGGGGGTTCAGGCCGCGGTGAGAGGAAAAGCTAGAAGGTTCTTGTCTGTCAGTACGACGTTAAATCTTCTGTTTCAATTCCTGGAGGAAAGTTGCTTTTTTTCCCTTCAAACCCATCTGGGCCTTTTCGGCAGAAACTGAAGCTAACGGTAGAATTCAAGGCGGCCGCGCAGCAGCGCTATAAAACAAATATCTATACATCAGCGGACAATGGAAAAATGCACAAAAAAAGACATGAATGAGTCAGATTGATCGGTGCTTTGAGACGTTTTGCGAAACCTTTGTGGTTTTGCCTTTGTTTTGCCTCTGTGCTTCATCGGCCCGCCGTCCAAACCGAGGCGAAATTCAAGCCGCTATGTGTACGTTGCTCAAAATGTTTTTGCGTC
This sequence comes from Blennius ocellaris, assembly GCF_963422515.1. Lineage (NCBI taxonomy): Eukaryota > Metazoa > Chordata > Actinopteri > Blenniiformes > Blenniidae > Blennius > Blennius ocellaris. The sequence continues at coordinate 21,745,528 of NC_137669.1, forward strand.
TTATTGCACCGGGGGTCTCTTGTGACGTCCTGTCCCGAACCCCGACCCCCCCCCACCACCACCACCCTCATCCCTGTCCCACACGCTTAATTACATGTTTTACTTCAGTGTGTCTCCGTTGTGTATGATACAATTGTCTACAAATCACCAAGATCGAATTTGTCCCAATCAGGCGAACATGATGTCACCGCGCGTTTGGATTCGCAATCACAAGGTCGAGCAATCCCACGTGAAAACAACCGCGCGTACGAAATATGACATTTCTTGCAGTGCAGGTTTCGGGGGGGTGGAAAGGGGGGGGGGGGGGGGGGGTTTCTTGGCGAGGGTCTGCTGTGCGACCGTGGAGAACCGAGCAACGCTGGAGCAGGTCTGTTAAACATATAAGCAGCGGGAAGGTGGTGCTTCATACAACCTGACTCTGCAATCAGAGCCTCTCTAATCTGTCAGAGACACACAAGTCCCATCATGCAGTTCACCATAGAAAACCACCGGGTTCGTTCACACTGCAGGCCAAAGTGGCCCCATTCTGATTTTCTGCTCACGCTGACCCATATTTTTTTATTTTTTACACACCAAACCCAGGCCTCCATCATAAGTAATATGAATTCAGGTATTTATCTGAAGTTTTTACCTCAGTCGGAACAATCCAGCCGCAAATATGAATAAATTATTGCGTTGGCTCCAACATGGATCGACTGACGCTGACCAGTGTTGCCAGATTGGGTGGGAACCTTTTTAATTATCATTTAGTTCAGTTGTGTGTTGATGTTCCTCATTAGATGTTAAATCATTTCATGGTTTTAATATGAGAGATTTTACATTGTTTGGGCTGGAAACAGGAAATCAGATCTGGCAACCCCGGTGCTGATGCTGAGGCATCAATATTCACATTTTTTTCTTTTCAATTTTCTTGGAAAGGGTTGCCAGTTCAGTTAGAATTCTGATAATATTCGGAGAACAGATGAAGAATTCTTGTCTCCTGCAGCAAAAATGCTCTTTATTTGCTCAGCTGTTGTTGTTTTTTTCCCCCTTTGGTCAATGTTCAACAAAATAAAATAAGCACAATCAAATTTTCTTTCAAAGATGAACAAGACATCAGACTCTGAACTCAGCTTCATAAATATTAAATTTCATTTATACAAGTATACACAATATATTATAAATACACATCTTATATTACAGCTGTACCAGTATATATACAGTTTATGAAGCACCAACAATTACACTTATATCCCAATAGTATTTATATACTACTATTATTATTTAGTTTTTGTAATTATTACTATAATTGGTCATATTATTAAAACTCCTTATGTTCATTCTAGAGCAATATATTTTTCTAGGACATTTGTTTTAAAGGATTTTTCAAATGTGTGAATAGAACTGGAACATTTTAAAGCTTCATCCAGAACATTCCATAGCTGAACCCCCCCCCCCTGACAGAAACTTTTGATCAAAGTGTTAAAAATCCATCCCTGTTGCGCGACTTTCTTTCAAAGTTCATGTTTAAAAAAAAAAAAAAAGCGCTCCCAGATGAATTCGGTATAACTCTTGGACGCCCGATCCTTTCGCATTCCTCAGCCTTTAGCTAATATTCTTTAACGTACGTTTCCCATCCTCTTCTGCCACATCAGATAAAGAAGAATTAAGCGCGGAGGACACCCGATACAAGCCGATGACTACCGATATCAGCATGTGTAGGATTGCGCAACCGTAAATAAAAAACATGCCTCCCCCCCGTCGGTCGAACGCAGCAAAACCGAAACCGACCGAAGCGACTTTCGGTGTTTGTCGGCGCTCAAATAATCCGACCCTGAGGCGGAAACGCTGATTTAATTAGCCAAATAACTAATCCAAATTGGCGACTCGGACCACCGCTAGCGCGACGCCGACGGGGGAATCGGGTCGCGTCGTCCAGCGTCGTACATCAGACGAGACAACACGGTAAGTAACACGTGTATCTTCTTACTTGCCTTTCGCTAATTTCCCCCGCTGGCAGGCAGGCCGGCGCTAGTCAATCTCGCCGTCGTAATGCGCGGCCAAGTTTGCTGCCATTTGTCTTGTGGTATTTTTTCCCGGGCGGTAATGGGGCCAGTCGGTCCTCCTGACATGAGAAGAAGAAAGCATGACCTCAGCGCACGGCTATTTTCTTGACTTAACCTGCCGGTGGAATCAACAACACATATTGAATCAGCGTGTAGGTGTGTGTGTGTGTGTGTGTGTGTGTGTGTGTGTGTGTGTGTGTGTGTGTGTGTGTGTGTGTTGTATGAGGTCATACATGTGAGAGCAATAAATACATCAATCTTAATCTACTCCTTTGGTCTATTCACTTGTATGTTGCCTCTCACACAGCAAAACAGTGTCAAGAGTTGCGTTTTATATCCTTATTCGTTTTTCTTTTTAATTTTTTAAAAACATTTTCGGGGTGAACTGGGGTAATCACGGGGGGAGGAAAGCGTTGGAAACACTGCCTGAGCTGAACCCAAACACTTTTTGCATGACGGATGACGGCGGAGGAATCCGATAACGAGACTGGAGGACGAGGGATGATTTGTCTGTTTCGCCACACCTCCGCACACTCGCCGCTCTCTGTGTTAGCATCATCGCTTACGACCGTCCTGCCATGACGGCTGCAGGTTTTTGTCCGTCCCGTCACAGCCGTAATCTTTTAATGGACCGGAGGTCAGACGAGAGCTTGCGTGAAGTTTCAACTCTTCAGAGAAGATTGATCTGCTCGTGAAGCAGAAAAAGTTTAAAAAACAAGTTATCTGCAAAAGATGAAGTGATGAAAAAAAAACTAACTTAATGTGATTTATTGAATTTAATTGAATTTACTGAGTGAAAGTCAGATTTGTTTAATGGAGGATACTTAAAGTGCGGGAGGAAAAGCCCCTAAAGCCCACCTCTCACAACAGCAGGTGATTTATGGTCGAACACCAAGTTCCGTGAAGTTTTTCCACATTACAACATATAACATATCGCCTCCTGCAAAACCTGGTGGGTCTTTATACGTAGTCTGAAACTTGTTGCTCCACTCATTTCAGGATGGATCTAAATAAATCCAAATCAGCAGGAGAAATGCTTCATGATATTCAACCTACAGAAAATACATGAAGTTATTAAACATTTTAGGTTTTGTACGTATTCTATATTTTGTATTTTAAAGACGTGAGTGAAATGTCGTCTGTAAAGAAGTTTATCAAAAGCAGCAGGACCATTTTCGAGGTAAGCTGCTATAAGTTAAGAGAAAGATTGTCTTTAATACTATGTGCAAGTATGTTTTTATTTTTTAAGTTTATACCATTATCATTTTTCCTCTTTCTGCATGTGTGTCCTCGTCAGTTTGTCTATTTATTATACTTAGTTTTTTGATCTGCTTCCCAATTCGTTTCTGCAACTTTTCCCTTTTCTCAATCAAGTGTCCTGGAATATGATTTTTTTTGTTTGTTTGGAACTTCGTTAAAGGTTTTTGAACGCTTGTCTGCACCCTGGGTTGTTTCCCCGCCGGCTCCTGAACGCACATCAATTTGTTCTCATGTAGCCCGAGTACAAAAACTGCATTTTTTTCCAAACACGTAAACCGAAACTTATTGTTCTCTGACGGACAACTGGCAGTAAAAGCAGGGAAATAAGATTAGAGGAGGCAAAAGCTGAATCCCTGGACATTGTCAAACAGTGCTGGAAGTCAACGGTTATACATTTCTCCGTCCGTTTGATGACTTTTCTCAGATTTTCTTTTTTATCCGAAGCACTTTTTAATGGCGGTTTTGAAAGATGGACAAAAATAAGGGCTTGTTTGTGTCGGACTCAGTCAGTAGCTCCTCGGTGGCTTCAAAAGAAAACAACAACAAAAAAAAAAAATCCCACCAGACGCCCAGAAAATGTTCTGTGTTTGATTATAACCGGTACGTTTGAATCACCTGATGACAACGGCGTTGCGGTCGTCGTGGTTTCCGTCTCCGCAAGCGTTGACGTTAATCAGACGCTTACCGCCTGTCACTTGTTGACGGCGTGTGTAACGATACCGCCCGGTGTTCGGTTCCCCGTCTAGTTCGCCGTCTGATTAATCAATTACGTTTCCCCAAAAATCATCGACCCTCAGAGGCAACGTGGCCGGCGCGTCCAACAAATGTGAAGCTTTGCGTTTATTAATGCTGACTCCTTTCGGGCACATTTGATTTTTTGGAACGTTTTCTTACAGACTGTAGGATCAAATTTATATATATATATCTTTAAAATTACAAAATACATTTGTAGGTAGCTATAATAAATGTGGCGGGATTCATGGATCCTCCATGGCAGGATTCAGGATTCTATTATTTGTCGTTATATTATTTGAAATACCATGAAAAGCTGACGTTTGTCTCCCTCAACGATCTAGATAGATAGATAGATAGATAAATACTTTAATGATCTCCAAGAGAAATTCGCAGATCTCCAGAAGTTCATTACGCAGGAGGGGAAGAGACGAGAACTTGGGTTGTTTTCATTTGTAAAGGTATTTATTCTGGCTACACGAGAATCTATCTGTGATGCAAAGACATTTTATAGGCCATTTCTCATTTCATTTTTTCATTTTTCATTTGATTATTTATTTCATTCATTTAAAACGATGCAACAGCAGCATTTCATATGAATGAAAAGGAACAGAAAGGAGTAAAACTTAGAATGTTCTGCCTCTTATCAACACTAAATCATTTACAGTTCCAGTTCAGTTCATTTGAGTGTCACATGCAGCATCTTTTTCCAAAACATCAAACACAAAATACATCAATAAGGTTGATCTGCTCCTCCGCAGTGTCGTATTTCTGTAACATTGATCATTTAACAAGTTTCTTAAACACATCAATGGATTTAGAAGTTTTAATTATACAATCAAGACCGACTCCTTCCATTAAGATGCATTTTTCCTTTACGGCCGATTGAAACCTGGGTTTTGTAAAAAACCTCAGTTCCTTTCAGTTCATATCTACTTTTTCTCTCTTGGCCAATCTGTTTTGCAATTTGTTCGGTAACATTTCCCGATGAGCTTTAAACATGGTTTTTAGAAGGTTATACTCCACTAAGTCTATAAATTTCAGCGTTTTTAGTTGTATAAACTAATTTCTGTACAGTAACATGGTTTTTGGAGCCATGAAAAGTTATTGAGGGTTGGAAATGCACGGTCCGCCATTGCTTTTTTTTCCGCCATAACAATTTTCCATGTTTTCTTTCTCTCCAAACATGAATTTGTATAAAAACCTCTTGTTTCCTGTATTCTCACTGCTCAAAGTTTATTCATTCCACTGCCACCCACACCCAGGTTTTCCTTTGTATTTCTTTGGGTTTCAAACGACCACCTTGTTTCATAAATCACTTTGCATAAATAAAACCAACTCCCAATGAAATATAGCTTGAATATGAATTTTCGGGAAAATCATCACTCGCTCGACCAGGTGAGCGCTGCAGACTGTGCTGTCACCGTCTCAATGTTCAATATTGCGTCTCGGGTTTCCGTGCGTTTGACGAATGCGACGCTTTACGAAAATATTTTTCCATGTTTCTGCGTTTGTGTTGGTTCACGTAATGAACATGTGTCACCACCGTTAAGGAAAGACAAATTGAACCGGGTTGAAAAATCAAGCTGTTCTGACCTTTTTCCTCATTTTCACATCGAGCCACAGACTCCTGCTGGAATTAAAGGAATTATCTTGTGTTTCTTTTATTGCTTTTCATCACATGGATTACCCCTCAACAAGACGAAGTACTGTGACAATGACAACACATATCTGAGCACAAAAAAAAAAAAATGATTCACAACTTCTGGCACGTCGTATCTCAACCTGGGTCGTCATTATATTCTAAAACTCCCATTGTTATTGTGTCTGGTGTCAAAGCCACTGCAGTTTGAGAAGCGGAGACCACATGGAGATCTCCCCAAACTGATTAAAAAGCACATTTACTCGCTCTTCAAAACACGAAGCCCGAGATATTGCTTTCCCCTCGTCGGGGAGGCGGCTGTCTTCCCGTTGTCTGGATATCGCTGGATGACCACACATCGGAGCCGCGATAACGCGGCGGTGATTTCCCTGCTGGTCGCCGCCAAGCCTGCTACTGTGCCAAGATTTGATTTATAACACTCCGAGAGGATGCATTTTTAACCTCATAACATCACATTTTTTTTTTATGACAACCATATGGGAAAGCAGCAGCCCGAAAGACATGACCGCATCCCCGCGTGCACTCGCAAGGCGAGGCGAGCCATTAAGTCCTCGACGCGCTTCTTCTCCGTGTTTTCAAACAACGTGGGATGGAGTCGTGATGGCAGGAGGGGAGGAACAACATCATCATCATCGCCGTCGACAGCGCCGCCGCTTCGCCTGACGTGACCCGCCGATTTTAAGGAGGCGTTTGTCGAACCCGGTGATTCGGGTCACACGGCCCGTCAGCCATTACATTATGACCACCGGCCGGTGAGGTGAACAACGCTGATTATCTCTTTATCGCGGGGGCCTGTTAGCGGGGGAGGACGTATTTACTGGTGATTCACACCAGATGTGCCCGGTCTGCGCTCTCTTTACGGAGTAATCACGCTTTTCTTTCATATTTAAAAACACTGTCACTCACATTTTCGATTGAGTTTTTCCATGTCTATTTCAACCATTTAAAGGAAATGTCAGTTCTCACATTAGTGTCTGGTTTAGTCGAAAAACCGCGGTAATTGTAAAGTAGTTGTTTTGGGTCAAGTCATAGAAAGAAACAAAAGAAACTGTCTAAAGAAAAGCAATGCAAAGTATGAAAGTAGACGCTTAAGAGTCCTTAAAGTCACTCGTCTCATCGCAGAAAGTGGATGTTTTATAGTTGACGGTGCTCATTTAACTCCGCCACAGCTTCCCGAGTCGCCCGACGTTGCTCTCCCCGCTTTGCACGACTTCCTTACGACACATATCCACACGTTGGTGAAGGACACCAGGTTCACGGGTAAACGACGCTCAGACACAAACCAGATGAGTTCGACCTGAGCGCTGAAAGGACAAGAGCCGCGTTGCACGTAGTTTACTGAATGTTTACTGAACGTTTGCTTGGTTCAGACGTTAATAAAATGGGCCAAAATGTAACTTTACTTTCAAGTGTTTCGTTAACTACCTCGCCTTAAAATGAACATTACCGCTCTACCTCACTCTGCCTCACTCTACCTCACTCTACCTCACTCACCAAATGGACATTACAATTCAACCATTCACTGTTGCTGTCTATTTATTCTATTTCACTGTTCCACGGACCCACTTCAAAGCCAGAGGAGACTTGTCCTTTGAAGCTGCTGCTCCTAGATTGTGGAACGACCTTCCTTTGTTGCCGCGTGTCGCCGAATCTGTGGATTCTTTTAAGAAGCAGCTGAAAACACAGCTGTTCAGACAAGCTTTTAGTTGACATGGCTGTGATTGGTTTTATCTTTATTCCGTCCGTACTATTTTATTATTTTTATGCCTCTGTGAAGCACCTTATGATTTTATCTGTGAAAGGTGCTATATAAATAAAGTTCATTCTTCTTCTTCTTGTATTTTATACCCATACTTTGTCACTTTGCTGTCCATATGATTATATGTTGTATATATTTTTAAATGGTCATTTTTAATATTATTGTTCCATGCCTTTTTGCACTGTGGGTCCGAGACGACTGAAATTCCATCTGTGCTGTGTGTCATGCATATTAGCACACTTGACAATAAAGCCGACTTTGACTTTGACTTAACTTTGACAATTAGTAGTACTTTTCTGATATTGATGTCGGAGACTGTATGAAATAGTCTTTAGACAAGAGCACGTTAGACGTCTATCAGGTGGTCCTAATGTAATGGCTCATGTATGTGTGGGCCAAATGAGTAAACGGAGAATCTCTACCTCCCCACAGCCTGTGCAGCAATAATGCGTAGGATTCTGGCGAAGCTTTCCCTCGGTGAGGTCGGGGGGAGGGAGTGACACCGTTAACGCAGACCTGGAATACCTCCCAGGCAGCCGCCGCATTAATGCTGAAAACTGCAGAAAGAGCGTGTCGGACACGTCTTGCGGCGGACGGACAGTCGTTCACCTGGTGATGCGGGCGGGCGTGTTTCACCCCAATCTGTCAGGGGCGCCGGCCGTGCTACAAACCAGACGCTCGCCTGATGCTTCTCGGCGGCGAATTCCTCGGCCGCTGATCAGAAACAAACGTCTCATTAAGCTGTCGGGGTTGATGGATTGATTCCCCTTTAAGAGTTTTCTCCTTGAAGCAAAGTGATTTTGTTTTTTGATGCGTGCAGGCGATAATTTGGTGTCGAGGTCCCGGCCGGGAGACGGAGAAGAAGTGGTGGTAAAAAACAAAAAATTTAAATAAAAAATCGGGCGAAGCAGAGAGAGAGGTGTGTTTACCGTTAATCTGTCACATCAGATAAAGCCGGGAGCGCGGCCATGGTTTACATCACGTCACGTTGTTGTACGGGTCACAGGGCCAACACTAAACACAATCAATGTCTGCCCCCCCCCCCCCTCCAGGACACACCACCGGGGGTACTTAGGGCTTATTTGAGTATTTGTCTATGAACTTGTCATGCACTAAAGCCACTATTACCCAGTGCAAATAAATGGAGACTAATTTGGCGAGTGGGGAGGGAAAGCACCGCCACATGGTGCCTGACCCCCCGTGACACCGGGTTTGACCAAGTCGCCGGTCTGTTTGTTGCTCCTAGTGTTTCCACAGATGACAGAAGTGGGCGGCGGGGGGGGGGAGGAGGGGGTTGGCGGCGAAACGGCGTTTCCCCACTTTTCACATCTGCGATCCGACGCCGTGCCCACGATGTCCAACGACGTCCAAAAAGGCAAGCTGTAAAGTCAGCTGACAGACCCCAAACCGCCGGGATCCAGTGGGGGGAAAAAAAAAATCACTTCTAAAGTTTTTGTAACTTGGTGATGAATCTGCGGCTGGAGTTTGCCGCTCCACAGGGAAATCCTCCTCAAACCACCATTGTTGTGCAACTGAATGAAAATGAGCCACCGATTACAGTCAGAAGTACGTCTTGCTAAAGAAGTGGTGTCGTCTTACTGGGTGCAGCAATAACTAATGAGCCAAACTCTCGGAGAGACACCCCGCGTCTTTTTGCATTTCAGTGACACGTTAGCTGATTCAATGTTTAGGAATTCCAAACGTTTATTGGGATAAATTATGTAAATCATCACTACAAAACAAACAACAAGGGCCAACTCCTGGCCTGGCATGCATACGACATCATTTTCAGTATTTCTGTCATTTTGGTGTTATTGGAGATCAGAAACGTGAAGCTTTTCTGAAATAAATACAGGAAAACGACTCGTTTTCACTTGAAAAGTTGCTGCGTATCTTAAACTAGTCTTATCAGGGACGGTAACTTTAACTTAAACCGGTCGTATTATTCAGCTTTTCAAGACTTCACGTGGTCTCGTTGGTTCAGGAACCTTGTTTTCAAGGTTTCCAGCTCCTCCTCGATTTTCCCTCCGTTTCAATCTTCGATCCCAGGAGCTACATTCCGAATCTGCTGTGTCTGTGTGAGCTGGACTGACCTCGGCCAAAAAAAACCTTGAGTTCTGTTCAAACCTCATATCAATGCACCTGTTTCACGTTTCCGCACCAATGCTTGATGACATTATTTGACCGTACAACATCAGTCATACGTCGTCTTAATGAAGCCAGATTCTGAAATTCCCGTGGTCTGAGTGTCGGATCGGCCCGGACTTTCAGCCGTCAGCGTCACTCCTCAGGTTCAATATAAACGCTCGTGTCTGAGGATCGGCGTGTTTCTTTGACCCGGAGTGACGGCGGCAGCTTTCCACAAGTCCTTCAGAAAGACTGACCTGCGTGAGACGACGGCGTCCCGGCGGTTTGGCGTAGGAAACACTCATGAATCAATACTTTTGATCTTTGAAATGCGGAATAAATCTTAAGGTGGAACAAACGTGAACTCAACTCCAAAGGGATCTATCAACAGTTTCCAATATTGATTGAGTGATTCGACTTTCCACTCAAACAGTCCGGAGAGAAAAAGACGAGAGCCGCCGACCTTCGAAGAATTATGCGGTCATCGCTGCGATTTAACAAGCGCAAAACCCTAAACTAGCGGGAAGCCGAGAGGACGAACGCCGACAAATCCTTCGCTCTCTCTCTCCGTTTTGGCTTCCATCGAGCTCAGAATGCAGCTTTTCAGTCAAAAAAATCTAAGTCAATTTGTGGGAAATTGGCTGGCGTTGCTCGGTATTGTGCAAGCTGCAGAAACATCTACGATTACTAAAGACTAAACATTCAGCTTCGCAGGACGAGGTGAAGCGCTGAGGACATTGTGTAAAAACCGTGATCCAGCGTGTGCCATGGAAAGTCTGCGTAGACACTATTTATTTTGATTTTTTTTTAACGATTCATGCCGAGGTTGTTATATTTTGCGATCGTAACCACAACCGACAACGGATGCCCACCTTTTCCTATGACGTCTCGGTTTGCCAACCCTGTTTGATCACACTGACATGCTTTACGCTGGTTGAATGATGTCATGTGTTAGACAGTAAATCATATTTCTGTGTTCCGTGTTGGGTTTCTAACACAATTCGACTCATTACGATAGAAAATGACTTCAGTTTTTAAAAAGGTTTTCCACGACTGGAGACAAAATGTACACGAGGACCTAACGGGTGCCCCTGCAAATATAGCAGTGCTGTAAAAAATGTTTTGCAATCCATCCCTCCATGCCACAACTCGCCCCGCGGTTTTGTTGTGTACTTTTGTTACTATGGAAGTGTAATTGAAATAGACGTGTGGACAGGGAAAAGATTTGCCATGTGGGGAAGCTGTTATCTCAGCTGAAATCAGTGTGTTTCTAATCAACCAGAAAACACACAAGACGCCCAATCGCACACCGCCGCCACCAGGTGCAGACAATCACACCGTCAGGAGCAGGTGAAACACATCAGGGGAAGTCAAGGAGCCTGAAACCAGAGTCAGGATCGAAAAGTAACACAAGAAACAGAACATGCACCATGACAATCATAAAAAAAAGACATAATAAAAGATATTAAATTAATACGTAGGGGTACGCATATTGTTTTATTTGTCTCAATATTATGAACACAGATCAAATTTATTACTTGGAACAATAAAAAAAACTTTTATTGAGGAAAACAAGAAAAAATATATAATGATGTTACATAAAACAAGGAAAAAAGTGTTCTTTTTATATATTATTTGACATGTCTGAAACTTAATACCAAATAATAGTAAAAAATGAATAAAAAGGTATAATATGGCTTGTTTTTCTGAATTAAACATGTTGATATGTGGACAACCTGCAATTGTCTTACAGTGTGTGGAAAGAATCTGTGACTATAAAAGGTATTATTTTCGAAAGTATATCTGAGGCCTGTTAACAGTAAACAAGCGTCCGCCCCTCGGCTGAAGCGACGCCGCCGTCCCACATTACCTCAGCGTGTTTTGTCGTCTCTGACGAGGGTCGCCTGAAGTCCACCTCCTAATGACTCCCAACAACCCCACAAACCACCACGGCTGGCAAGCCTCAGCCTGAAAAAGCAAACAAAAGGCACTCGTAAGGACTCACTTCCACTTACAGTCGCCCACGCAAACACAGGCTTTCCACCAACTCTCGGTTCTCTGCAACCTCCATGATTACGAGGAGGTGAGCGGCTCTGCGGAGCGCCGCGAAAAACAAAGATTTACAGACGATAGTCACAGTGGCTGAGCCGTCCATGAGATAATGGCCACGTATGATTATTCAAATCTAAACCATACATATAAAAGACGAACTCAGGTAGGAAAAAAAACAAGTGAATTCAGAAGAAGCTGGCACGGAGCTGCTTCCAGATGTTCAGCTGGCACGTTTCCTGCAAAGGTTCAAAGACTAATGTCAGCTAATGTAGGCTCATTATAAAGCAGCAGCAGATTTTTATCACGGGCCGCGCATGATTTTTTATCTCACTGAATGGCTCGGGTTTCATCGGAAAAATAATTCAAAGAAGCAGCGATTATTAAAAGCAACAGTAGAGTAATTCATCATGTGCCGCGCAGTTTGACTCCAGGTCAACGCCGAATGGCGGAATACAGTTCTGTTCACAGTCAAAATGTTAAAATCAATAAATAGGCTCCAGCATGTGCAATAGTATATCTGGTCGCCAGCGTTACACAAATCCTATTATATATCCAAGAAATCGTTGAAACCGGCAGAAAATATTAGATGTAGAAACTTGACAGTGAAAACAGGAAGTAAAGCCATGAAGCTAAATGCTAATTTTATTGTTGGGACCATAGATATATATCACTAGATGCCTCATGTTGCTGCCTGTGATGTGCCTACAGCGCCGCCATCTTGGGCAGGTCACCTGCTTGTGCTAAACATTTAGACCCCAGGCTAGAAAATCCACAAAAACATTCGTAGCTCGCTTGCTAGTCCGCGTAGCGACACAAAAAATACCTCATTTTAAAGCTGAGGAAAAAATCTATCTCATGGAAAAATTATTGGGAGGGGGGGGGAAAGTCTTCCACGAGCGGGTGACCTCCCCAAGATGGTGGCGCTGTAGGCACGTCGGCATCTATTGTGTTTATATCTATGGTTGGGACCAGTTTGCTGTGATGAAACCATCAACTAACACCACTGGTGTTATCGTGAACACCACTTGACCCAAGACCAGAGCCTCCCAGACCCCGACCAGTAAACCCCCCCCCCCCCCCACCCCAAACAATATGTTTCATAATAAAGTCCACTATGATTCAACTAGTAACTGTAATCAAGGTTTACCTTTCATTCACTCGCAGGTCACGACCATCTATTCTAATGTATTCTGGCTTTGCCAGCATTTTATTGTTCGTGAAGGCCTGAAGGAGTCCAGCAAAATCAAAAACAAAACAAGGAGAAGATTGAGTTAAATTCCAAAAGTTCAAATTACAGTCATTTTTTTTTTTTTTTGGTTTATTTCTTGGAACACCAAGACGCGTTGCCCTAATTTGGCGTGTGGTGACTAGCACCCTCTTGTGATATGGCAGCAGCCTCTCCGTCACCTCGGAGCTGGACAAATAACCCGACGCCGTCCAGCTTCTGCCTGGAAAGCTTTGAGCTGCGATCCAGATCTGGCCCGGCCTCCTGTTTGCTCTGCGCCGCCGTGATCCTGAGCAGCCGCGGCGACACCGACAGCAAACTGTGATTAGAACAGGAACGCGCTGTAACTCCAAAGAATAATAAAGCACTCAGATAAGGAACATTTATGCTGGATTTCTCATTTTCTGTCATTTCTAATACCGCATGTCCAGAGAGACAGTTTTATTTTGGAAAAAAAACATATTGTGTGATGGCTTCTCAGTGTTACCGATGAAATCGACTGAGAATACCAGCTACTAAATGTTGCTCAGTTCAGATTTAATTTATTTTTAAATGCAGGCTAAATTCATTTTCCTGTAGAAAATAACATTAAAAGTCTCTACTGTTGTTTTGTCACCAAACATCAAGACTACCTCTCTTCATCACGGGAAAATGACTGAGGAACATAACACATCATAGCAACACACCATAGCAACACATCATAGCAACATATAACTACACACCATAGCAACACACCATAACAACACACCATAGCAACAAATCATAGCAACATGTCATAGCTACACACCATAGCAACACACCATAGCAACACATCATAGCAACACGCCATAGCAACACATCATAGCAACACGCCATAGCAACACACCATAGCAACACACCATAACAACACATCATAGAAACATATAGCAACATGACATAGCAACACATAATAGCAACACGCCATAGCAACACATCATGTCAACATGTCACAGCAACATGACATAGCAACACACCATAACATGAGATAACAACACATCATAGCAACACACCATAGCAACAAATCATAGCAACATATAACTACACACCATAGCAACACACCATAACAACACACCATAGCAACACATCATAGAAACACGCCATAGCAACACACCATAGCAACACACCATAGCAACACACCATAGCAACACACCATAACAACACATCATAGAAACATATAGCAACATGACATAGCAACACATAATAGCAACACGCCATAGCAACACATCATGTCAACATGTCACAGCAACATGACATAGCAACACACCATAACATGAGATAACAACACATCATAGCAACACACCATAGCAACAAATCATAGCAACATATAACTACACACCATAGCAACACACCATAACAACACACCATAGCAACACATCATAGAAACACGCCATAGCAACACACCATAGCAACACACCATAGCAACACACCATAACAACACACCATAGCAACACATCATAGAAACATATAGCAACATGACATAGCAACACATCATGTCAACATGTCACAGCAACATGACATAGCAACACACCATAACATGAGAAAACAACACATCATAGCAACATGCCATAGCAACCTACCATGGGTGGATGATATAACACACCATAGCAACATGCTATAGTAATTTGCTATAGCAACATGCTATAGTAATTTGCTATAGCAACACAGCATAACAACACAATAGTAGAAATATGCCTACCACAAACGTAGATATTCATTGGTGAGTCTTGATTTCAAAGGGAGCGAAGTTGAAATACAAATATACAAGTTTCTTAAGTAAGACAAAAAAAACTAAACCTAAAAGTTTGAACTTATTACAATAATCTGAATATTTGTACGTTGGCGCTTGCACTCAAGAATGTAATTCAACGAGGCCTCTGATGCTACAACTAAAACCTGAAGAAAAAAGTAATGCAATTTTTTTTAACGGTAAACAAAACGTAAACAGTGTGCTCAGACATGAAAAGTAAAGAGTGTGCCAAGTAAAACAATTTCAAAAACATAAACAGAAAGTAAACGTTAGATTAACGGTGTAAAAAAAGAAGTAAACAGTGTCAACATATAAACACAAGGTAAAGAAGCCGAGATCTGGAAGTAAACAAAGTGCAGGAAATGTAAACAAAATGGAAAGCGTGCAAAAACCTGAACTAAAGTAAACAGTGCAGAATAAAATCAGCTGCAAATCGAGATTCAGCACAGCAGAGCACAGACTTGGTAGGTTTTTATTTTTGTTTTGTTTTTTCTGAACATTATACATCATGCAACCAAAATACATGAAACTAGTCCACAGGAGCCGTTCCACAGTCCTTCCAGCAGGACAACTCTGATTTCTGCTTTGGGGCCATAAAAAAACTCTTGTTATTGACTTGATAGTTTTATAGTTGACAATCAATGGACTAACAATCCAACTTGGTCGTCTGTCCAACAGAATGTCTCCGTTCTCCTGTTGTGTGTGTGCAGTTTCAATGCATAAACAACCAACAGCACCCACCAGTGGCCCAACATGGAAAAACGACTTTATTTTCCAAAATAAACGCGCAAAAACAATATATAGATTTGTTTTTATATAGAGGGAGGAAACCTTAAAAAGTAAAAAAAAAAAAAAATTCCTAAAGCCCAATTATAAAAATATGCAGATACTTCCCGTCGTCATCAGTTTGAATCGCACCACAGGGTCATTACTTACAATAAAAGTAAATAGAAGACAAACTGCCAGCCGTCATGTTTCATTAGAAAGGCTTGGCTTTTATTCCTGAGCTAATGAGACACTTCGGAGGACAACTCGCCCTAATTGGCGGAGGAAAGTCACGTCGTGGTCGCCGGCCGCTCGGCGGGGAGATCCCCCCGAAATGTGAGTCGTCTCTGTTTGGACGTAATTATACCATCACTTTCACAGCTGCTTGGCATTATGCTCAATTTGCCGCGACGCGCCCCGATAGCGGCGCGCCGCCTCGTGCCGCCGCCGCCGCCGCTCCGCCTCCGCCACCATATATTTGATTTGGCATGGGGATGCGCGCAGCTGTCTGCTTGACGTCCCTAATGTGACACGACTCCGCCGTCCGCCCGGCCCACGGACAGAGGGTCAGCGGCACTTTTTCGCTCTGATTGCCGGACGCCCCTCCCTTTAACTGCGTGTGTGTCTGCGCATGTAACCGTGAGCAAATGTGATTAATCCGCAAAACCGACACGCTCCCCCCGAGCGTCCCCCCTCCCCCCCCCCCCTTTAATAAATCTGATCTCAGTTTAGCGGTTTTAGGGCCACAGACCTGCTTGGTTTTCGGTCTCGATGTTGATTTTTTATTCCCTCGGCTCGTCGACCACGCGTTACCTGAGTTTCCACGCTCTGGTCGGTGTCCGAGGCGACGGCCTCTGCGCTGAAAGGTCGCTCGCGCCGCGCCGCCTCAATGGGCTCCATTGTGCGCGGCGAGGAATACCGTGACCCCCCCCCCGTCCTTATCGGGACAGAAACGAGTTCCAGACCTGCGGCGGACGCTTCAAACGGAGACGAAGGGGGGGAAAAAAAATGTGCTATCTCAGATCTCCGAGGTGATTTGTCATCCACTTTGTAAGGCTGTTTGAAAAATATTGTCACCGTGACTCACACTCGTCGCTTTTTAAGGTACGTTATCAGCCGGGCGAGAGTCCGCCAGCGCAGGT
Organism: Blennius ocellaris; assembly: GCF_963422515.1. Lineage (NCBI taxonomy): Eukaryota > Metazoa > Chordata > Actinopteri > Blenniiformes > Blenniidae > Blennius > Blennius ocellaris. Next base: position 21,762,063 of record NC_137669.1, read on the forward strand.
CGTGGTTAATGCTTTCTGTCGGTGGAGGTCATACCGAGGGCCTCCGGAGTAAACCCTATACCTCACTTTTCCTATTTTTACTTTTTACACGCCTGCTGCACTCAAGAGTCTAAACGTATAATCCCACTTTCTGGCAGCGGAGTTGAAACGACAGATTTCACCTCTTTCTGATCCCGTCGCGAACAAAAAAAAAAGTATCTGGTGCGATTCAGGAGCTCCATGTTCTCCTTGTGCGTGCACCTCCGGGTATTTTGAATTTGTCTCCACTGAGAAACACTTAGGAACTTTACACCTGTGTAGACATGTACAGGTAGAGCTGGGCGATTTGGCCTTAACATTTTTTAAATCTATGATTTAAAAAATAAATAAATTGGAGTTTTGATTCCATTTTTTTCTCAATGCTCTCAAAAAAGTACTGCAGACATCATATATATTGTCATTGCTGTAACTGTCCTCAGAGTTAAAATACATATAAACAATCCAGTGTTTATACATATATTTATGTCGGATTTATTTCAGTAGCGGGTTCAATACATTAGAATTAATGTATTGTGTACGACTAATTCAATGAATAATGCAATTCAATGTAAAGCATCTTTGAGTGCCTAGAAAAGCACTATATAAAACCAATGCATTATTATTATTATTAAATACTACATTGACTAAGAGTACGGTAGTTGTCTAAACGAAACCTCAAAATGTAATTTTGCATTTTAACTTGAAAGCATTAGTTGGAGTTTCAGTGGATATTCTCATCAGTATCTCAGCGCATACAAAGCAATTCTAAACTACAGTCGATTGCACCATGAAGGGTTAACCAGAGGCACCATGGGGGGGCACAAAAATAATGGAGAATATTGGAAGTAGGTCCGGTAACGAGCCGGTGATGATTTGCGATGTGCAGTCTGAGTACGTGTGAGTCTGTTGGCTTGTGTTCACGAGTCTCACTGCGATAACAAAGTGCCGATTTTGGGGTTTTTTTCTCCCCCAATGACGCTTATTTCAAGTGTTTGCGCGCTGGAAAAAGCCGCCGACGGGCTCGAGTCGGCTTTTCAAAATCGAGCAGCCTCATTAAAATCAACTCTGCGGAGTGTGGAACTAACAAACACTGGCACGCCGCACGTTTTTAACGCTCGCCTCAAATAAGCATCGACGATTCAGTTGTGTGTGTGTGTGTTCGGGATGGAGCGAGGCGAGCCACGGGACTTCATGCTCATTCAATCACCGACTCCATATCTGTCATCGCTGATGGAAACGCAGCGGCTATAAAACCCCGCCGAACCCCTCCGACCCCCAACTCTGGAGATCTCGTGTTCACGTTAGATCTGCAGAGCTGATAAATCCATTACGCGGGAATGGAAAACCCACATTTTTAGTCTTCTCAAGGGGTGAAAGCTGCTTTTACGCTAACCGATTCCCTCACTTCCCCGTGTACTAAATATAACACTGCATCACCTCCAAACAGGAAGTCAGCGTTTCCAAACCGCCTGGATGTGTCCGATGGGGGGGGGAAAGACGATTTAAGTCAACATGTTGATTAGGAGTAATATCGAGGTGTGCTTCTTCTTTCACCGCTCCGCTGATGGCTTTTCCATGAGACCAGATGCGTTACTCTTTGCGAGTATGACCGTAAGTCTCCGTGCTCTCAGAAGTCCGGTGGATTAGCGAGCGGCTGGTGTGTACTTTGGAAGACGGTCCATCCGTCTTCACTCGAGGCTTCCCAGTAGAGGTTACAACAACTCTGGGCCGCTAGCGCTGACCAAGGATTGAATTCAAGCCCCGGGAAGCGCTTCCAAAATAGCTGTGGTGTCCGGCTAAGTGCTTTCACACCCGTTTTCCTGAGACAAAATGTAAATTCGATCCGTTTTAGCGAGTAAACGGTGAATTAACTTGACTTGTCAACACACATTTCCACCTCATCGGGGCTCCCAGAGCGGTTCAGGCTGGTGGCTGGACTCTCGCACACCAACATACATTGGGTGTTCGGTATCTTATCCAAGGTCACTTTGATATATGGACGGCGCAAGATGGGGGATCGTATCGCCACCCTTCTAATTGGAAGATGACCCACTTCAGTAAATGAGACGGTTTTACCGTCACACCTTCTTCAGTTGCTCCGATCCAAACGTCACAACCGAGTGTCGTGTTCGTACACAGACTAACAGCCTTTTATTGTCATTTGTGTGTATTTCTGTTTTTGTTATTACTCTATTTTGAAGCTTCCGTACTTCGTTCACCATCATCAGCCTACTGTGGACCTACAATCCCCTATTTCAGTGTTTTTCAACCACGGTGCCACGGCACACTGGTGTTTCCGCGAGATCTAGTCAGGTGTGCCGTGGGAAATTGTCCAATTTCACATTTTTTTCTAAAAATCATTTGCTCTCACAGCCGCTGTCAGCTGTGAGAGCAGTGTGTTTGAGAGTAATCATGTATAAATACTCTTCACCACTAGAGGGCAGCACAGAACTTTGCCGGTGAAATGTAAAGTGGCAGACGTCAGTGTGGTTCATCTCCACCTCCTGCTGCCATCTTGTATCAAAGTACTGTGTCAGTGACAGTGAGGGAGAAGTTTTTGAAAAGGAAGAATGTGAACCAGGATCTCAGCTCTTCATCCATCAGGTCCAGGTTTCACACTGACGGAGTCACTATTAAAAAAAGGACTTGGTTTCTGGATTTATTTGATTCCTGTTGATAAAACTTTGATGAGAATGACTTAATATTGTTAATAGAGGCTACAGAGTTTAACATTTTAACATTTTCGGGTGGTGGTGTGACTCCAGATTTTTCCAAAGAAAAAAGTGTGTCTTGACTCAAAAAGGTTGAAAAACACTGACCTATATTACGGTTAAATTAGTTATATTACAGTCTCTCTCTCTATATATACATCATAAGTCTGGGTTTCCTTGAGTGCAAGTCCACCACTTCATGTAATAAGTTTGATGTTGTGGAGTTCTGAAACCCCGAAGCAGAGCAGGTGCAATTAGCAATGGTTTATTGATATTTGCAAGGCCTGGGAGAAGAGGAATGGAGGCTCCGGGGGGCAGAGTGCACAGGTGAGAGGAGCGCTGCACCGGGAGGAGGTGCAGTGAGGAGCCGTGAAGTCCTGCAGCAGGGGAGAGCACTGCGTGGAGAGCAGAAGAGAGGAGGTTGGCCGAAGACGCTCGAGGCAGGGAGTCGTGGAGAGCATTTAGGAAAGCAGGTGACTCGGAACAGAGGCACAGTCTTCTGGCACCAGATCCGCCTCACTGCAGGGCTTAAGAGGTGGAGCAATCAATTAGTAAATTACCTGCAGGAGCGTCAGTGAGGGAGCAGGAGCGAGGTGTGGATCCTCACGTTTAAAACTTCCATTAGCCTAAACTCCTCCCAGCAATTTGCCTCGTGTGGAAGATTTTAAATTGATTTTTGTGTATTTCTGTTTTCTTTTATTATTTTAACGGGTCGCTCCTACATGATCATTGTATGTGTTTTATGTTTCGATGTGGAATTCCCGCCACGTCTGACTGTGCATACATGTTTTATGGTGAACCTGAGGTCCGGGTCGGGGTGGAGGTGGAGGTGGAGGTGGAGGTCAGCCAAGGAGCTGCCGGATGCAGTCACATATCAGTGCAAAGTCCCTGGAAGGCATAAAACCCAAGACCTGACCCACCTGACCTACCTTGTGGGAACCATCATTTTTGGGCCCAGCAACATGCATAACTTTACATAATTTTGAGTTTCGGGTTGAGTTTTTTACGATCAGGTTAAAGTCGAGGTTAGGAACTTGGCTGTGAACGGTCGTCCTGTAAGGAAACGCGATACAAGAGTCCCAGAAGTGTCGTTGAGCGTCAGATGTGACGGTTAAGGAACCAGAGGAACAGACGCTTCTTTAAATCTCACTTATGTAAGACAATCGTGTCCACGCCAACCTGGACTGAAGCAAGCGGATCATATTTCAGGAGAAAAGAAATCCGCCAAGTTCGGCAGAGACGTGATTTTTGAGCATTGGGGTCTTGGAAAGCTGCACCACAGAGGCTGGATGGGAGTTCAACATTAAACAAATTGTCAGAATTGTGTCACTGTCACTTTAATTTCTGAGGAAGCCATAAACATTGGCTCTTTTAAAGGCATAACGTATTGTCCAATATCCGTCTTTAATATATTTCGAACAAATCCAGTGTGATTTTATCGGAAATTATTTAGAAAAGACAAGACTTCTTTAGATACCTCAACAAAAACATACAATATAAGGAATATTATGACATATATCCAGTCTAAACAGAAAATTGTCAGAATCTCCTCAAGCTTACAATCGTCTAACATCTCAACACTTTACATAAAAATCTAAATGCGAGAAAGAAGCTAAAACCACCATCTCTGAGGAAGACTGGCTAAATGTCTGCAAAAGACAAAAACTTCAAGTTAGAACTGATGGAAAAATACAATAATATTTTATTTAACATTCTCGGGGGGGGGGGGGACGAGCAACATCAGGACGATTGACTTGTTCAATGATAGAAAATACCAACAACTCTATTGTCCTTTGTTGTGTTTTTTGTATGTATATGTGACCACGAAAAACGTGTAATAAAAAAAAATACAACTGTGCTAATCCGCAGACAGAATTGTGAACTATTGTCACAGAAAGAAAGAAAAATTCAGATTTACAACTCGAAGCACGTCGCGTTTCCACAATCTGCTCACGAAGCTGAACATAAATGGAGAAATCCGAAGTCGGTCCTGTTCCCGACAATCTGAGGTTCTATTATTCTTCTTTCTCCCCGGTTTGTTTTGTTAATCCCGGCCACGCCGAGCTGTAACACGGCAGCTGATACGCTCGAGCCAGAGATCTGTAAAGAAAGCATGTAAACGTGTCTCACGATGTGGAAAACTGCTGTGAAAATCCACGAAGGCAGATTATGAAGCTCTGAACCGACTGAGTCAATCTGATCTGTCGAGCAAATTTCATGTTGCCTCCCTTTAGGCCTGTTTGTTGCACTGAAGGTCTCTAGGGAGGGAAATGAGCGTCACTCAAAGTTACAAGTATTTAAAAAATACGAACAAGCCGCCGGCCATTTTGGGCTGCGGTCGCCTGAATGAGCTTTTCAGGAGACGGCGCAGTCTCCGATCGGGCCGATTCCGACTCTCCCCTCGAGTCACGGCCTCTTCTAAAGGAGGCATTATGCAAATGGTGGAATCTAATCTGAAGTTAGCGGCGTCTGAGTGGCAGACATCAAAGAGCCCAGCGGTCTGACGGACCCCCGGGGGCTGATGGGTCGTGAGGGCCTCAGATAGCCGCCAGGCGGGACGGCGGGACAAGAGAGACGGCTTCGGAAAGTATTTATTGGGCCTTAATTGTCCAGATAGTGTGCTGCGGACTGGATGGTCATTCTCCGGACGGCCCACCGGGGCAGCGCGAGGCCGTAAAAGCAGCGGAGCCGACAAATCATCCGTCTGCATGACTTATCTCCCCCCTTCTTCTATCTTCTGTTTGGAAATGCTCTATCTAGCAAAAAGAAGCATGGGACTCCGGGGCTGAAGGGGGGGGGGGGGTAAATGGCCGCAGTGGGAATAGAGCGAGTATAAAGGGAACGTTGAGAGACGAGGCTCTGACTTATTGATTTATCAGGGCTGTGGAAGGGATTACAGATCGGATACGGAGTGTGGCAGGGGAGCGTCTCGCATCCGTCACCGAAACGATCGTTTGTCGGGGAAAAATCCTTCATTTGGCTAATGAGGCCAAGCAGCCAATGAGCCTGCAGCCACAGTTTCGTATCAACAGCTGAAATGTATAGTAAAATAGTGTTTTAATTGTTTTATGCTGCAAAAAAAAATGTCCAATTCCACTGCTTTTATTCACATGACAGACAGCTGGGAAAGTAGGTCAACTGTGTGTGGAGGGGGACGCTTAAAAAGCACGGTGAAGCGACACCGCCATCTGCTGGACGGTAGTGGTAACTGCAGATCAAAGGGATTATCGGTCTCTATAAGAGGGGTGTCAAACAAGCTAATTTTGTTCAAACTTCTGAAAGAAAACATCCATGATGCAACAGTTGTAGAGGTTTTCGGGAAAGTATAGACATTTCCATCACGTATGCTCTGCGCCACGTCAAAGAAAACCTTTAAAGTTTATCTTTAAAGGTCATTATGACATGAGATGATGCTATTAACCCATGGTGTGAGCTCATGTTGTGTGTGTGTGTGTGTGTTTTTTAAATCATTTAGTGTGGAAGAAAGGGAAGCATTCACCAGATGAACAGATATAGCCATATCTTTTTTACAAAATCAGAACCAAGCACAATAATGTTACTGAATCGCATATCTATATAAGAAAATTGTCTCTTTATTACGTTAAATTGAATTCTATCATTATTTATTAGTAGATTTTACTCCTTAAATTATATTATTCCACATCCCCTTTCCATGATACTCATTGATAAATAACTGTTACATTCACATCTATTGGAAATGAGGTCACCAATTAAACTTGGACATCATTTCAAGTGAAAAACGTGTCGTTTCTGCAATTTGAAAGTTTTCCTTTAACATGGTAACTTTTCGTAAACGATGTTTGTTTACATGGCAGAAATGTTGAAAATGATGTAATTTTCCTGCGGGGCCGCTAGTTGGTGTTTTTTTTTTTTTTTTTGTCCAAAAAAACAATTTCTCCACAACAATTATGAAAACGTGTCTGAGAGGTTGATCTGATTCGTCCACCGAGGCTCATGCAACCGAATGTTTTTCATTTGTAACCGGAGCACATTGGGTTTCATGGCTCCCGCGTGTTTTTCTGCAACAGAATGAATCCAAGGTCGGCACTAACGGACTATTAAAGGCGTAACCAAAGAGATCCCGTTGGTCCGGGGTCGGCATGGAGACGGAGGATCAGGGCGTCACTGTTCAGGCCAGTCGTGATTTATTTCTCTGGGTTTTTAGCAGAGCAAGTCCAAAACACACACAGAGAGACACACAGAGACACACTACCAATTTCCCCCTTCACCTCCCAGGGGTGTTAAAGGAAACTGTTTTTCACTCCACCTCCAGGGACAGGCTGCACCTCCGGGAGGTGGAGGAGGAGGAGGAGGAGGTGTTTAGCTCTTCAGCGTCCTGTCTGACCTTCGTTAAGAGGAGAACTCGGACCCGAAGGGCCCCGAAGTGGCCCTCTGAGGGCCGTTGGACACAAACCAGACTGCATGAGAGGGAATAAACAGGCAGGATTTTTTTGTTTTTTTGTTTTTGATTCTCAGGCTTTGTGTTGAAAATTCTGCTTTACAGCTCCGCGCCACTAGATGGCACTGTGGCATTTTCATAAAAAAAACAAGTCAGCCTTGCATGTGCAGAGCAGAAAAGGACGGGAGAGGAGTCAAACAGTGAAATGGCAGAACAAATCAGACAACTCTCAAATCGTATCTTTATCAAATCTTCCAGACGATTCTGCACAACAAACAAAATCCTTCACACTCAAATGTGCATTTGGCTCCTTCTTTTTTTTTTTTTCCAGGAAATGCTGCAGTCAGTTACTATTTTTATGCGGACTTGGATTCGATCCCATGTCCCTGACACCAAAGGTCAAAACTTACCCATTGGGGGGGGACAACGGTGGTCCCTTCAGACTCATTTGTGTGTTTCTGTGGAGGTGACTGAGCCCTCCTGGGGGGGGGGGGGGGGGGGGGGGGGGGGGTTGTTGTCCTATGTGTGACAACACTCGTTTTGGGACAGTAAACACGGATATACACTGGAACTTTATACTTTATACTGCTGTATCATGATCCCTCTCCACTCGATATCTAACTGTAAAACTAAATGCATTAAAAGGTGGAAGTACTTTGAGTAATACCAAATTCTAAACTCTGGCCTTTTGTCATTTTGGGGAATGCAATGAAGCCACTCGTGGCACGGATGCTAATGCTAAAGCATTAGCTAAAGCATGTTGTCGTGTGTGTGACAACACTCGTTTTGGGACAGTAAACACTGATATACACTGGAACTTTATACTTTATACTGCTGTATCATGATCCCTCTCCACTCGATATCTAACTGTAAAACTAAATGGAAGTACTTTGAGTAATACCAAATTCTAAACTCTGGCCTTTTGTCATTTTGGGGAATGCAATGAAGCCACTCGTGGCACGGATGCTAATGCTAAAGCATTAGCTAAAGCATGTTGTCGTGTGTGTGACAACACTCGTTTTGGGACAGTAAACACTGATATACACTGGAACTTTATACTTTATACTGCTGTATCATGATCCCTCTCCACTCGATATCTAACTGTAAAACTAAATGGAAGTACTTTGAGTAATACCAAATTCTAAACTCTGGCCTTTTGTCATTTTGGGGAATGCAATGAAGTCACTCGTGGCACGGACGCTAATGCTAAAGCTAATGTTAGCTCACGCGCTGAAACCTGTCGATGCAGAAATTGAGTTCTGAGTCTCCCAGAAGCAAATGTTCAGCGGTAGAGCTCTGGTCCACCCGGAAGCGACTGTTTATAATCGGCGTTACGGAAAGACAAACGCATTAAAAATGCAGGGAAAGAAAAAGGATCAAGACATCATAAAGCTTCCTTTGTGTTTAACTTTGTCAAGGACAAGGAGGCGAGTGGGTGGAAACGCAGCCGCGCCGCCATTTCTATTTACCTGCTTCTGCGGCACAATGGGGCCAGAGCATGAATCCAAACCCGCCCCGCAGCAGTGTGGCTGAATAAAACCCGCTATTTCTTTCTTTTTCTTTCTTTTTTTTACTGTTTTTCGCAGGAGAAGGAAACACAATAGTCTCGTGTTACGCACCTTGTAACTCTGCCGCTCGCAGGACTTGCCCTCCTCTGTTATGGCTTTCATAAATGCCAGTCCTAAAACTTGACACCTGAATAGGTGAGTGAAAGTTTGAAGGAACTTGCGCGCACACACACACACACACACACACACACCCTCAGGGCCTGAGAATGGAGTACGGGACATAAAGCATTCTCAGCAGGTTCAGCGAGGCACAGGTAGTGAATCTGATACCGCTAACGTGCTGCTGCAGCTTGGAGCTTTGGTGAACTCGGGGAAAATTGAGCTGTAGCTATTTCTCCATCATTCTTCCGCCAATCCTCTCCGTGACAAGTCCTTGAGGTTATATCTGTGTCTATATCACAAATGGAGTCGCAGCGTTAGACAGAAATGATTGGATTCATGTTTTCTGACTCGACCAATATGGATTATTGTGTCACTCTGCACACTTTGTTCACTTTATTAGCCTTCAATTTGTTTTAAAAGCCCGAAAAAAATGTACTTAAAAAGCACATAGTTTGTCACTCTTGTGTGTTGATCTGTAGATTTGATTCATTTCTACACCACATGACCTTCCTCACCCAAGAGTAATATTACGCAAAAGTTTAATCACATTCAATTGGATTCCATTGTATCCGCATTTCAAGTAAATAATGCAAAAAGTACATTTTAAGTAAATAAAACACCGGACAGTGAAGCACATCTGGACAATAAAGCATCATCGTTAACCGTCCACATTTTGTAATATTAATCATTTGAGCGGGGTTCCTGCTCCGCGGTGGATGTTCACGCTGCATCAGGAGATACAGATTCTATCGGGGGGGGGTACTTGTGCATGGCGGGGGGGGAAGCTCTGACTTCGCCCACGTTGCGGTCGTACTTTATTGTGATGGAAAACAATTAAAACTGAGGTGAGTCGGGGAGGGACCAGTGGAAAAGCACCAAAACACTTGATTATTCAATCAAATCGTGATCATAGCTGGTAGCAACTTACACAACAATATATATATATATATATATATATATATATATATATATATATATATATATATATATATATATATATACACACTTGAAACAAGTGCTGGAAAAATTACCTCCCACATGGAAAGAACCTATACGAGGCTATATGCGCACATATGAAACCTACAAGCAGTTTATGTGCACATATATGTGTGTATATATGCAGAACATAGGCAAAATTGAGGTGCATATATGTGAATATACAGGCCATATAGGTCTCCTGTACTGCTTCTTTATTTCCACATCTATATATATATATATATATATATATATATATATATATATATATATATATATATATATATATATATATATATATATATATATATATATAGCCCATATCTCACTTTGGCAGCTGTCATACATTATCAAGGCAATAACTAAGAACTAACTAAAAAACAATTATACAAGAAGAACACATCGGTGCATATATGCACACATATATACATGCATATATGTACCTATATGGGTGCCTGTATGCACGTATATGTGCACATATATGTGCATTTATGTACATATAGGAAAACGGCCAATTTTATACATGTCATATATATTAAAAACCTATATTAAAACATATATGTTTATATAGGTGCTTTCCATGTGGGCTAAAACACAATTATGTGAGTTGTGTTTAGTAGCTTCCGGTTTATAAATCATATATTTAAGATTTTTTCATGTCGTAACGTCTCTATTTTCCTTCTTTTTTTTACCCTGTTGTCGAACTCAAAACCCATTTATAAAGTAGAATTATGCAAACGGCTTCTACATGAAAACGAATTTCACAAACTTGCTGGAACTTGAGTGACTGGAGCTGTCAGACGTTCCGTCAACACGGGGGCCCTAATGAAGTCTGAGCGAGGGAGGATGGGGAAGCGCAAGAGGCGTAGACATTCCCAGCATTCAGACCTCAACCATCCCTCCCTCTCTCTCTCTCTCTCTACCTCTCTCTCTCTCTCTCTCTCTCCGGCGGCCCCCAGGTTCCTGAGCTTGGACGTGGGACCCTGTGAAGCTCTGCCAGTGGCATCCCAGCCCGCCGAGCGCCGCTCAAATATTTGAGCGGCGACGCGGCCAAGTTGACTTAGCTGGGGAGCGCGGCGTTCCCAGAGCGTTTGATAGGACGCCTGCTGCTGAGCTCGGGATTTCTGAGCTCCCCCTTGTGCCTCGCTCCATTTCGTGTGGAGGGTTTGAGAAGTGACGGGTGGGCCGGGGGGGGGGGGGGGGGCGGCCACATGAGAGGAGCCCCCCCCCCACCCCATCCCATCCTTCCTACACCACCACCACCACCACCACCACCCTGGCACAGGACCTGGACTGTCCCCAGTCCTCGGCTGGTGGAGATCAAAAGATCAAAGGCTGGCCGAGACGAGTGTTTACTTCAAGGCTTCACTTTCAAAAACTGTGAAGTCAAATAAGGCCCAAACACAGGAGCTGGTTTGTTTCTCTCCTCCCCCCCCCCCCCCCCCCCCTCCCCCGAGGATAATTATTTCATCCTCCATGCTGATTCGCTGTTCTAACCTCGAAAATCACGAGTTTTTGAGTTATTTATATACACAGTGTATATCGATATACTCAAGTACAACTTTACTGACGTCAACAGAACGTAGTGCTTTTTTTTAGATGCTCGCTTTTAACATTTGCAGCTCATTTTCCACCATGTTCATGTCTTCAAACTCGTCTTAAAACCCATTTTTATTCTTTGGCTTTTACCTCGGCGTGAGACTCTGCTCTGGTTTTAGTGCCTTCATTTTTTTTTTTTTTTATTGTTTTAACTTTTTATGTTTTGTTTATTGTTTTACCATCTGATTGTTTTTATTGCTTTAACTTTTTTTTATTGTTTTAATGTTTTTATTTTGCCTCTTATGTTTTTATTTCAATGTACAGCACTTTGTCTCTGCTACGGCTGCTTAAAGCGCTTTATAAATAAAGTTGAGTTGAGTTGAGTTAAAACGTTTGATTTTCGGAGAGGAGAGGGTGGAAAGGAGAAACTTTTTTTTAACGGGAAGAGATTTTAATTTTGACTGTTTTTAAAGCTTGAGGCGATCAAAAAATTGGTGAAACTTTCGGACAGTTTCACGCTTCTGAACAACGTCGCTCTGTTGAGATTCTCTATCCAGACATGAAGCTAAAAAACGTGACCTTGGAAATACAAAGTAAATTGAAGGGACGATGGAGCAAAAGTGTTGAGTGGTTTTCCCCAATTTTTTTTCACTCCTTCAAAGTAAAAGTCCTGGCCCTCGGTGGCCTTCAACCTCAGCTCGCCGCACGGCCACGTCGTTTAAAATCCAAGTCGTTTATCCTGGCGGACGATTCATTAAATGGCGGAAAGCAATCAGACTGCGAATCTGAAATGATGTCGTTCCTCCGCCATTAAATACCACCCAGCAATATCTGAGCCCGCTGTCTCCGTTATGCAGCGCTTAATTAAAAATGCAAATTAATCTGACGGTAATTACACATTAACTGACATGGACAGAACCATGTGTGTGTGTGTGTGTGTGTGTGTGTGTGTGTATTTTGCATTATTGGAAGCAAAGTAATCAAACTCCGGGTTTGAGTGGCGACTTGTGAGGTTTCATGAAGGAGGAATTTCAGTGACACTTTAATGTCGGTCAGGAGGTTGAAATGGAATCGTTCGCGGCGTCTCTCAGGTGGAGGAGAGAATGAATCGCCGTCCTTGAGAAAAAATTCCTACGAAACGAAGGAAAATCCTATTTTAAAGGTCCCGGGACCGTCTCTGGAGGAGAACGACTGTATGATTCATTTAGACGGCAACTTTACAGCTTTGTGAGCCGTTTGCACGACGGCCTTTTCAAGTAAAACAACGTTCACGGTGTTTTTGGGTCTCCGTTTCCATGACAACGGTGATCGGAGCGACTGAAAATTTTACTTTTTGAACTTTTAAATACACTTTGTCTTCATGGAAACTTGAGAAAACTATATATATATATAGTTTTGTTTTAGTTTTTTTTGTATTTTTTTGTGTATTTTATTTTTTTATTTTATTATTATTATTATTATTATTATTATTATTATTATTATTATTATTATTATTATTATTATCATTTATATGCTCTGAATCCATGTCCACAGAAATGGGAACTTGCAATTTTTGAAAACGATTTATTAACTTGTTTATATTAACACGTAAATAAATATTCTACACCAAATTTTGTAAAAGAAAAAAAAAGAGACCTAATTTCATTAAGAAGCTGAAAGCTGAAATGTGAATTTTCTTTACTCTTATAATATATATTGATCAGAGTGCAATGTCAAAATACTAAATTTTTTTGGCAGCACTTGTATTTTATTAATACAAAATCAACAGTGAAACACCGTGAAATTAATTTGACTTATATGGAAACACTGGATTTATTTTCAAGCAATAAAAAGAAAACAACATATTAAAATTAACTTGAAGGCCGCAGATTCATTATTAAGACAAAGTATGTTGGATTTTCTGGTTCAGTATTTTTCTTATTTCAACCAATAAATAATACAAAAGTGAGTTTTTTTTGAAAAGCTCCAAATCTTCCAGCAGTGTTCGAGAATATTTTGCGACGTGGTGCGAAAAACCCCCTAAAAACCTGTTTTACCTGAAGATTTTTTTTTTTAATATAAAAAATGACTTTCTGATCGTGGGAATAAGCCGGCTGTGTTGTTATCAGACGACGGGGATTTAGTCGCATCCACATTCTCGTCTTGTCAAACTGAAAGTCATAACTTTGTCTGGTCCCATGATGCATCTCTTCCCTCCCACAGGCTGCCTGGGTGAACGTGACACCGACAGCCTAACAACACTTCTTTTTTCTTTTCTTTCTGTCTTCCTTTCTACAAGTTCTAAATGTTTGAGCTCGTTACACGTTGACACGAGGCGAGACGACCTCACGATAAACCCGCGTGTTTATTCACGGCGGCGGAGGAGGAAGAGGAGGAGGAGGAAGAAGAAGAGGAGGAGGAGGAGGTCGGGACGATCCGACACCAACGAGCCTGAGAAGCTCTTTTCAAATTCCACATCTGCACTCAAACACACAAACCGCCAGGACGACGTAACTGCTCACATCCAACATCCAACATCCAACATGCAACCTCGAGGGGTTTGAAAACAGCCGAGTCGGCGAATAAGACGCACGAGACGCACCCGAGGAGGATTTCAAACGAAGCCGTCGTTAAAAGAGGCAATGAAGGGGGGATGAGGGGAAGGAAACATGTTGGAAAAGAGATTCGGGAGTGTGGCTGCTGGACGAAAATATAAAATGAACTGCAAATTTCCATCAAATACTTTTTGTCTGGAGCCACAATTATTATACATTATTCTAGTGACGTTTTTTAATTTTTTATTTCTTATTTAAAATCTTTTTTCAAGCCATTTTAGTAGCTTTCGCTGTTGCGTCTGTTTTCCCCGTTTTGAGTCGTCTTTTGATTTGAGGCTGTACTTTTGTCATTTTTATTTATTTCATCTATTTCAAATGTTTCGCTGTTTTGTTTTCGGCTTATTTTTTGGTTGTTTAAGCTATTGTGACTCTTGGAAATTAGGAAATTAAAAATAGTCTGTTTTTTTGTACTGATTTGAGGCATTTTAGACTTTTTAATTTAATTAGCCATTTTAGCTTTATTTTTTTAGCTTTTTAAAAATTCTTTTTATTTCAAATGACCTTTTTTTTGTTCTTGTTGAATCACTGTTAATCACTTTAGCTGCACTAACTTTGCTCAGCTATTTTTAGCCATAAGATAAGAATCCTTATTTGTTTTAAAAATAGTAGTAATAATAGCACAATGTACAAATAAAATGAAGAAAATTAACGTTTTTTGAACGCAGACGCCTGATCTGGAGGATCCTCTGGAGTTCTCTTCATATGTTTGAGTTAATTTTCACAGTTTAAGTGTTAAACAACGTCTCCAGCGACGCCCCCGTCTGTCCCCGTTGGGACGGACGTGCTTCGACGACAGCGAACGGCCTCTTTCGGGGAAAAACTCGGCCTTTTGTGTGAAATGAAACTTTACACTCGTGACCTGTTTGGAGGGATTTGGAGCCTGAATATGGACGTTGGACGGCAGGAAACACTTCAGCAAGCGTCCAGACTGCAAAAGCAGGTCAGTGTAAATATAGTTTGGATGTTTAAACAGCAGATGAGGATCGGTTGGCGGCGGGGAAGTGATGTCACACCTCGAGGAGAGGCTTTGAGGCGGCCTCGTCGCGCCGGCGGCTGCTTCCTCCCGAGCCGCCGCACGCTCCTTGCTTCTCGGGGGTTGCCACGGTAACGGAGCAGTCAACGCCGGCGTTTCCAGTTCTGGGGTTTTTTTTTTAAATCTTAAAATGTCAACACGGTTTATTAGTCACGTCGGGACTCGGGTTTGATTTACGGACCAACGGTGGGAAAAAATGGAGGGAATATTTTTCCTCAGACACAAAGATTTGAAACTTCACGTTTTTATAAGAAAGTGATGTGACGTAGCTTGTTGCTATCAAACTAGCCTGTAGAGTTTGTAAAAACACCCAGAAAGCAACAGATACACATGTTTTATTTTATTTATTTCACTGTATTTTGCATCATTAAAATTACTTTTTACATTAATTGTAGTAATTTCTGGTAGTAGTTGTTGTTGTTTTTTCTAAATATTGATATTTTCATCACGTATATTCCACACCAAAACAACGTAAACCTTTTAAACGTTATATTTAAAAGTTATTATGGCTCTATTTTATTAATCCATCCTGCATGTGGCCCCTGAATTAAACTGTGTTTGACACCTCTGGTCAAGAACAAGAGTAATTAATGCTAAATTTGGTGCTCAGTGCATTAATTCACCAAAACACTGACAGCTGGTCGGGTCAGTATTGTTCAGTGTGTATATATTTATTTATACGACGGAAAAGCCTCAAACGTCTCACTTATTGCTTCTGGTCGTTTCTTCTTGATTAATTCTGTTTGACTATGTGGAAATACAATCGTCACCTGGGGGCAAAGTGACGGAGGTGAAGATCTGCTGTTTGAACAACAACAACAAACAAATCTGCACTAATGCCACTCGTCTTTGTTTTGTATTTTTGTTTTTTTAAACTCTTGTCATAGTAAATGGGCTTCATCTAATTTTCATCACTTTGCAACGCTTTGTCATGTTTCAAGAGAAAACGCATCGTTTCTGGAATTTCACTCCCGTTTTCATGTCGGGCCACTAGTGGGCGATGTTTTAAAAAAATAAATTCTTAATGAAACCACATATGAGCGGAGTTATTACGGTGACTGTCAAAATAAAAAGTCCCAGGAGAACATGGACTGGGAGTCATGACGCTCCGGAGGAAACAGCGTTCTGACTGTCTCTACTGAGCATGTGCAGAACAACTGTTCACTATAGCCGTGGTGTGAATGTGTCGTCGCAGCGTTTCCACTTGGATTTAGACTTGGAACGTTTTCAAAAAACTTTTCAGCGCCCTCGTCATGTAAACGGACACGAAGAAAATGCAGCGAAAGTTTTCGTCGTGTAAACAGAGCGTCGCAGCTAAAGCCCAATGCTAAAGCTACATTGACTCTCAGCTTTGAGTCCACTAGAGCAGTGTTTTTCAACCACGGTGCCGCGGCACACTGGTGTTCCGCGAGATCTCGTCAGGTGAGCCGTGGGAAATTATCCAATTTCACATTTTTTTCTAAAAAAACCTTTGCTCTCACAGCGACAGTGTGTTGCAGAGTAATCATGTATAAATACTCTTCGCCACTAGAGGGCAGCACAGAACTTTGCCGGTGAAATGTAAAGTGACAGACGTCAGTGTGGTTCATCTCCACCTCCTGCTACCATCTTGTATCAAAGTACTGTGTCAGTGACAGTGATGGAGAAGTTTTTGAAAAGGAAGAATGTGAACCAGGATCTCAGCTCTTCATCCATCAGGTCCAGGTTTCACACTGAGGGAGTCACTATTAAAAAAAGTCCTTTGTTTCTGTATTTACTTGATTCCTGTTGAGAAAACTTTGATGGGAAAGACTTTATATTGTTAATAGAGGCTACAGAGTTTCACATTTTAACATTTTCGGGTGGTGGTGGTGTGGCTCCAGAGTTTTCCAAAGAAAAAAGTGTGTCTTGGCTCAAAAAAGGTTGAAAAACACTGGACTAGTGCACTACACTCACACATATACGTGCAAAAATGACCATTTACACACAGTCTCAGTCGCCGTTTTCCCACCAATACAGACTCAAACTCCGCCGGCAGCAGGTCAGTCTTCAGTCCTCCCACAAGGCAAGATGGGAATCGAACCAGCAACCTTGAACGAAGGCCTAGGATAACGTTTCCCATGAATGAGGGCTTCACGTCTGCACACTGAGACTTTCTGAAATTCCTGTCACCACCACGAGCAACAGAATCAATGGGAAGGCAGTTCCTGCCGGAGCACAAGCCACAATCAGATGAGCTTTATTTCCACGGAGAATAAAAGGTGAACGACCAGGCGGCGGCCCCCAGAATCTACTGTGTCATTACGCCTCTTGCCTCCTCCGCTCTTTGGCTTTTTGTGTGAAAATATGTTCTGTCAACAGGCGAGAGCCTTCCATCGCTATTCAAGAGCAAACAGGTGAACAATCGGCAGCCCTTTTTTTTTTTTCCAGATATAAATGCAACACATCTCCACCTTCCACGGAACATATGGCACGTCAAGACAAATGGAACACGAGGAGAAGCAGCGGAAATTGTTTTTATTTTCATTTATCATCACAAGCTGAAGCCTGCTGGAAGCAAATTAAATTAATTAAAGACAGACGAGTTGTTCCGGTGCGTCGTTTGACCCGTGAGACTTTGTTTTGAAGCCGGTGATGCATTTTAATGAATTATTATTATTTTTTTATTTTTTTATTTCAAACATGTATAAAAAAAAAAAATGGAACTATTTGTAAACACAAAAGAAAATAAACATAGCGCCAATGCATAACAAAATTGTTCGAAAAAGGAGTGGGAAGAAGTACAAAACTTTTTTTTTTATATCCCACCCTTAGTTTGTACACAGATATCCTTATAATTATATAATACATTTTGAGAGTTTTAGAATAGAATAGAGTGGCTTTGCTCTCATTATAAAAAAAAACAAGAAGGCCGTTGCTCGGCTAATCCCCCGCCGGAGGGCTTTATATTTTCTCACAAAGCCAGCTCTAAGGCAGCACACTTGGTACACTAGAGGGTGTTCCATGGGTCCTAGTAGATAATTATGTAGAATCTGAAAGGTCTTCTTCATAAGCTATGTCAAAATACGTCTCCAGAGCCCAAAAGGTGTTTTTATGCACTTAGTGACCCTGTGACCTGATATGCAAATGAGGTCATGGTCACCATGGTGCCCCTTCCCCACAGGTGGAGTGTCCATGTGTGAAGTTTGGTGACTGTGGGCCCAGGAACTGCTGAGAAATGAGGAGAAATGTTTATATGAAAATACATGTATTGTGCAACCATGACGAGCAAACTTCAGACCCTACCAATCTTCAAGGTCAAGGTCAAGGTCAGGTCACTTGGTATGCTGGAGGGTGTCCCCAGAGTACTAGTAGGTGTGTATAAAATTTCAGAGCCCTAGCTCAAAAACCTAGGCCTCCAGAGCCCAAAATGTGTTTTTAAGCACTTCGTGACACTGTGACCTACTTAATATGCAAATTAGGTCAAGGTCACCATAGTATCCCTTCCCCCTCTGAGATGTATGCACATGTGAAGTTTGGTCACTGTGGGCCCAGGGGTTGCCGAGATATAGGTAGAAACGTTCGAACGGACGGACGTACGGAGACTGTTTCAAGATCCAAGATAAGAGGATAAAAAGGGCATAGCAGAACTATAAATGGCTGCTGTTGGACGGTGCATTAACACGCCGGATTAAAAATAATATTGTGAGGATCCACACCTCACTGCAGCTCCGGATCCTCCCTCACTGACGCTCCTGCAGGTGATTTACTAATTGATTGCTCCCACCTCTTAAGCCCTGCAGTGAGGCGGTGCCGCTGCCAGAAGACTGTGCCTCTGTTCCGAGTTGCCTGCTCCCTACATGTAAAAAACAAAAAATACAAACATTTAAGAAGAATAGTCTTGTATGAGGTTATTAAATCAAATAAAAAAACAACAAAATGGATCAATATGGGGAGGAGATTTCCCGTAAGCAAACAAATCGAGTTCTTTTGATGCCAGATTGCAAATAAATGACAAAAAAAAATGTTTTTTGGGGGAAAGGGGAAGAGCCAAACTGTTCTAGAAGGCAGAAATGCTCCATGAAACTAGAAGTCACCTGTTCAGGTAACCTGACCTCCCTTCATCCGACCCCGGCGTTTACACGCCAGCCACTTATTGCTCCGGTGCAATGCCGGGATTTATAGTTGGTATTACGGAGCTGTTTATGGTCTTGGAAATGGCACTTGGGAACTGCTGCAGGTCGTAAGCTAATGAGCTCTGGTGTGAATGATTACCTCGGGAGGTGAATTAACACGCAGACCGATCCAGCCGTTACACCTTCGCTAAAGAAAGTCAATGAACATTCTTGTAAATCTGCGACACGTCAAATAATAGCTGTGGTATTTAAAACGTGGATCCAGATATTGCCAAGGGACGAGTTACACGACAAGGGTGCTCAGAGATGCTGGGAAAATAAAGCTTTTGGGAACCAGCTCCTGAGGTAGAACTTTTCGAAAATGCTTTAAATCTGCCTCCATGTATACGGGGCGAAAACGCCCACACCTGGAACGACACCCCAGAAGTGAAGAAAGTGTGTCCTGTCTCTCCCCGGCTTGTTCCAGGTTTTAAAAAGTGTGCTGCTCCAAGTAGCCAATCAGAAATCAAACCCTATAGTGTCATCGGGGGTTTAGCCAATCCCAATCAAGGTAGGCTCCTCCCGCTTTGACTCCTCCCACAATTATTCAGCTCTGCTCTGACACATGGCACCACGACAGGAAGTACTTCCTCCATCTTCCCATAGATGGCCGTGTGTGGGGGGGCGGAGCCAGTCCAGCTCACACAGACACAGCAGATTCTGAATGTAGCTCCTATGATCCGATATTCAAATGGAGGAAAATCAAGGAGGAGCTTACTTACCAATTTGTTTTTATGATCCGTCCGTCTGTCGAAGCACTTCACCTCAATTATTGCTTTTAAATCAGAATGCTTTTCTACTCTGAAGCTGTTAAAGCTTCATCTCCTCCCCTGTTCGGGAGCCTCAAGTGATTTAACTCCACAGTTTGCGGCGTCCATCCGCAGAGGCCGGCCCATATAACCCTCCGTCAGCAGAGGGCGAGGGAGGGCAACGTCAACATGTGGTCACACACCTGTGAAAACATCACCGTCCCGCACCTGCGGGCCGCAGTCCGGCCGAATCAGCGCTTTCTATTTGCTTGCTTAGCCTTCGCCGTCTCCGCGTACCTCGCCGTGTGGCGCACAGACGTTGGGTTGATGGAAAAACGTGTTTCAGGGGTGATTTAATGGGCAAGAATTTTAGTGCGGAGAGTTTTCCGTCGTCGAACAGACGGTGTATTGTTCTTACTGTACAGTGGAGTCTGAATGGGAGGGGGGGGGGGGGGATAATTATGTAAGAAATATAGACACGGTGGGCTCAGCGTTAACCTCCAGCTGGGTGCCAAAACATCTGGAGGAAGACGAGGGTGACTACTGGAAGGCCATGAAAATTACATTATGTCTTGCTGCATGAGGTGCAGTGAAGAATTCACTATTAGTACAAACAAACGAGGAACTTATTTGAATGATTTATGCGAGCGCTCTTCCCTCTGCTGAGTCGCTCTGACTCACGCTGATGCTGAATCCGCAGGTGGGAGCAAGAGTGGAAGGAGCAGTGACCGTAATCTGCGGACGGGAATCAGGAAATAATATCATTAAATTCATCTATAACAGGGGTGTCAAACATGAGGCCCGGGGGCCAGAACCGACCATCTAATCCGGCCGCCATGTAATTTTTGAAGTGTGAAGTATTAAAAATGAAAACTGACAGAGGCTGATCTAAAAACACTAGATTGTCAAAAGTGACATTCAAAACCACACTTGGTCAGAATTTGACTCCCGACATTAATGCGTCTCTGGAGGTCACATAACGCAACGCCTTTCACAATAAAATAATGAGTCCAACTTATGTGAAATGATACTTTAGACATGTAAACTCAAAACAATTTCCAGATGATGACAAATTGTTTTAATCCTGATACAGGTGACTGAGGTTATTATATATTAAATACAATATCCGATTTCCTTTAATATGTATATTTCAGAATAGACTGGCAAATTCTTGCAGTTACAAAAGAATCAAAAGAAGGAAAGACTTTGCATTTGTCCATATCTGTAGTTTAATATGTGATGTTTGACTTGTTGGGCCTCCAGAGGTCAGATCAGGTTGATGTGGCCCCTCAACTGAAATCCGTTTGACCCCCCCTGATCTATAACCATACTCTCATGATACATTCCAACTGGATGTCTCAGGAACGCCCAGAACAGGTCATCCCTCCATTAGCATTCCCAATTATCCAAAATGTTCATTTGTTTTTTTTTCAGATCGTGGGAAAAAAAATCAACCCAAAAAACTAAACCACACACATTGAATTTATCTTTATTTATATAGTGCCAATAACAACACCGTCGTCTCGAGGCACTTTTACAGAGAAACCACCAACTATTCCTCATGAGCAAGCAAGAGGAAGAGGAGGAAAGGAAAATAAAAAATCCCTTCTGACAGGAAGAAACCTGCAGAACATGAGTGAGAGACGAGACAAGAGTGGGATTTGGGGAAGAAATGGCAGAAATGGACTGGATTCAAGGTAAAATCCTGACAACGGACAATTTTTTTGTGTTATTATTTTTGTTTTAAATCAACAGTAAGTTGGTGTTGTTGTTTATGTTTTTTAACAAAAATTTGAAAAAGGTCAAATAAAACGTGATGAAAAAAAAACCAAACAACAAACAAACCCTGCAGAAAAAGACTCAGGTGAGTTTAGGCCAGAAAGAGAGAAAATGATGAGACAGAAATACAGAGCAAACGGTAAACAACCTAAATTCACTCGTTGTGATGGAAGGTCAGACCAGTGAGTTCTAGTTGCAGGAAGGTACAGAGAAAGAGAGGGAGAGCACAGAGGAAAGGATAGAGACGATATGTCGAGATTTCAACCTCCAAATAGAAATGCACCTAAATTAGAAATCTGCAGGACACGAATCAGGATTCATCATTAAAGTAAGTCTCATTACAGCTCAGAAGAAGCAAAGGGAGACGAAAAACAAGAATCGGAAACTACCATGTGAAGCAGATGCTTCTCATTCCCTCTCATCTTTTTGTGGAACGTTCCACGAACTCCTCAGGATTCTTCATGCCTTTGTCACGAAGAATCTTCGTGTACTTCCACCCAGAACGCTACGTTTTCCGAAAGAGACAAGTAGAACAGATTAGCAATATATTTATGAAACCAGAATCTTGGTCTCTGAGAGACGATGAAATAGAAACAAAACAAACAAAGAGACAGAAATACTTCTGCAGGAAGTTCATCATACTGCCAAAGGAGTTTATGTCGTGTCTTCGCCGGCCGGAGGGGCCTTGGTGGTTGTGTGTGGTTATAATCGTACATCTGGTCGCAGTTAGAGCTGCGCACTTGGCAACGCCGCCGGTTTCTGCCGCCGGTTGAGAACGGCCGCCATGTTCACTCCAAAGAGGCGTTTGGATCCGGAGGAGGAAGGAGGTCGAAGGCTCTCCTGCGTTGGCTTTGATTTCGTTTGAGGGTCGTTGGATTCGTTGCACACGAGATAGCGAACGGCGATAAAACAGACAGACAAGGGATGAAAAGGGAAAAAGAAAAAAAAAAAAACGCCCCCGGAGATGATTGATGAGGAGATCGAAGCGTCTTCCTCTTCCTCACAGGTCTCCCCCTTTTCTTGGTTCAATAGGTGTTCCAGCCGTGACGATCTCGCTTTCTCAAGGTGAAAAAAAAAAAATAAAGAAATTTAATCAGTTTCCCAATGGCTGGAGAGGACCGAGGCCGTTTGAACAGTGGAGTCTCAGATCCCTCCGGCTTTAACGGGATTTGTTTCATGTTCTCCTGCAGTTGTTTGCAGTTTTTTTTTTTTTTTTTTTATAGCCGTTCCTGATATGAACGCTTTGCTATTATCCCCCAAACAAAATGACTTTCCAAAGACCTCCTATGTAGTGCAAATGGCGCCGTCCCCTACAGAGCCATTGCTGTTTGGGTTATTTCACAGCATTTCTCCTCCCAGCTTAAGCCGATGTTTGCTGGAGGAAAGCGAAGGCAGCTTCCATCGCTGTCGCACGCCAGAGCGAAACAGGAAACAACCAGTACTCGAACCTCCTGGAGGCGTCCAGACGTTTGAGTATTAAATAGTAAAAACAAGGCTTTAGGTAACCGACCTCCACTATATGGGTGATTTAACTTCAAATCATATTTTAGGACTGTTGGGGTTTAAAACCCACAGATGAAT
The DNA here is from genome assembly GCF_963422515.1 of Blennius ocellaris. Taxonomy (NCBI): domain Eukaryota; kingdom Metazoa; phylum Chordata; class Actinopteri; order Blenniiformes; family Blenniidae; genus Blennius; species Blennius ocellaris. The sequence continues at coordinate 21,785,265 of NC_137669.1, forward strand.
TTGGAAAAAAAACATGCAAACTCAGCAAAAACAGGCCTGGATTTTTTTCACCAGGGGTCGAGAAAAAACATGAAATAGTAAATATATGTACAATTGCAGTTTTTAACAATTTTGACACGAGTTCCAGGTAATGGAGTGAAATCGTTCTTTTTTTATTTTTGTTTCTGTAAAATTTCACATTTACGCCACATGGAAACTGCAGATTAAAATGGCGTCGTTGGAGTAGGCCACGTGAAAAACCATGTAGTGAGCATGTTTGACCACTAGAGGGTGTGTTGGGATTTTTTTTTTGTACTGAAACCACACACACACACACACATCAGAGAAAATCCTGCTTTAAACATTAACAACTGGAGAACACGGACATTCTAGTGGACAGACCACCAAGTTGAATCGTTGTTACAGTGACTGTCAAAATAAAAGCACCGAGGCCAAATGGGGCGCATGCAGAATAGCAGCGCTTCGTGTAAACGGGTGAAAATGCAGTTTTTCTGGAGTCGGAGCATTTTCATCAGATTTTCTTCTCATTGGGACGTTTTCCTGAGATTATTTATTTATTTGGTGGATATGCATTTTCTCTTTCCTACATAAATATCTTGAATGCAGCTTTTAGATACATTTAGGAGAAATAAGAATACAGACATTTTGTAATAATCTGGTATGTTGCGTGAAATAATCTCCCATGACTGTTTGACATGGCATTTTGAAGTGGCTGATAGTTTGTGAAGAAAGAAAGAAACCCCCCCCCCCCCAAAAAAAAAAGAAAACAGCCGCAATCATGAATCGGCTGCATTGGAATGTAATTAGAAAAGCATTATGAGGTGCTGAGAGCAGCAAGAACAAGACATGTGAGGGAAAAGAGCCAAGACTCTCCTGAACCACCAGGTTGCTTTACATCTCTGCAACCCAAGCAGCTCGACCCCCCTATACCCCCCCCCCCCCCCCCCCACCCCCCACCCCCCGGGCTCCAGGCTGTGGTAATGGGCACCAGCAGCGAGTCTCCTTGGCACGGCCCATCTGTTGTTTTTGTTTTCCAGACGGGGGCCGGACAGGGGAGGGCTGATGGGCGGTTTGACGTCGCCCCCCCCCCCCCCCCCCCCCCGGTGAGGAATGGGGGGAAAACGGTGGGAGGCTCTGACCGCAAACCGTTGCCGGCCTTGTTATTACAGTGGGCCGAACCAACAGTCCGACACAATGGTCATCTCTAAATAAAAGCCTGGGGCCTAATGACGCATTTGGCCCACGTGGCGAGAGCAATGAAACGGCGATTTGGAGTTTTGGGCGCACTCGCCACATTAACCTGCGCGGCGTAGCGAGCGCGTGGGCGTGAACGTGCCAAGGTCAGAATTCTGCACAATTCAAGAAGCAGAAGCGTTCTATTAAGCCGATTTATTGGACGGTGGAGTGGATGAGTGGCCTCACAGAGCGACGGATCCCCACAGATTGGCGCCTCTTGTTTTCAGCGCTCGATTAAAGTGCCACATCCTTCCAAGGTCACGTTTTAACAGCCGATGACGTTCGTTCGGAGGCTCTTGGCAGCTCAACCACCCCTGCTGATGCACACAAATGTGTTGAAGCAAATCCATCAGGTGGATGTACGTTTACCGTTTCATTACAAAAACAACCAACAGTGCCACCTTCAGTATTTGTGCCGTATCGCTGTATAAACGCCAAACTTACTGCATTCTGCTGAAGACATGTCATAAAGTTTCTCAACTAGAACATGTTCTTCCCATAAGGAATCACTTCTGCACAGAGAATAAACTAAAAACACACAAAAACAAACCACCGCCGCTCGTTTCCAACCCGCGGTTTCCTAAATCCATCAAACCAAAGTCAGGATGTTGACAAACAAACCACAATTTGTAGCCGAATCTGCCGCAAGGGTTTCTGGGAAATCAAAGATGGCGGCGCTCCAGCGACAATATAACTTCTTTTGACCCGATTTCAGCCAGAAAAAAAAAAAAAATCCAGACTTTCTCGAAGAAAGAGTCTTCAAAATCTGAATGTCTGAATCGAGATCCAATGTAAAAATTTCCCATCTAATTGCTGAAGGTGTTTTTATGAGTGTCAGTGACAATGTATTAGAGACGTACGTCAACAAGCAAAACGTTTTCGGAGTGGATTCTGATGGAGGAACTCCAAATAGTATTTGGAACAAATGAACCTGAATATGAGACACGAGTGGAGCCGAGTGAACAAAACTGCCACAAACAATCCCGGTGCGCCACTTTTACAATGCAACTGAGGCTGGAGATGTGTCCGATTCATTAGAATAGAATAGAAATGAATAGAACGGTTGACCGCGATCCTGTTCGGGTGAAAGAAGGGTGAACGGTGCAGCAGCATCGCGTTTTCCAACCTGATCTCGTCTCTTCATGTTTCTACACTGAACAAGCTGCTTCACCTGATTCACCATCTTTTCTCTGGGGTGTGAAGCCCCGGGATTTACTTTTTTAATTTGTAGAGATTAAAGAATTTCTAATTCATGTTCGTACTCAGGCGTTTTTTTTGCACGCTGATGATTTTCCACTGATTTCAAGCACTGAAGGTTTTTTTTAAATATATATATAGAGTACAGACGTGAAGGAGGTGTAGATATCCTCATCTGACTCTCAAATGAATCAAACAACTCGTTGTCTTTTATGTTCAAGCAGTTATTTTAAAAGTTTCATAACTCGTCTCATTCCAGACCCTTTATGGAGCCGAACTGTCAAACAATTTCATTAAACTTATCTTGGCAGTGTTACCTCCTATATGGTGGTATATATATGTGTGTGTGTATATATATGTAGTATACATATTGAGTTTTATACCTGTGTTGTTTTAAGAAATTGTTTGTCCTCTCAAAAATATGTACGATCATACTATATGAAAAAAAAAAAAACACATATAAAAATCTGAATTCTCTAATGCAAATATTTCTCATATATATATATATATATATATATATATATATATATATATATATTCAAGCTATATGTAATTTGTTTTACCTGACAACAGTGCTCGGAGCCGCCGAAAACTTTGTAACGGTCTTAAAATCCTCTATAGCCAATCAGATGGTTCCGCTATGTGGCTCAGCCAATCACATGAGAGTCTCGCCGAGGTAGTAATTTAGGCGCCGTTTCAAATGAAAATGCATCTTTGTTTTTTTTTTTGTTTTTCATTTCTGATTCAGGGAAGTTTCACGATTTCACGGCAACATTTTGAAACCGATGTCCGACACTGACATGTTATTTTCTATTCCTATTGAAGAACTGTTGACTTACGACCGTTAATTAATTAATTACCTCTTATAAAAACATGACTTTTTTTCCAACATATTCTAATTCCTGAGTTCAGACATTAATGAGAATTAATTGACCATTGAGGTCGGAATCACAACAGAAGGCCATTATTTTCCATCCTTCGCGGGACACGGCATACCTTCCTGTACGTACCTGACACTGATATGACACATTAATAAAACCCCGATCCCCTTCGCCATGTAACGGCCGTGGCTGAATGACGAGTGCAAAAACATCCTGAGAATGTGGCAGGTGCCTGGAACACGGGGTACAAAGAGCCGGCGAACCGGCGGCGGCGTTCGCTCCGCAAAGTGAAAGATGCGTTGATGAAATCTCAGGCTGTATTTTTTTACTTCTGGGTTTTATATTCAGGCTGGCAGGCCGCCGATACTAGCTCAAAAAAAAGCAAAAATAAATAAAAAAAATAATATATATATATATATATAACTCTCAGTGAAAACTCTCCTCAGACAAGCCGGCTTTTGTTTGCAATGAAAGCATCCGACTGGTTCGTGGCCCTGCCTCTTCAGTGTCGTACGCAGCAGCCGCTGCCAAGGCCAGCCATTGTTCCCGGCCTGGATAATAGTCTCAGTGTCTGGGAGGAGGGCTGCACTCGGATCTGGAGCAGCTGTTAAAGCAGTCGTATTGGGGTTTTTTTGCAGACGTGGCCGGATCACGCAATCAAACACGATCTCCTGCGACGTCACTGATCAGAGTGCGTGAGATTCGGGAATACAGTGAAGGAGAGAGAGAGAGAGAGAGGGAGACACTGTGAGTCCGCCGTCAAATTCTCCAGAGACGAGGCGGGTAATGTACTGTAGAGGGTTTAAAGAGCTCATTCAAAACCGTCTAATCAGCATCTCATCGCGCTTCCCCCGAGGAAATGAGTCGGTTCCCCCAGACCACCTGCCTCGATTTCCGCACACGTGCTGCGTGTCCAACTTCAGCTGAAGCGTAAAGGCCGATTCATCCTCCATAGGAACAAGACGGAATTTCCCTTCGGCGAGCCCCTTCTGGCCGAACGGATTAGTTTGGGCGGTTCCAACAGTCCCGGCTGAACCGTGTCGGTGTCGCACTGCCGAAGCGTCGCCACTGACGTGTGCTGCGCACGCGTGTTCCAGTTCTCGCTAGTCACTAGCCGTCATATTTTAATCATATTTAGCTTCTAACGTCGCTACTGCATGAGCGCTGCAGGTCTATGAAATGTCGCGATGCACCTGAACGCATCACCCAAAGCTTCAGCTCCTGCAGTTAAAACCGGCTTGTACAAAAAGTCTGTTTTATTATTGAAACAGTTCAGCGAAATGCATTTCTTGAGAGCACGGGAGGCGAGAAATAAATTGTGCAGTCAAAAACTTAAAAACGACGTGTGGCTGCTGTGAGGGGGCGTGGCCTGCAAATTTTGTCTCGTTCTTCCGGCTTTAGAAAGGGAGTCCATTAGAGTGTCCATATCTGTAGCTACGTGTGCAGCTAGATTCTGGTCAGGTCCAGCGACGATGTTTAGTGGCGTCCTCCTGTTTCTTCCAAAATATCTGTGACTGCATTATGGTGCTTTTTCACACTCTTACATTTTGTTTCCAACCCTGAAACTAAGCCAGTAGTTGGCGAGCCGGAACTATATGCCAGTGGGTTTTTTCTCCGGCGGGACATATTTAATATTGCCACGACGACCCCTGTTGGCCGTGTCTCTCAAACCTTTTCGAATCTCCTCATGTTTCAATGAGAACCACCATGAATCAATAGTTCCCAGCTTTAGGACTGGCGACTCTCTTGGGGAGGCGCTGGAGATCGGGGACTTTTCCTGCTCTTAGATTTACACGGTTCAAAAAAGACAAGAATTTAGAGCACACCTGTGAAAAACCCCAACATTTTTAAGAATCTTTTGGCTTCACCGTCACGTTTTTGGCGAATCGGGGATCAGAAGCGGGGTCTCGGAGACAATCGGGACCCTCCAGGTGAACGGTGATTATTCAGTGTCTCGCTAAACTGCAGCTGGTTGAAAGCCGCACCATGAGCAATCGGCGACGTCGTGCGCCCAACGTGGTGTGACTAAACCACGAAAAGGAGGGCAACTTCCAAAACCAGCCAACGCACCCGCCATCTGCCACCGACAACACGCATCACGAGCGCGGGACTCGTCATCTGCAAAATGATGTACGCCGCCTCTCTAATTACTGCCCACACGTCGGTTATCGTAGCTCGTGAAATCCCCGTGGCGGCGCAGATATAATATCTTCATTAACAATTCATGTAGTAATGTAAACCACCAATTGTTTAAGTCAATAAATACCTTTTTTATTTACAGTCTGTAAACACTGGTTAGTTGACCGTCAAGTCATGTGAGTAAAAATGGGAAAAAAACCATAATAAAAAAAAAACTTGTATCCATTGTATATTAATACAATATGTGACTGAAACACAGAAAGGAGTCAAAGGATTCTTCTTTGAACTTTTCTTTGATCTCAGGCTTTAAACGAAGGAGAGGAATATAAAGAGTCTATCCTGAGCCGAGACAATCCAGTAAATATACATTCTTTTACGTGTCAAGGAAGCAGTAAGTTGTATAACTGAAGGCGTCTACTGGGTCTCGGACTGAAATAAGACTTTCCTCTCGTCCTCGTTCTTCAGCGGAGGGTACTCGCCGTCGCTCGTCTCCAGAAGGTTAAGATTCGTCTGGACCGCGACCAGCTTGGGTACGTTTTCCGCCGAGAGGCCGCCCTGGGCCTTGGCTTCCTGCAGCAGCGACCACAGGCGCTGGCAGGCGCCGGCGGTGGGTGGGATCTGGAGGATGGAGGACGCCACGGAGGACAGGGGCTCCGAGGAGCAGAGGCCCTTCCACCAGGTGGACGGGCTCAGGTGCTGGCAGGAGCTCCAGATCCCCGCCCCCTTCCACAGTCCCTCCTTGGCCGAGAACCTGGCGAAGCTGGCCAGCACTTTGCCGGCGTCCAGGTTCAGGTGGTGCGCCAGGTTGGAGATCACGTAGTAGGCGCCGTTGGTCTCCTCCCCGGAGAGCGTCTGCTGCCCGACGTGCTTCGGGTCGAGCATGAACGCCGCGGCGTGGACGGGCTTCACGCAGCCCTCCTGGCAGCGGTCCAGCGACGCCATGACGGCCTCCCGCTCGCCGCCGCGCAGCGCGGACGCCGACAGGGAGGCCTCCAGGACGTACCGCAGCCGGCTGAACATGTCGACGACGGCGGAGAGCGCCGCGTCCTCCCGCTCTATGAAGTCGATGTAGTGTCCGATCGGGTGGAGCAGGTTCCGGGTGCTGCTCAGGTTCACCCAGAACGCCGCGTCCCGCAGAGTGGCGCCGACGGACTCCTCCACGTCCAGGGAGGGCGAGGCGGCCATCTCCTGCAAGGTGTTCTGCCCCTCCAGGAGGCCGCTCAACATGCCCACCACCCCGCTCCAGTCCGAACCGGAGGGCGAGGTCAGCGTCGTCTCTTTTGACGGGTGGTTTTTGATCTTGGTCGTCTGCCACAGGCGAAACGTCTCCGACAACTGTCGGCTCCCCGTGACGCAGCGCACCACCTGCTCCGCCCTCCTGCACAGCGACTCGACCGACGGCTGCGCCGACACGTCGTCGAACAGACGCCGGACGCCCTGCGCCGCGCAGCCGAAAGCGGAAATGTGAGGGAAGGACTCCGTCACTTCGGCCCAGGCCGCCGACATCTCCGGGGCGTCGTCGTCGGTGACCACGGCGAAGACCTTCTGGGGCCCGACTTCGTTTATGACGCCTTTCAGCTCCTCCGCGATGAGCGCGCTGGCGCACGTCCGCCCCTCCACCCTCGCGCATTTGTAGAACAGCGGCGCGGGCGTGGCGACGGCGTAGACGACCTCCCCGGTCCGTTCCGCGCCGGGCCGGCCGCCGCGCACGACGGTGACGCAGTCGGCCTTCCCGACGGCCTCGTGCACGTGGCTCTGCACGCGGTCGTACTCGCAGTCCAACAGGTGAGACGCCAGCGCCTCGCCGGCGGGCGGGCAGTACGCCGGCCGCAGCACGCTGAAGAAGCGTTTCCAGTAAACGTTGTCGGCGAGGGCGAGCGGGGAGGAGGTGGCGTACACCGCCCTGGCGAGGCACTCGTCGGCGAACGCCTGGCTGCGCTGGTCCACCGAGTCGATGAGGAACTGACCCCCCGGGGTGGCGGACGTCCGGAAAGAGAAGGACGGGGCGGGGATGGAGGCGGAGGAGCTCCCGTTGGGCCCCGGGGACCGCTGCAGGACCACGGAGTACTCCTTACATTTGTCCAGGTGCATCTGCATCTTGGTGGCGTTCTTGGTGTACGTCTTGGAGCAGTAGCTGCACATGAAGGTCTCGCGTCCGTCTTTAATGGCCGGCGTGAAATGCCTCCAAACGCCGGACTGCAGCCGCGGCATCGTACTGCGGGAGAGCAACGGCGGAACAGGAGAAATGTTCATTACATTAAAACAACAAGATGAATCCAAACAAGAAAAGTTCAACCTGGAATTTATCTTTTGTTTTCAGATCAGACATTAGGCTCATCATAACTCCTTTGAATTGTCAGAGACTTGTTTTATTTTCCTTTTAAAAAAGGCTTATAGGTTAATCTTCTGATTGGATTTGTAGCAATAAGCTGCTTTTGTCATAAACTGGTTTATTTTAATTCACATTTAATGTGCAACAGCATCAGATGCTGACGGGAAACTACAAGTTAATAAAGATTCACCATACAGTTTATTCAGGATGGTCATTGTCTGGTTGATTTATGATAAATTCTAAGTTTTAGTTCACGCTCGCATAATCTTAAAATAAAAAAACCTTATGAGTCATTTGAGGTAGCACACACATGGAATTATGCTTACAAGGTCATATTATTTGTGCATTTCTCTTCTTCACAGAATCCATCATTAGAATACAGAAATATTTCTCAATTTATTTTTCTTTTGTTGTGTTGAGTGACATCCAAATCGTTCCCCATGGGCCTTCAGAAACTTCCCTCCCTCTCAGTGGGAAATCCCACTTTTGACAGGGATCAGGTGTAGTTTCCCTAATCTGAGGCCGGAATTTCCAGACTTTCCTATAATTCATAAAGCTGGATCCCCTTTTGATTCCAGACGGAAAGAAGAGTCCAAAGAAGACTCTTCACAGTTGTCATGAATTTAGAATAAAAACATGTATTTTACTCTGATTTAGGGTTGCAAAGGTGTGGAAAGTTTCCATGGGGGAATTAGGCTGGGGATTCGGGGATATATGATATGATATACATATACAGTACACACGTGATCGAGGAGTGTCATATCTTCAAATCTCGATGTTTTAGAAAGGATTATTATATTATTGTAAGTTCCCTGTTAGAAGAGCCAAATTTCAATTGAGTAAATTCCTGCTAAATTCCCATTTATTCTTATGGAAAGTTTCCCCCCCCCAAAAAATCCCCAGAATTTAGTAACACTGCTCTGATTTGTGCCAAATGTGGTGTCAGGTATGATGAGACTGTCTGCAGGACAGCTTCAGACGGGGATTACTTTAACAACACTAGTGAAACCTTAAATCTAGAAATATCAATCTACAAGTAGCTCATGCAGGATTACTAAATGAACACAACTTAAACAAGTTTTGTATTTTTTTTTTAATCTCTTCTTTTTAATGCTCAAATGTTATCTCTGCCCGTTGTGGCTCATCCTAGTTATTTTATTCCAATATTAAATGCGACTCATTTAATTGTTGTTGCCTTTTGACGCTGTTTCTTTTGGTCAAACTACACATGCTATATAAATAAAGAATATTTTTGTTATGAATGCCATGATTCACTTCTAATCCGTGCCGATTCTGGACTAAACGTGAAATACAATTAATAACTGTATGATAATTGAATTATAGAAGAGTCAAGGCAATGAAGCACAACATGTAAAGAACGTATTACGCAAAAAGTAACATCCACACACCTCTATATGCAGACTATTCCACCTTATCACGAGTTTGGAGGCACATCGACAGTCGCTAGACGCTCAAGGTCGAAAAGAAGAGTTTTATACAACTAAAGTTTTAAGAACATTTTGGTTAGCTGTTGTGGCTAACCTAGTTAGCATCCAGAGGTATTCCCCCTGAACGCGGAAAGTACCGACCGATCCGGGACACCGACCGGACAAACGCACCGGTTCTACACTGGACGTGGCCGATTTGTGTCTAATTCAGGGATCGTGACATAAGTATGAGCGTAATCTGTGAAGTTTGGACGCGTTGTTTCGCCTTTGTTGTTTACTTGCTGCTACTTCCTGAAAGCGAAACCTTCGAGTACGGAAGCTCGGGAAGGCCAACGCGACGGACGCGAGGGTTAAAAATAAACCAAACTTTTAAATATATACATATGCGACGTTACGTTCCTGTGCAGTACTTTAATGATCCCACGCGGAATTTATTTGTGGTGTTGCTCCACACAGAATACAACACATAATAAACTGGATAGAAGTTTAAATATTCATGAGACAGAATAAGGTAAAATAAGTCCTATTAAATATTAATATATGCAGGGCTAAGTAGATTCGGATATATCCACGAATAAATGGAATTAACAAAAAATTACAACAAAAACTATTTACAAGGAGGAGTTAGTCTTTTGTCCACAGTAAAGGACCTCCCTTGGTGCTCTGTTGTGTTTATATAGTGTAGAATAAAGCTTTAATTATTCCCCTATGTTAAGAATTAATATTTGAGCTATGTTTTAATGAGATTACTGCTCTCCTGCACAACAATAAGGATTTTTAAAAAAATGCATACACTCCTCTTTTATTGGCTCATGTATTATAGACACGTTTTTGTTTTTTTTACTTCATAAGGTTTTACCTTTTTATTTGATTTCATCTGTAAAAATATCCCTCTGTCCTCTGCTATTTAATCCTGTTCAGGGTCGCTGGTCAGTTTGCTGGTCAGACAACCACACATACTGACATTCACACCTCGGGGCAATTTAGGGTCACTGACATAAGGAAATGTAAAGTATGTGTTAAAAATGTGTTCCGAATGAATATCCCAGACGTGCTTAGCAGCCAAACTCAGCTCATGTCTTTTCCTTTCCTCTTTTTTTTTTTTTTTTTTTTTTTTTTTTTTACACTCATTTGTCCTCTCTCCTATTTTTTTCCCCGTCATTCAAGGTTAATAAGATTTTAAAGGTCCTGAAATGGCTTCGCAGTAAATGCCGAGCACTCAAAACTGGACTCTGATAAGAAAATGAAAGGAGGAAATGGCTTTTAAAAATGATATGAACCTGATGGCTTTGTCATTAAATGCACTGTTGGCTCAAATGGAGATTTTCCTGGTGTTAACATGCAGGTGGGGAGAAGCAGGGAGGTAATTAATGAGATTAATTATGCTGGAACCAGGACTGTGAGGAGTTTATTCTGATGATGCTTTACATATTAAACGTATTCCTGACATTCTCTTATTGGGCACAAAACCAATGCGAGTAGGAGTCATGAGGAATTTTTAAAACAGCATGATCAGAATTGTATGATTTATACATGTGCAATGACAAAATGTGCCTTTTTCTCCATATAATAAATAGCAGACCATTAAAATTTGGAAGTTTCATCCAGAGGGGTAAAAAACTAAACAAAAAAAGAATTTCTTCGTGATCAAATTTATATATTTTGACCTCTTAAAAGGCTGCATCCGTTTACGTCTTTCGTTCATAAAGAGTTCATTCTATTTGCATCATTCGATGTTATTGAGAACATTTGTCTGAACCACAAAAGAATAACTCCTGCTTGTTTCTCCCTTCAGAAGGAAATACTGTACATTCTGCATTTATACTCTGCGATTGTCATAAGTGTTATACTCAAGAGTCATCACCATGACAATGAATTCAGATTCCAAATTGTATTTTATTGAATTAAAATGTTCCCTGAGTTTATCTGTTTTTCATGACGTTTTCTTAAACACATCATAAGATGAATATTGCAAATGGTTGAGATCTAAATTGTTGATATCTGCTTTGCATATAGTCTGCAACTTCTGGTTTTACACTAAAGATTATTGGTTTCACCCTAATTCTTTCTTTAAATAATGATTTCTTTGTGATAAATTTAAATAAATGTCATGATGAGGAATGGGAAAAAGCCTCTTAATAACAGAATGTCAGAAACATGTTTAATATCTGACTTAACTGCTTCAAATTCCCGTCTCAGCATATTTAATTGCCCTCCATCTGAATAATCCAGGGAGGGAGAACATGCAAATTCTACACTAAAAGCCTCCATTGAGAAATGCTGACAGTGTGACATGTTGCAGGATGGAATACATTTTCAAGTCAAACAGATGATGTTGGTCGCTGTAGAATTTAATTATCCCCCGCCGTGGCTGATAGGCCCCGAAGGGGGATCTTGAAACAGTTTCCGTACGTCCGTACGTTCGAACGTTTCTACCTATATCTCGGCAACCCCTGGGCCCACAGTGACCAAACTTCACATGTGGATACATCTCAGAGGGGGAAGGGATACTATGGTGACCTTGACCTAATTTGCATATTAAGTAGGTCACAGGGTCACGAAGTGCTTAAAAACCCATTTTGGGCTCTGGAGGCCTAGGTTTTTGAGCTAGGGCTCTGAAATTTTATACACACATGATACACACTCCAGGGATAACCTCCAGTACACCAAGTGACCTGACCTTGACCTTGGAGATTGGTAGGGTCTGAAGTTTGCTCGTCATGGTTGCACAATACATGTATTTTCATATAAACATTTCTCCTCATTTCTCAGCAGTTCCTGGGCCCACAGTCACCAAACTTCACACATGGACACTCCACCTGGGGAGAAGGGGCACCATGGTGACCATGACCTCATTTGCATATCAGGTCACAGGGTCACTAAGTGCATAAAAACACCTTTTGGGCTCTGGAGACGTATTTTGACATAGCTTATGAAGAAGACCTTTCAGATTCTACATAATTATCTACTAGGACCCATGGAACACCCTCTAGTGTACCAAGTGTGCTGCCTTAGAGCTGGCTTTGTGAGAAAATATAAAGCCCTCCGGCAGGGGATTAGCCCAGCAACGGACTTCTTGTTAAGTTTTCACAAACATCTGTTTTCACTCCAAACTGCTAACGGACTCGTGTGCAGAACTGCACCTGTTGTTTGGCAATCAAGCTAAATGCAGACCTCAGAGCTTGTAAATTCATGTTTTCTTTTGTTTTTGTTTTATTTTTTAATTCCTGGCACTGCACTGTCATATTAACCGAGCCGATCTCTCCACCGTGGGCGATATAACGGTCCCCGCTAATTCGCCGCGAGACTAAATGACGGTGATTATCTGTGACTGAGGGTGACATTTGGGAGAAATGTGGCCGTCATTAACGGACATTTCTGGACTTTCTACAGTGTCCAGGTTTGTGAGCGCAGCCAAAGCAAACTGAACTGCGTCTAATGTGTGGGCCAGTTCCAAACCGGTAATAGTGTCACGTTGAAACACGGCGTTTCTTCAGAGGCTGAGGAAATGTTGTTTTCTGGTCTGTCGTCGTTGGATTAAGTCAACCTGCCTTTTCTTTTTCAATGAGCGTCATGAAGCCCACACGGAAAGAACCTATATAAACATATGTTTTAATATAGGTTTTGATATAGGTTTTTAATATATGTGACATATATAAAATTGGCCGTTTTCCTATATTATATGCACATATATGTACATGTATGTGTACACACATACGTGCATACAGGTACCTATATAGGTACACATATGCACATATATATGTGTGCATATATGCACCCATATGTTCTTCTTGCATAATTTTTTTATTTTTATTTATTTTTGCCAAAGTGAGATATGGGCTATATATATGTGGAAATAAAGGAGGAGTACAGGAGACCTATATGGCCTGTATATTCACATATATGCACCTCAATTTTGCCTATATGTGGCATATATATGCATATATGTGCATATATGCAGCATATATATATTGTCATATATGTGCATATGTGCAGCATATATGTGCATATGTGCAGCATATGTATTGTCAAATATGTGCATATATGCAGCATATATGTGCATATAAACTGCTTATAGGTTTCATATATGCGCATATATGACGATATATGACTTATATAGGTTTTTTCCATGTGGGAGAGTCCAGCCCTATTTTACACGACAACC
>NC_137669.1:21803662-21841162 GCF_963422515.1 Blennius ocellaris
TCACTGAATATACTTTGAAATTGAAGTTATTCTGGTGATTTCTGTTTATGAGCACAAAGTCTTTTCTGTTATGATGCTTCCTTTAGAGCCTCCTTTAGCCGAGGAAACACTGATGCTTCCTTTAGCCTAGGGAACACTGATGCTTCCTTTAGCCTAGGAAACACTGATGCTTCCTTTAGAGCCTCCTTTAGCCTAGGAAACACCGATGCTTCCTTTAGCCGACGAAACACTGATGCTTCCTTTAGCCTAGGAAACACTGACGCTTCCTTACGAGCCTCCTTTAACCTAGGAAACACTGACGCTTCCTATAGAGCCCCCTTTAGCCTAGGACACAGTGATGCTTCCTTTAGCCTAGGAAACACTGATGCTTCCTTTAGCCTAGGAAACACTGATGCTTCCTTTAGCCAAGGAAACGCTGATGCTTCCTTTAGCCAAGGAAACACTGATGCTTCCTTTAGCCTAGGAAACACTGATGCCTCCTTTAGCCTAGGAAACACTGATGCTTCCTTTAGCCTAGGAAACACTGATGCTTCCTTTAGCCTAGGAAACACTGATGCTTCCTTTAGCCTAGGAAACACTGACGCTTCCTTTAGCCTAGGAAACACTGATGCTTCCTTTAGCCTAGAAAACACTGATGCTTCCTTTAGCCTAGGAAACACTGATGCCTCCTTTAGCCTAGGAAACACTGATGCTTCCTTTAGCCTAGGAAACACTGATGCCTCCTTTAGCCTAGGAAACACTGATGCCTCCTTTAGCCTAGGAAACACTGATGCTTCCTTTAGCCTAGGAAACACTGATGCTTCCTTTAGCCAAGGAAACACTGATGCTTCCTTTAGCCAAGGAAACACTGATGCTTCCTTTAGCCTAGGAAACACTGATGCCTCCTTTAGCCTAGGAAACACTGACGCTTCCTTTAGCCTAGAAAACACTGATGCTTCCTTTAGCCTAGGAAACACTGACGCTTCCTTTAGCCTAGGAAACACTGACGCTTCCTTTAGCCTAGAAAACACTGACGCTTCCTTTAGCCTAGGAAACACTGACGCTTCCTTTAGCCTAGGAAACACTGACGCTTCCTTTAGCCTAGAAAACACTGACGCTTCCTTTAGCCTAGGAAACACTGACGCTTCCTTTAGCCTAGAAAACACTGATGCTTCCTTTAGCCGAGGAAACACTGATGCTTCCTTTAGCCTAGGAAACACTGATGCTTCCTTTAGCCAAGGAAACACTGATGCTTCCTTTAGCCAAGGAAACACTGATGCTTCCTTTAGCCTAGGAAACACTGATGCCTCCTTTAGCCTAGGAAACACTGATGCTTCCTTTAGCCTAGAAAACACTGATGCTTCCTTTAGCCGAGGAAACACTGATGCTTCCTTTAGCCTAGGAAACACTGATGCCTCCTTTAGCCTAGGAAACACTGATGCTTCCTTTAGCCTAGGAAACACTGATGCCTCCTTTAGCCTAGGAAACACTGATGCTTCCTTTAGCCTAGGAAACACTGACGCTTCCTTTAGCCTAGGAAACACTGACGCTTCCTTTAGCCTAGGAAACACTGACGCTTCCTTTAGCCTAGGAAACACTGACGCTTCCTTTAGCCTAGGAAACACTGACGCTTCCTTTAGCCTAGAAAACACTGATGCTTCCTTTAGCCGAGGAAACACTGATGCTTCCTTTAGCCTAGGAAACACTGATGCTTCCTTTACAAAAAGGACACCAGCTCATGCTGCCCCACAATTCCTTGCAGCGACAACATTTAAAGGGCCGGCTCATCGGCGCGTTTACGGAAAATCAAGATGGCGGAAAAAGGAGCAGATCATTGAAAGTTGCCAAAGCAATAATCTGCACTGAACAACTTTAAATCATCTAAAACCCAAATGCGCTTTTTATCGTCAATTTTCAGAAACTTGTAGTTCTTTCCCCCGCCACTGCAGACGTCACTAGCTTGCGCCGCCGTCACATTATTATGATGTCACTAAGTAACAGTGCAGTCCGACTGCCACACCAACGTTATCGCCTTTCTCTAACTCCTTTAGGAAGCCTCCTAACACCTTTCCTTCACTCCTTTAGGAAGCCTCCTAACAACTTTCCTTCACTCCTTTAGGAAGCCTCCTAACACCTTTCCTTCACTCCTTTAGGAAGCCTCCTAACACCTTTCCTTAACTCCTTTAGGAAGCCTCCTAACACCTTTCCGAACTCCTTTAGGAAGCCTCCTAACACCTTCCCTTAACTCCTTTAGGAAGCCTCCTAACACTTTTCTCTAACTCCTTTAGGAAGCCTCCTAACACCTTTCCGAACTCCTTTAGGAAACCTCCTAACGCCTTCCCTTAACTCCTTTAGGAAGCCTCCTAACACCTTTCTCTAACTCCTTTAGGAAGCCTCCTAACACCTTCCCTTAACTCCTTTAGGAAGCCTCTTAACACCTTTCTCTAACTCCTTTAGGAAGCCTCCTAACACCTTCCCTTAACTCCTTTAGGAAGCCTCCTAACACCTTTCTCTAACTCCTTTAGGAAGCCTTCTAACACCTTTCCTTAACTCCTTTAGGAAGCCTCCTAACACCTTCCCTTAACTCCTTTAGGAAGCCTCCTAACACCTTTCTCTAACTCCTTTAGGAAGCCTCCTAACACCTTTCTCTAACTCCTTTAGGAAGCCTCCTAACACCTTCCCTTAACTCCTTTAGTAAGCCTCCTAACACCTTTCCTAACTCCTTTAGGAAGCCTCCTAACACCTTTCCTTAACTCCTTTAGGAAGCCTCCTAACACCTTTCCTAACTCCTTTAGGAAGCCTCCTAACACCTTCCCTTAACTCCTTTAGGAAGCCTCCTAACACCTTTCTCTAACTCCTTTAGGAAGCCTCCTAACACCTTCCCTTAACTCCTTTAGGAAGCCTCCTAACACTTTTCTCTAACTCTTTTAGTAAGCCTCCTAACACCTTTCCGAACTCCTTTAGGAAGCCTCCTAACACCTTTCTCTAACTCCTTTAGGAAGCCTTCTAACACCTTTCCTTAACTCCTTTAGGAAGCCTCCTAACACCTTTCCTTAACCCCGTGATGTCATCCAGGGTGAAGGTAAAGTCCATAGATGAGGAGACAGGAGGGACTTTTCAGACATACCCTTTATCTGTTATGGAAGAGGCGCCTGCCAGCCTCTACTGAGGGCAAAATGACCCTACAGGCGTATAAAGATGAAAAATGTACTTGTCTACACACTCACACACAGATTACAGGCACAGATCTGTTTACAAAACATACATAAACATGAGTACATTTACTCATGTTGGTTCATACTACAAACACAAATCCACTAGGAACCGTCCAGATGCGTCATACATCACAACAGCCGCACTCTCAGTGTTTACATTCACTGTCATTGTGCCAGTATACAGAATTAGCTTCACCCACACATGGGATTATTTCATCCGTGGGTGGTTTATTACTATTGTCATTATTATCAATAATAATAATAATAGTAATGGCTGTAATGTGTGAGGCACAATAGTAAACAAGGATTATTCAATCAGAGCATTTCTGCAAGGCGGCGTCATGATGATGAAACTGTGTGAAATCACAGGGAAAAGGGAAAGTATTTGTTCGGTACACACAGACTACAGTCCATCTTTCTTTCTTTTGTCACATCCCATCCGAGTCATCATGTTGAGAGACTTTCTTCTGAATCCTCCACCCGTCTTCAGCGGCTTCACCTCGGCAGTCTGATGTAAACAAACAAACACACACAAGTCCTCCGAAGCATCTTTTGTTTCCTCCCTCCATCAAACCCGTGAAACTGAAGAACAGAAAAAAAACAAAAAGTCAGAATCGACGACGGCGAGAGACGCATTCCTGCCGTGTCAGAGGTTAAAAGGACTCCCGCGGGTTTGAACGCACATGCTTCCAATTAGCTTGTAAACGGGCGAGAGGAAAGAGTTGATTTAAGGCACGTTACTGAAGAATGACTTTTAATTAGCGGGGAGACGTAGCGGTTCTGAACGCAGGCACCCCGGCCTCCACCCCGGAACGACACGCCGCCGCCGCCACGGCGTTTCCTCGCCCCGGTAAATCCTATCTGTTGACTGACGTGTCGAAAGAAACGACACGAGCGAGGCGGATGGGAGACGAAAGGTTCCGCGGCGGCAGACACGGAGGCCATTGTTGTTTCGGATTGCGAGTTTGGAAAACGACAAAAAAAAAAAGCCTAATTTTGAAAGGCAAATACGGCAGAAATTGAATGTGCTTCGCTCCGCGCGACGCCTCATTCCATCAGAGTCGCGCTGAATTTATCCCGCCCGCCGCGCTGGTTTTTACACCGACGACGGCGGCGTGGAGCGAATTAGACTTCTCGGATCTCGTCGACCGGAACACGGCTAATCGGAACCAAACTGTTTGTTTGTGTTGTAAAAAAACGTTGAAACGCCAGTCTGTCGGGGTGGATTTAAATGCAAATGGCTGTGTTGCGCAATCAGCCGTGACTTAAAAAAAAAAAAAAAAAAGGCCTTTTAACTGCGGTTAGTTTAAATGAAGGGGCTTGTTGTGTTTCAGTGTTGGAAGCATTTGATTGAAAAAAAATATAATAATATAAAGACTTAAAAATATCCACCGATGTGCACTGATGAGGGAAAAGAGACGGATTCATCATTTCTGCAACTTCGTTCAAGAAGAGATTTGTGTTTAAACGGCAACGTTTTGACAACAAATGTCCATTTTCATGGAGAGAAGAAACCTTGAAAATTATTATATAATATAATATAATTATTATATCCAACAAGCGATTAGCAACAACTTTTTGTTGACAGTTTTTACGATTGAGGCCTGAGTTGCAGGAGCCGAGCAGGTTCTGCAGCCGGGTTGCCAGATTGGACCGTTCTCCACACAGTTGGCCTTCTTAGGGCGCCAGTTTGTGTTGAAAATTGCCTTTGTTTATTCAGCACAGTTGTGTGTTTATGGTGTTTTTCTTTATGACGCACGAGTTCCTCTGGAATGTTGAGGCTGGTTTCTACTGAGGTGAATCAGACCTGGCAACCCACATCTCCAGTCCATCACTTGGCTCAATCGGTGAGTCATTAATTAAACTAAATCTCTGTTGTGGAGGGAAAACGCTGTTCGACAGAAAACAACCTGGCACACAGGAAGGAAGGCCTTGAAAGCTAGAATTAAATCACGAGTGGCTAAAATTATATTCAATAATAGAAAAAAAATATGTTTTATAATCTAGATTAGCTGCGATTCAAACTGTTGTTACCAGCAACATAAATAAAAAGTTGGTTTGTGTTCGTGTAATGAGTATTGATTATTTTCCCGCAAATCAATAATAATGTCCCTGTTAAAATCCAGATCTTTTACTTTGGCTAAAGTCGTTTTGTTGTTGCACCTGTTAGTTTCTTCTGCTCTAATTTAATTTCATCACATTTTTCATGAATGCGTTTTCACCGAGGATTGATTGGAAGATTTATTTGAAGTGTTTTCAGACACGGCGGGACACTTCCCATTAAATAGCACACCCTACCTGGTACCAATGGAGAGAAAAGCCCTCTATATTTATGCACAGCTCCGGTTTAAATTACTCCACGTTATGGAAATTAGATGCGTCTTTTAGCACCGACACAAATTGAATGCTGCTTAATTAACGAATCCGTAATCGCATCCGACCGTCATGAGCACCTGCTATTCTGATCCTCCAGTGCGAATGGAGAATAATGTTTGAATTCCATATAAAATGCAGGGCTTTTACCTCCATTTAATGCTTTGATGAGCGAATTGTTCCTGATATCCGTTTCTAAGAGCAGAATCCCTCCAAGGCTCACATTTCAACTTTTTTTTGTCTGTATATGGTTTATTATTATTATTATCCCCCGCCGTGGCTGATAGGCCCCGAAGGGGGATCTTGAAACAGTCTCCGTACGTCCGTACGTTCGAACGTTTCTACCTATATCTCGGCAACCCCTGGGCCCACAGTGACCAAACTTCACATGTGGATACATCTCAGAGGGGGAAGGGATACTATGGTGACCTTGACCTAATTTGCATATTAAGTAGGTCACAGGGTCACGAAGTGCTTAAAAACACATTTTGGGCTCTGGAGGCCTAGGTTTTTGAGCTAGGGCTCTGAAATTTTATACACACCTACTAGTACTCTGGGGACACCCTCCAGCATACCAAGTGACCTGACCTTGACCTTGACCTTGAAGATCGGTAGGGTCTGAAGTTTGCTCGTCATGGTTGCACAATACATGTATTTTCATATAAACATTTCTCCTCATTTCTCAGCAACCCCTGGGCCCACAGTCACCAAACTTCACACATGGACACTCCACCTGGGGAGAAGGGGCACCATGGTGACCATGACCTCATTTGCATATCAGGTCACAGGGTCACTAAGTGCATAAAAAACACCTTTTGGGCTCTGGAGACGTATTTTGACATAGCTTATGAAGAAGACCTTTCAGATTCTACATAATTATCTGCTAGCACCCATGGAACACCCTCTAGTGTACCAAGTGTGCTGCCTTAGAGCTGGCTTTGTGAGAAAATATAAAGCCCTCCGGCGGGGGATTAGCCGAGCAACGGCCTTCTGGTTATTCACTGCTTTGCTTTGCTTTTCTTTTAAACAAGTCAGAAGCACAGGAACAGTTGGTCACCACGGAAACGGGGGTGAAACACAATTTTTTTCCAAAACGCTGCGCAACGGTTGCAGTAAATAGTTCTCCTGCACATGTGCAAATGTGTGGTTTCATTAGAAAAACAGACAACAGCACCCACTCGTGGCCTGACATTGGAACTACATCGCTTTCTGTGTAAACAAACATAATTTTAAAAAATCGTACTGAGTAAACGCAAAATATTTCTTAAAAGTAAATGCAAAAACAATCCATTTTTACTTGAAACGTCACATAAAAAGGGCCTTAATGATGATTTATTTTACACCTTTAAACATTTTTAATTTAACGCTAACAGTTCGACTTTCATATAATTTGCATTAATTACATTTTGGGTGGATTTTTATGTTATCTTCATAAGGAATATGAAGAAATACACTTAATATTACAATACAAGATCTGATTGCTTCAAACATAAGTTAATCAATGCTAACTAGAAACAATTACACCATTTAAATATCAGTAAAAGAACCCTTGAAATTCAACAACTCTATTTATTGGAATAAAATGAAACATTTTTCCAACTTAGTCTTTAATAATATACTCATACTAAATTAACCAAAAATGTTTAATTGTGTTTTGGATGATTTCCCCGCGCGTTCCCTCCGTCACTCATCTGTCAGCCTCACATTCCGGCCTCCTTACGTTCTCGCCGGCGTAATCCTCGTCGTCACTTTTTATCGATTCACTCTCATTACGTTTTTTTTTTTTTCTCCCCCGAGAGGCGCT
Organism: Blennius ocellaris; assembly: GCF_963422515.1. NCBI lineage: Eukaryota > Metazoa > Chordata > Actinopteri > Blenniiformes > Blenniidae > Blennius > Blennius ocellaris. The sequence continues at coordinate 21,811,034 of NC_137669.1, forward strand.
TTGCTTCCAAACACGACACCCTGAGCTCCATGTTTATATTCGGCGGCGCTCGGCTAAAGCAGGTAGAGCTCTGCCTGAGACGACTCCGGGTAATTACCAAGCAATTACCCGGCGGATTGGGCGGGCCAGTGGGAAGACGCAAGCACATTAAAACCATTACGGGGCTTTGACAGCTTCTCTTAATTGATTGATGCACAGCAACTCGCCGGCGATGAATCATCTCACATTAACAACAACAACAACAAAAGATTTTTTTTTTAAACCACTCAGCCTCACATCATTGCAGAAGCACGTGGGCTGAGAGAGTCACATGTATAATGTATCATGAATCCACAAGTGTGTGTGTGTGTGTGTGTGTGTGTGTGTGTGTGTGTGTGTGTGTGTGTGTGTGTGTGTGTGTGTGTGCGTGTGTGTGTGTCCGCAGCCAGTCCATCATGTATAATAACCACAGCGGCTCCCGTCAGAACATTTTGTCTTCTTGCTCGACTTCACGCACCGACTTTCTTCACACAAAACCTGCAATTTCCCGTTTATTCCTTAAATAGACTTTTATTTTCTCCGTCGGGCTCGGAGGGAACCGAGAGCAGAGGCTCGTCGAGACGGGGCTTTTTGACGTGGAGATAAGGGGAAACGATTTAAAGGAGGTAATTTCTTCAATTCCCGACACTGATTAAACAATTCCCACTTCAGGTTGGTTTGCGCAGATCTGTTCACGGTCGCCCGCGAGCGAGTGGAGGATGGAGAGGACCACGTTTTAAATTTAGTGACACGTAGGGATGTCATGGAATGGAGAGAAATCTCAACGGCGGGGAAACGCCACCCAATTCAGATGTTTGGTTTTTTTTGTTTCTCACAGTGACTCATATCCGACTTGTTTTGTGGCTCCGGTTGAGATTTCCTCACGCCAGAACCAGGCCCCCGTCATATGTGCCCACATGGAAAGAACCTATATAAACATATATGTTTTAATATAGGTTTTGATATAGGTTTTGAATATATGTGACATATATAAAATTGGCCATTTTCCTATATTTTATGTACATATATGTATGCTAATGTACATACATGCACATATACGCACCTATATGTACATATATTTTTCCTACATTTTCCTATATTTTATGCACGTATATGTACACATATGTACATATTTGCGCATATATGTACATACGCGCACATATATGTACGCGTATATGCAGCATATATGCAGCATTTATGTGCATATATGTATGTGCATATATGCAGCATATATATTGTCATACATGCTGCATATAGGTTTCATATATGTGCACATATCCTCATATAGGTTCTTTCCGTGTGGGATGTGCCCACATGGAAAGAACCTATATAAACATATATGTTTTAATATAGGTTTTGATATAGGTTTTGAATATATGTGACATATATAAAATTGGCCATTTTCCTATATTTTATGCACATATATGTGCATATATGTATGCTAATGTACATACATGCACATATACGCACCTATATGTACATATATTTTTCCTACATTTTCCTATATTTTATGCACGTATATGTACACATATGTACATATTTGCACATATATGTTCATACGCGCACATATATGTATGTCTATATGCAGCATATATGCAGCATTTATGTGCATATATGTATGTGCATATATGCAGCATATATATTGTCATATATGCTGCATATAGGTTTCATATATGTGCATATATCCTCATATAGGTTCTTTCCGTGTGGGATGTGCCCACATGGAAAGAACCTATATAAACATATATGTTTTAATATAGGTTTTGATATAGGTTTTGAATATATGTGACATATATAAAATTGGCCATTTTCCTATATTTTATGCACATATATGTGCATATATGTATGCTAATGTACATACATGCACATATACGCACCTATATGTACATATATTTTTCCTACATTTTCCTATATTTTATGCACGTATATGTACACATATCTACACATTTGCGCATATATGTACATACGCGCACATATATGTACGCGTATATGCAGCATATATGCAGCATTTATGTGCATATATGTATGTGCATACATGCTGCATATAGGTTTCATATATGTATGTGCATATATGCAGCATATATATTGTCATATATGCTGCATATAGGTTTCATATATGTGCATACATCCTCATATAGGTTCTTTCCGTGTGGGATGTGCCCACATGGAAAGAACCTATATAAACATATATGTTTTAATATAGGTTTTGATATAGGTTTTGAATATATGTGACATATATAAAATTGGCCATTTTCCTATATTTTATGCACATATATGTGCATATATGTATGCTAATGTACATACATGCACATATACGCACCTATATGTACATTTTTCCTACATTTTCCTATATTTGATGCACGTATATGTACACATATGTACATATTTGCGCATATATGTACATACGCGCACATATATGTACGCGTATATGCAGCATATATGCAGCATATATGCAGCATTTATGTGCATATATGTATGTGCATATATGCAGCATATATATTGTCATACATGCTGCATATAGGTTTCATATATGTGCATTATATGCAGCATATATATTGTCATATATGCTGCATATAGGTTTCATATATGTGCATATATCCTCATATAGGTTTCTTTCCGTGTGGGATGTGCCCACATGGAAAGAACCTATATAAACATATAGGTTTTTAATATAGGTTTTGAATATATGTGACATATATATAAAATTGACCGTTTTCCTATATTTTATATACATATATGCACATATATGCCACGTATATGTACATATATGCATTATATAGGTTCTTTCCATGTGGGCATGTGGCATATATATGCATAGGTGAAGCATTTATGTGCATAGGTGCAACATTTATGTGCATATATGCAGCATATATATTGTCATGTATGTGCATATATGCTGCATGTATGTGCATATATGCTGCATATTGGTTTCATATATGTGCATATATCCTCATATAGGTTCTTTCCATGTGGGCCGGGCCGAACGATCCCTTTGGTTTCCTCTTCATTTTCACCACACACACTCTTCAGAGCGGCGTCCATCTTCCCCTCCCGCTCGCAGGAAGAAGAAGAAAAAAAACAAAAACACTTAAAATATTAATTTCAAAGCTGCCGTCTGGGATTATTACCGTCAGGTTCTGCTGCAGAAGGTTTAAACGTGTTCAGTGGCACACGGTCTTCATTCAGCTGCACTTTGTCCCACATGTTTCTCAGAAGAAGCTCCTCAACTGCTTCCAGATGTGGAATGTTAGAGATCATCTGTCGGTTTGGATTCGGTGAGAGACGAGAAGAGTGTCTCATCCGAGATAATCCGGCTTCCCGCGAAACAGGAAGTAGAAATATTCACCTGCACTGAAGCACACTTACACCGAGGCTTGAAAGATCCTTTGAAATCGTTTTTTTTTTTTTTTTTAAGTTCCTCAACCTCAGTTTGAAACTGTATACAAAAAAATAAAATGTATTTTTTTTGGAGAGAGAGAGAGAGAGAGAGAGAGAGAGAGAGAGAGAGACTTGTTTTTAAGTTCCTCAACCTCAGTTTGAAACTGTATACAAAAATATAAAATGTATTTTTTGGAGAGAGAGAGAGAGAGAGAGGAGAGAGATGAGAGAGCGAGAGAGAGAGAGAGAGAGAGAGAGAGAGAGAGAGAGAGAGAGAGAGAGAGAGAAGAGAGAGAGAGAGAGAAGAGAGAGAGAGAGAGAGAGAGAGAGAGAGAGAGAGAGAGAGAGAGAGGACTTGTTTTTTTTTAAGTTCCTCAACCTCAGTTTGAAACTGTATACAAAAAATAAAAAAACAAGACTTATTCTCGCTCTCGCTCTCTCTCTCTCTCTCTCCTCTCTCTCTCTCTCTCACTCTCTCTCTCTCTCTCCTCTCTCAAAAATACATTTTAAGTTCCTCAACCTCAGTTTGAAACTGTATCCAAAAATATAAAATGTATTTTTTAGAGAGAAAGAGAGAGTTTTTATTTGCCCCCCCCCCCCCTCCTCCACATGCACACTCACAATTTTGTGGGGGGAAGATATTCATGGTTGCACTCCGGTGCTCGCTGGCGGCCCCCGGTGGCCCCCCCCAGGCTCGTCTCCCGACACCAGACGGCCGCTCGGCCGCCGGCCCGGCTCGGCTCGGCCCGGGACGGACGTGGCGACGGTTCCCGGCGCCATCCCGTCACAATAAAGTTTTCCAGACTGGACAATAAGTGTCGTTAACAATTAGCCGCGTCTCGGAGGGGAAGAGCGACTCGGCGGCGAACTAAACAAAGCTGCCTTGCAAAAACGTTAGCGAGGAGAGAACTAACGTCGTTACCGATTGTTTTATGTTCACGACAAGGGTTTTTGGCAGCAGCTTCCCTCCGTTCGGAGCGCGAGATCCAAGGCAGGAACACGAGAGTGACTGAGCTCGTCCCGAAGTCGCCTCTTGTTTTATTAAAGGAGTTTGTGGCGGGCGAGGAGGCGGCGTGTCAACGAGACGGTAGATTGAGGATCAGGAAGCGTCGCCCGACTCCTCTGAAAATAGACGAGGGAAACAAAACGCCGGATTCTGGTCGGAGGTTTGGATCTGATCGGGTTTACTGTCAGACGTCGAGGTGATGCATGCGCTACTCCGCGGTTTTGACACTTCCTGTTTCTTTAATGGAAGATACGCCGGTTTTTTATATTTTATTTTTTCTTCTTCTTCCCGATAACGAGAGACAAATACAGCAGCGTCGCTTTCGAAGCCTCCATTCCAGAGATGCACTTTTCATTTCCCCCCCCCCCCCCCCCCCCCGAGTTGATTTTATCATCCAGTCACATTCAAATGAGTTTGTTGGAAATGAATGAATGAACGCCGCGAAGAAAAAAGTGAGCAGTGGTCCGTGTGGAAGACACATTGATTCACAAAGCAAAGCTGTGCAGATGGTTTAGTTTAAAAAAAAAAAAGTATGTTCATAGAACTGTGGCACATTTTAACCCTCAGTTCATTAACTTCCTCTTTTCTTCGTTTCTGGAAGAGTTAATGATTTTCACAATAATCTGCGATATCAAAGTGTCTTTATTAGTTCTTTATTAGTTGGGTTTTTCTGTTAAAAGCATCTAAAATGACTGTTGTATTTGGTGCAAGATAAATAAAGTTTAATTGAATTGAATTATTTATCTTCAATTTAATAACGATCCAACTTGGTAGATTTATTTTGACAGTCGCCATAATAACAATACAACTTGGCAGTTTTATTTTGACAGTCACCGTAATAACAATCCAACTTGGTAGTTTTATTTTGACAATCACCATAATAACAATCCAACGTGGTAGTTTTATTTTGACAATCACCGTAATAACAATCCAACTCGGTAGTTTTATTTTGACAGTCACTGTAATCACAATCCAACTTGGTAGTTTTATTTTGACAGTCGCCGTAATAACGATCCAACTAGGTAGTTTTATTTTGACAGTTGCCGTAATAACGATCCAACTCGGTAATTTTATTTTGACAGTCGCCGTAATAACGATCCAACTCGGTAATTTTATTTTGACAGTCGCCATAATAACAATCCAACTTGGCAGTTTTATTTTAACAGTCGCCGTAATAACAATCCAACTTGGTAGTTTTATTTTGACAGTCACCGTAATGACAATCCAACTTGGTAGTTTTATTTTGACAATCACCGTAATAACAATCCAACTCGGTAGTTTTATTTTGACAATCACCGTAATAACAATCCAACTCGGAAGTTTTATTTTGACAGTTGCCATAATAACGATCCAACTTGGTAGTTTTATTTTGACAGTTGCCATAATAACGATCCAACTCGGCAGTTTTATTTTGACAGTCACTGTAATCACAATCCAACTTGGTAGTTTTATTTTGACAGTCGCCATAATAACAATCCAACTTGGTAATTTTATTTTGATAGTCGCCATAATAACGATCCAACTCGGGAATTTTATTTTGACAGTCGCCATAATAACAATCCAACTCTGTAGTTTTATTTTGACAGTCACCATAATAACAATCCAACTTGGTAGTTTTATTTTGACAGTCACCATAATAACAATCCAACTTGGTAGTTTTATTTTGACAGTCGCCGTAATAACGATCCAACTTGGTAGTTTTATTTTGACAGTCACCATAATAACAATCCAACTGGTGCTCTGTCCATGTTCTCCCATTATTAACATTTAGTGCGTATTGTTTTCCGCTGCACAGCGCCCACTAGTGGCCCAACAACGAAACTACGTCATTTCCAGCGTTTAAACGTTTCCAGAACATTTCCACATTTATTTTTTTCCCCCGTGTTGCATTTTTCACTGCCTGAACTCAAACCCACACGAGCGCAGCTATTTATCAGCGAGTAATAATATTCCCTTCATCTGGTCGAGACGAGGCTTTTCTCTCCTCCTCCGTCGATCATCCTTCACCTCCACTCGCCCCTCCACTCGGAGCCTCCCTCCCTCCCTCCCTCCTTCCCTCCCTCCCTCCCTCCCTCCTCGCCACCTCTCCAGGAACCCTTCGCCTCAATCAGCCCTTCTATCTCCTGCTCTCTTCTTCTGATTTCTGCTCCTTCATCACTTCTCCCCCCCCCCCCCCCCCCCCCACACACACACACACACACACACACACACTCTCTCTCTCTCCTCTCACATGCATGCGAGTCGCAGCGTCCGGGGGATCCTGGCCCCCGGAACAAGCGCCGGCCTTGTGGTTGTCTGTTTGCACTGCGAGGTGTTTTCTCTCACCTCTCCTCGCTCGCCCGCCTGCAATATTCAGCCCTCTGGTTATTTAAGTTTGTGCATGTGTGTGTGTGTGTGTGTGTGTGCAGTGGGGTTGCCCCCCCCCCCCCCCCCCCCCAGGGGGCAGCGCACTCCTAAAAAGTGTTGCTCACTGGGTTTAGTAATGAAGGTCGGCAGGCCTTCCTGTTTTCTTATTCAACAAACATTTAAAGGAATTTAGCGGCTTTTTACGAGTCTTTATTAAATAGGCTCAGCGAAAAACACCCCCCCCCCCCCCCACTAACTCCCCCCCCCACTCTGCAGTGCGCTACATAAGCCAGGAGAGAGGTCAGTGAAATGCACAGAGGCGGCGATTATCACATTCCGTGCTTTGGTAAAGCGGCTCTCGCGCTTCAAGAAAGAAAGACTCGATGTTTACGGCGAATTTCAGGACCGTGGGAGTTTATTGTTGCACAAACACGGCAAGTGAACGATAGTGTTGCTTTGCGAGGTTTCCCCTTGAAACGTCCTGCTGCCGAAAAGGTGAAATGTCTATTCGCAACATCTATTTTTATTTTTTTCCTGCGCTATTAAAACAGTCCAAAACTGCAACTTAACTACCCTCCAGAATAAAAGTACTTGTGGTCGAGTTAATTGGGTCCAAATTGTTTTCTCTTCTCTATCCATTCCACGCTTTAGAAGTTTTTTTTATCAACTTAACACAGGGGGTGTCCAACATGAGGCCCGGGGCCCAGAAGCGGCCCGCCAGAGGATCTAATCCGGCCGCCATGGGATTTTATTTTTAAAAGTAAAAAAATGAAAACTGACAGAGGCTGATCTAAAAACACTCGATTGGCAAAAATGACATTTAAAACCACCCTTGGTCAGAATTTGACCCCCGACATTACTGCAATCTGTGGAGGTCACTTGACACAAACACCTTTCACAATAAAACAATGAGTCCAACTTATGTGAAGTGATACTTTAGACACGTAAACTCAAAACAATTTCCAGATGAGGACAAATTGTTTTAATCCGGAATAAAAATACGATACCAGATACAGGCGACTGAGGGTTTTTTTTTTGTGTGTTTTATTTTGCAAATATAAGGTTCAAGGTGTTTTATTTGTCATATCACCAGTAAAAGCAAGGTTTCACAGTGAATGAAATTCTTATTTTGCCGTCCACCCTGAAGCCGACCTATATAAATAAGTGTATACACAAGAGAATAAAATATAAAAATAAAAATAAAATAAAGTAACAGAGCAGTGCAAAAATATTAGTGCGAAAGTGAGATGTGCAATGTAAACATGTCAGAAGTTGTTCAAAAGTCTGATGGCAACGGGGAAGAAAGAGTTTTTCAGTCCGTTAGTTTTGCTAATATAATATCTGATGTCCTTTAATATGTACATTTCAGAATAGACTTGCAAATTCTTACAAAAGGATCAAAAGGAAAGACTTTGCAGTTGTCCATATTTGCAGTTTAACATGTGATGTTGGACTTATTGGCCCTCCAGGGGTCAGAGGTCAGATCAGGTTGATGTGGCCCCTCAACTAAAATGACTTAGCCCTCTGGGCCCTGAAGCATTTTATGCCGTTTTTCCACTACAATTGATTTTTCCTTTATATCTCAGATATAAAATCCTTAAACCTTGCGCCTTTTTTGGTGTCATTTTGTTCAGGACAACCTCATAAATGCATTTCTGAAGTAATTTCATCACTTTGGCATACTGTATTAAAACAGTGGATCTAAAAACACCATAAAATTACAAATTCGGGTGGTTAAAAACAGATTTATTGACTATAAAAGTCACAGACATGGTTAACGAATCATTTAGTTTACTTGTAAAGTAAATCTAAACTATAATTAACTCAAATTTTATCAAAACAGGACTGAAAAAACAGTTGTATACAGATATTTACAGTGAAATAGAAGCACTGCCTCAGGCGTTTTTGTAAAACTATTTATAAAAGGTCACATGTTTTTCCTCATATCTCCTCTTTTATTTGGGCGATCAACGTCATTTAAAAACGAGCTTGTAGTTTTATATCTGCACTTTCGACACGGATTGAAACACTGGACCAGACGACGCCGTGCTGTGACGCTACTGCCTTTTCAAACGGTCACGTGACGAGGACGGGCCGGTGCGTCCGCAGGCCCCAGACGGTTAATATGTACATTTCAGAATAGACTTGCAAATTCTTGCAAAAGGATCAAAAGGAAAGACTTTGCATTTGTCCATATTTGCAGTTTAACATGTGATGTTGGACTTGTTGGCCCTCCAGGGGTCAGAGGTCAGATCAGGTTGATGTGGCCCCTCAACTAAAATGACTTAACCCTTTGGGGCCTGAAGCATTTTATGCCGTTTTTCCACTACAATTGATTTTTCCTTTATATCTCAGATATAAAATCCTTAAACCTTGCGCCTTTTTTGGTGTCATTTTGTTCAGGACAACCTCATAAATGCATTTCTGAAGTAATTTCATCACTTTGGCATACTGTATTAAAACAGTGGATCTAAAAACACCATAAAATTACAAATTCGGGTGGTTAAAAACAGATTTATTGACTATAAAAGTCACAGACATGGTTAACGAATCATTTAGTTTACTTGTAAAGTAAATCTAAACTATAATTAACTCAAATTTTATCAAAACAGGACTGAAAAAACAGTTGTATACAGATATTTACAGTGAAATAGAAGCACTGCCTCAGGCGTTTTTGTAAAACTATTTATAAAAGGTCACATGTTTTTCCTCATATCTCCTCTTTTATTTGGGCGATCAACGTCATTTAAAAACGAGCTTGTAGTTTTATATCTGCACTTTCGACACGGATTGAAACACTGGACCAGACGACGCCGTGCTGTGACGCTACTGCCTTTTCAAACGGTCACGTGACGAGGACGCACCGGTGCGTCCGCAGGCCCCAGACGGTTAATATGTACATTTCAGAATAGACTTGCAAATTCTTGCAAAAGGATCAAAAGGAAAGACTTTGCATTTGTCCATATTTGCAGTTTAACATGTGATGTTGGACTTGTTGGCCCTCCAGGGGTCAGAGGTCAGATCAGGTTGATGTGGCCCCTCAACTAAAATGACTTAACCCTTTGGGGCCTGAAGCATTTTATGCCGTTTTTCCACTACAATTGATTTTTCCTTTATATCTCAGATATAAAATCCTTAAACCTTGCGCCTTTTTTGGTGTCATTTTGTTCAGGATAACCTCATAAATGCATTTCTGAAGTAATTTCATCACTTTGGCATACTGTATTAAAACAGTGGATCTAAAAACACCATAAAATTACAAATTCGGGTGGTTAAAAACAGATTTATTGACTATAAAAGTCACAGACATGGTTAACGAATCATTTAGTTTACTTGTAAAGTAAATCTAAACTATAATTAACTCAAATTTTATCAAAACAGGACTGAAAAAACAGTTCTATACAGATATTTACAGTGAAATAGAAGCACTGCCTCAGGCGTTTTTTGTAAAACTATTTATAAAAGGTCACACATATTTTTCCTCATATCTCCTCTTTTATTTGGGCGATCAACGTCATTTAAAAACGAGCTTGTAGTTTTATATCTGCACTTTCGACACGGATTGAAACACTGGACCAGACGACGCCGTGCTGTGACGCTACGGCCTTTTCAAACGGTCACGTGACGAGGACGCACCGGTGCGTCCGCAGGCCCCAGACGGTTAATATGTACATTTCAGAATAGACTTGCAAATTCTTGCAAAAGGATCAAAAGGAAAGACTTTGCATTTGTCCATATTTGCAGTTTAACATGTGATGTTGGACTTGTTGGCCCTCCAGGGGTCAGAGGTCAGATCAGGTTGAATGTGGCCCCTCAACTAAAATGACTTAACATAATGTGTTCTCGGTAACTCATGTTTGTACATTCGACTTCGTGTTTTGTTTATTTCTGTTTCTCTTCCAGTTGCCACTTCGTCCGTCTCCGAGCTGTTTAAAAAAAAAAAAAAAAAAAAAATCAATGGCTCATCATCGATCACCACGTCACACGACGAACTGCGGGGAAAATGGATTAGAGCGTCAGGTTTCATGAGCAGCGGGCAGATTGTTTATCTCCGGCGGGTTTTGGACGCAGGTCGCAGCGTTTGGAGCAGATTAGGTGACAAGTTTGACCCGAAGCATTTTTCATTACGGTTCCGCGACTCTGGTATCGATTCCGGGACGTTTCCTTCGGCGTCCCGTCCCCGAGGTCACGCAGTCTAATGATTCCCGCCTCAGAAAAAAAAAAAATCTGCTCTTATGGACCTTCTGTACGTTTTTTTTTTCCTTCTGGTTGGAATTCTTCTGGGCGAAGACGTGATCGGCTCCGTGGAGTTTGAACTTCACTTCTGCTCCCTTTTCTGTCTCTTATTGTGTTTCTATCCTGAAGGTTCCCACTGTGTTTCTGTACTTCTTCTGTGTTTCTATGTATTTCTCAAGGTTCGCTGTGTATTCTGTGTATTTTCTATGGGCTTTCTATGTATTTCTGTGTGTATTTCTGTGTTTTTGCCAGTTTATAGTGCATTTCTGTCCATTTTGTGTGTATTTCTGTGTTTTTGTCCGTTTATTGTAAATTTCGTTTACTGTAAAGACCATTACTGCTACTGTTACTACTACTAAACTATTACTAGTACTACTACTACTACTACTAAACTATGACTACTAAACTATTTCTACTACTACTACTACAACTAAACTATTACTACTACTACTACAACTAAACTATTACTAGTACTACAACTAAACTATTACTACTACTAAACTAGTACTACTAAACTATTACTACTACTATTACTACTAAAACTACTACTACTACTACTACTACTAAACTATTACTACTACTACTAAACTATTACTACTACTACAACTAAACTATTACTACTACTACTACAACTAAACTATTACTACTACTACTAAACTATTACTACTACTACAACTAAACTATTACTACTACTAAACTAGTACTACTAAACTATTACTACTACTACTACCACTAAAACTACTACTACTACTACTACTAAACTATTACTACTACTACTAAACTATTACTATTACTACAACTAAACTATTACTACTACTAAACTAGTACTACTAAACTATTACTACTACTACTACCACTAAAACTACTACTACTACTACTACTAAACTATTACTACTACTACTAAACTATTACTACTACTACAACTAAACTATTACTACTACTAAACTAGTACTACTAAACTATTACTACTACTACTACCACTAAAACTACTACTACTACTACTACTAAACTATTACTACTACTACTAAACTATTACTATTACTACAACTAAACTATTACTACTACTAAACTAGTACTACTAAACTATTACTACTACTACTACTACTACTAAACTATTACTACTACTACAACTAAACTATTACTACTACTAAACTAGTACTACTAAACTATTACTACTAATTATATAAATATAATTTATCATAATTTGTCAGACGCTTTATCAGCAATGACTCACGTCAAGATTTTATTGTATTTTCAACATTTTCGCGTATCGTTTAATGAATTACGCTTCGTTACTCAACCAGAAAAAGATTTTTTCTAATGATACTTTTCATAAAAGGATTCACTTCTGTACAGAGAATAAACCAGAGCGGGAACATTTCCAACCCACAGTTTCCTAAATCGATCAGGCCGGAGTCACTATGTTTACAAAATTAGCTAATTGACGTCGTCTTGGGAAAGCTGGCGCAAGGGTTTCTGGGAAATCAAAGATGGCGTCGCAGCAGCTGCAAAGTGTAATGAGGAATTTCTTCCGGAAAAGTTTTGACAACATATTAAAGATGTACAACAACATTTTTTTCCCCACTAACCTGTTCGCTGCTCCAAAACTCTTATAAATGGAATCCAGATGAATCCCGTTTTTTGTTTTTAAAAAGTTTCAGGCAGCTCATTTTCCTCACTCCTCGTGACGACGCCTCCTTCAGGAGCTCGTCGGTACTGCAGGATTCTAATAACATGTTTACAGGATGTTTCCACAGGTGAGGCTTGTTTTAAGTGCTGAGGAAACAGATCGTTTTTCCAAAGTCCCGACCGTCACACGTCCCCGTTTTAGAAAGTCCTCGTCCCGCCAGGACCCATGCAGCTTTGCTTTTATGAGACACCGGCGGCGGCGGCGGCGGCGGCGGCGGCGGCGGGATGACTGACCGACTTGTCGGGAGGACAGAGGAGCCATTTTGTCTGAATCCCCCTTTTTAAAATATTCATTCATAAAGTCCCGGAGCTTCTTTTTTTCTCTTACTGCACATCAAACATCCAACGGAAAAGCACTGAGCCGATGCATCCAGAGACGCAAACACAGCCGGAGGTGTGAAAAAAACCCAAATTAATCTACATATTTATGCGCTAAATATACTCGGATACATTCATTGTGTTTTTAGGGAAATGATCTGATCCCAAAGTGAGTCAACAGGATGTGAGGTTTTTTTTTTTTGGGGGGGGGGGGGGGGGGGGGCTTTTTGGGCTGATTAGTCATTTCACACAGCAGCTGTGTTTGTGAAAAACTGCAAAACAGGTAGGTGAGGTATGAGATTAACTGATGATGAATTTCTTAGATATCACCAGAGTTTAGAGTAACGGATCTCTGTAAAATCTGAATTAAGTAACGTGTGAAAAGTCTGATAAAAATGTATCTATACAAACAACCTCAGTATGTTTACTTTCATCTCAACGTAACAAGTCTGAGAAAACAAACTTGATAAAGTTTATAAACTACAACTTCTTCTGAGTCAAAATGGCTTTTTAGCCTCATTAGCATTGGAAATGTGTTCCTAATAAAACAGTATTTAGTTGCCGTCAGCGGGAGATTTACATGTTTTTTTTCTTTTCTAGATTCCTGAAGTGTCTCTTCGAGTGATAAAGTGAGATTGTTGGAGGTCGACTCAGTTCAACCTTTTGTGAGGGAATGTCTTTTGTGCGGTCAGCTGAGACTAAGTCGCTTGAACGAGCGAAGAGAAATCTCATCTTCTCTATTCAGCCTCCTGAAGTTTGACTTTAAAGCGTCTCAGTTTATTCTGTTGTTTCCGTAACTTTTGGGAGTCGTTCGGAAATACATGTATGGAATAAATCAATGACACAGAAAAGTTGCCTTTTTTTTTTTTTTTACCCCCGTTTCCATGGAAACCATGTCAGAGCAAGTTGTGTGTGTTCCAGATGGAGTCGAGGCTTTTTTGAAAAGTTCTACCCCTGGAAGCAGTTTCCATGAAAACTGTGTCAGTGTTTTCAAAAAGTTGTGTTTTGCTCCCGCTTCCACGGAGACAGACTCGGAGCATTGTCAAAAAAGTAGATTTTTCTTTTACACGTTTCCATGGAAACCGTGTAAGAGTGTTTGTTGAAAAGTTACATTTTCTTCCCCGTTTCCGTGGAAACTGTCAGTGTTTCCGAAATGTTGCATTTTCCTACCATGTTCATCGAGATGGAGTCGGGGCTTTAAAAAAAAAAAAAAAAAAAAAAAAAAAAAGTTCTACCTTGGCAGCCATTTTCAAAAAGTTGTGTTGCCCTCTCGTTTCCATGGAGACGGAGCATTTTGGAAAAAGTAATCAAACTGCGTAGACAGAAGAAGGAAAACAACAATGTCTTTTCAACAGGACACAGAAGCCTGTCCGCTCTCCACGTTGCCCCTGTTGCCCCATGTTGCCCCATGTTGCCCCTGTTCCTCCACATTGCCCCATGTTGCCCCCGTTTCCCCCACGTTGCCCCATATTGTCCCATGTTGCCCCATGTTGCGAATGTTTCCCCCACGTTGCCCGTTTCCCCACGTTGCCCCCGTTGCCCCATGTTGCCCCATGTTGCCCCTGTTCCTCCACATTGCCCCATGTTGCCCCCGTTTCCCCCACGTTGCCCCATATTGTCCCATGTTGCCCCATGTTGCGAATGTTTCCCCCACGTTGCCCGTTTCCCCACGTTGCCCCGTTGCCCCATGTTGCCCCTTGTTGCGAATGTTTCCCCCACGTTGCCCCTGTTGCCCCTGTTGCCCCATGTTGCCCCTGTTCCCCCCACATTGCCCCTGTTTCCCCCACGTTACGCCATATTGTCCCATGTTGCCCCATGTTGCGAATGTTTCCCCCACGTTGCCCGTTTCCCCACGTTGCCCCCGTTGCCCCATGTTACCCCATGTTGCCCCTGTTCCTCCACATTGCCCCATGTTGCCCCCCGTTTCCCCCACGTTGCCCCATATTGTCCCATGTTGCCCCATGTTGCGAATGTTTCCCCCACGTTGCCCGTTTCCCCACGTTGCCCCATTGCCCCATGTTGCCCCTTGTTGCGAATGTTTCCCCCACGTTGCCCCTGTTGCCCCTGTTGCCCCATGTTGCCCCTGTTCCCCCCACATTGCCCCTGTTTCCCCCACGTTACGCCATATTGCCCCTCGTTGTCCCATGTTGCCCCATATTGCCCCATGTTGCCCCATGTTGCGAATGTTTCCCCCACGTTGCCCCACGTTGCCCCTGTTTCCCTACATTGCCCCATGTTGCCCCACATTGCCCCATGTTGCCACATGTTGTGAATGTTTCCCCCACGTTGCCCCTGTTTCCCCACGTTGCTCCTGATGCCCCATGTTGCCCCTGTTTCCCCACATTGCCCCGTGTTGCCCCATGTTGCCCCTGTTTCCCCACGCTGCTCCTGATGCCCCATGTTGCCCCTGTTTCCCCACATTGCCCCGTGTTGCCCCATGTTGCCCCTGTTTCCCCACGCTGCTCCTGATGCCCCATGTTGCCCCTGTTTCCCCACATTGCCCCGTGTTGCCCCATGTTGCCCCTGTTTCCCCACGTTGCTCCTGATGCCCCATGTTGTCCCACGTTGCCCCTGTTCCCCCCACGTTGCCCCTGTTTCCCCACGTTGCCCCTGTTGCCCCACATTGCCCCTGTTCCCCCCACGTTGCCCCTGTTTCCCCACGTTGCCCCTGATGCCCCATGTTGCCCCACGTTGCCCCTGTTCCCCCCACGTTGCCCCTGTTTCCCCACGTTGCCCCTGTTGCCCCACGTTGCCCCTGTTCCCCCCACGTTGCCCCTGTTTCCCCACGTTGCCCCTGATGCCCCATGTTGCCCCACGTTGCCCCTGTTCCCCCCACGTTGCCCCTGTTTCCCCACGTTGCCCCTGTTTCCCCACGTTGCCCCTGTTTCCCCACGTTGCCCCACGTTGCCCCTGTTCCCCCCACGTTGCCCCATGTTGCCCCTGATTCCCCCATGTTGCCCCACGTTGCCCCCGTTGCCTTTCGTGCACTAAACATGAAAGCAGATGATAAGTATCCGTCCTCCTGATGCCCAAACTCTCTTTCATGTGTTTATTCCGCCGTAAACAAAGTTCACTGGACGACGGCAGAGGAAAGAAAACCACAATGTCTTTCAAACACACAAACCTGTTTAATCCTCTTCTTTTCTTTCTTTCTTTCTCTCCTTCCGTCCCCGTCCCGTCCTCCTCCTCTCACTCCCAGCTGCCGAGCGTCTCCACACACACACACACACACACACACACACACACAGTATTATTGCCACTTCTGCGCTCGCCTGTCACAACCAATAGACCCCGGCATGACGGATACATGCTTTTAATCAGCGGGGCAGGAACGGCGCGAGAGACGACGGAGGGAACGAGGGAGGCTGGAAGAGGAAATGAGGAAATCGGGAGTCATTTCTGATTAAAGCCAAGGGACGGATGTGAGTCACAGCGGGGCGACAAAAGGCCAAGTTTATTATTTCCTCTGTTTTCTGCAGTCTGATGTTGGAGACTTTTCTTTCTTCTTCTTCTTCTTCCGTTTATCTAAACATCTTCAGCTGCGTGTGATGGAGGTTTTGTTTGGAAGTAAAAGTGAAGAAGAGAAACCGACGTTACTGAAAAGCACCCAGGCCCCATTTTTCTCCTCCTCCACGCCATCAACAGTTTGTCACAGCAGGGGGGGGGGGGGGCGCCGAGCATACAGGCTGGCAAAACATCCCTCTGTGGATGGGGGGGGGGGGGGGGGGTGAGAGAGGCAGACCCCCCCCCTCCCTCCCCCCCTCCCCCACCCCCCCTGCAGATGCCATAAATCACCATGTGTCTCTTCAAGGCTGACCTGCTGATGAACTGCCATGTTTTTAAGAACATCATTGAAGAAGCTGAAGCGGAGGCCACACACACACACACACACACACACACACACACACACACACACACACACACACACACACACACACACACACACACACACACACACACACACACACACACACACACACACACACACACACACACACACACACACACACACACACACACACGCATGCACGCACGCACCTTTCCGAGGTCAGAAGTTGAATTTTTTTCCCGGCGTGCATCCTCCGCCTTGCTCAAAGGCAACGCGGTTCATATCCCATTCATGAAGCCATTTAGCCATGCATGATTTAGTGAAAGCCGTCGCATCAAAGGCGTCTTTATTCCCGGTGTTTTCCTCCTGAATTCGTTTGCCGTGTGACGTCTGCGCTTCTCAGGTGGGTCGTCGCCAGGTCGACGGAGGAGGGGGGGGGGGGCAAACAGAACAAACATGGGGTGTGAAGAAATGGTGAAGAAATAGAAAACCAGGGGAAGGAGAAACCAGGGAGTCTCACTGCAGCCGACGAGAGACTGTCATTAAAAGCTGATTATAGTGTGTCTTGTTCCATAACGTGCTGAAATAACCTGTAAAAGAACTGACGACTCTAGTGTTGTGACAGTCTGTCGCTCAGGTTTCCATGACGATGTTTCCGCTGAAAACACACGATTTCTGGGTTCCGAGTTACACGGCAAACAGCATAAAAAGTAGAATAAATAAGAGATTTATTAAAATGTATTTATTAAAGTCAAATCTATTGTTTCTTCTAGTCGACAAGTTTGATTGTCATTACAGTGACTGTCAAAATAAAACTACCAAGTTGGATTGTCATTACGGTGATTGTCAAAATAAAACTACCAAGTTGGATTGTTATTATGGTGACTGTCAAAATAAAAGTACCAAGTTGGATTGTCATTACAGTGATTGTCAAAATAAAAGTACCAAGTTGGATTGCTATTACGGTGACTGTCAAAATTAAAGTACCAAGTTGGATTGTTGTTACAGTGACTGTCAAAATAAAACTACCAAGTTGGATTGTTATTATGGTGACTGTCAAAATAAAAGTACCAAGTTGGATTGTTATTACGGTGACTGTCAAAATAAAACTACCAAGTTGGATTGTCATTACAGTGATTGTCAAAATAAAACTACCAAGTTGGATTGTTATTATGGTGACTGTCAAAATAAAAGTACCAAGTTGGATTGTTATTACGGTGACTGTCAAAATAAAACCACCAAGTTGGATTGTTAGTACGGTGACTGTCAAAATAAAACTACCAAGTTGGATTGTCATTACAGTGATTGTCAAAATAAAACTACCAAGTTGGATTGTTATTATGGTGACTGTCAAAATAAAAGTACCAAGTTGGATTGTTATTACGGTGACTGTCAAAATAAAACTACCAAGTTGGATTGTTATTATGGTGACTGTCAAAATAAAAGTACCAAGTTAGATTATTACGGTGACTGTCAAAATAAAACTACCAAGTTGGATTGTCATTACAGTGATTGTCAAAATAAAACTACCAAGTTGTATTGTTATTATGGTGACTGTCAAAATAAAAGTACCAAGTTGGATTGTTATTACGGTGACTGTCAAAATAAAACTACCAAGTTGGATTGTTATTACGGTGACTGTCAAAATAAAAGTACCAAGTCCCAGGAGTCATGACATTGCTCTGATTGAACAATACGAATGTCCGTGTTCTCCCGTTGTTGTTGTTGTTGTTGTTGTTGTTGTTGTTGTTCACGTGTGTGTAGCTTCACAACATAAACCAACAACAGCGCCAACCAGTGGCCTGGTGTACCAACTACATTGTAGTTGCAGCGTGTTTCTGTAAACACACATCGTTTTCAAGTCGTTTAAACATGAAAATGCAAAAAATCATGTTGTTTTTTTCCACGTGAAACTTTGTAAACTGAGCCTCAGTTTGGACGTTAAAGCTGAAAGCGATCGTTATGGTTTTGTATTTTATTTCACCTCCACGCCACCATTTCTACTCAACCTTGTTCGTTATTAAGCTTTGTGGATTCATAAAACTTGTTTACTCAGTATTAATAGTTATTTTATCTGATGTCCCTTCATTTTTATTCTGTATATCATTAATCCTACTCTGTGGGGGGAAAAAACACTAATATGAACCGTCAACAAACTAGATTAAAGTAAAACCACTTTGTATCCTGAATATATTGTTGTTGTTGTTGGTTTTTTTTTAAATCTGACTTTCTTTCAGTGTGTTTTGTTTGCTCTTGATTCAAAAATGTCCACAATCCAAAAGGGGATTAACAACATTGTTTGTACAGTGGTGTGAATATAATAATGATAATAATAATAAAAAAAAAGAAAAGAGAAGTAGAGCATGGGGACGGCTGGAGAGATGTTAATGAGACCCTTTTTAAGGCGTTTTCAAAAAGTTGTGTTTTCTTCCGTTGAAATGGAGGCGGAGTCGGGAGTGTTTTCAAAAAGTTGCGTTTTCTTCCATTGTAATGGAGACCGAGTCGGGAGCATTTTCAAAAAGTTGCGTTTTCTTTCATTGTAATGGAGCATTTTCAAAAAGTTGCGTTTTCTTCCATTGTAATGGAGACCGAGTCGGGAGTGTTTTCAAAAAGTTGCGTTTTCTTCCATTGTAATGGAGACCGAGTCGGGGAGCGTTTTCAAAAAGTTGCGTTTTTTTTCCATTGTAATGGAGACCGAGTCGGGAGTGTTTTCAAAAAGTTGCGTTTTCTTCCGTTGTAATGGAGACCGAGTCGGGAGTGTTTTCAAAAAGTTGTGTTTTCTTCCATTGTAATGGAGACTGAGTCGGGGAGCGTTTTCAAAAAGTTGCATTTTCTTCCATTGTAATGGAGACTGAGCTGGGAGCATTTTCTGCTGTTGTAATGGAGACCGAGTCGGGAGCGTTTTCAAAAAGTTGCGTTTTCTTCCATTGTAATGGAGACCGAGTCGGGGAGCGTTTTCAAAAAGTTGCGTTTTTTTCCATTGTAATGGAGACTGAGCCGGGAGCATTTTCTTCCGTTGTAATGAAGACCGAGTCGGGAGCGTTTTCAAAAAGTTGTGTTTTCTTCCATTGTAATGGAGACTGAGCCGGGAGCATTTTCTTCCTTTGTAATGGAGACCGAGTCGGGAGTGTTTTCAAAAAGTTGCGTTTTCTTCCGTTATAATGGAGACCGAGTCGGGAGTGTTTTCAAGAGAACCCCCCCCCCCGAGGCAGCCGAGGCGAGCAGCTCCCTCTTCAGCGTCTCGTTACCGCCGCCCTATCATCCATCTGACGGCGCAGCCGGCTGCAGTGCGGCGGCGGCGATTGCTCCTCTGCGAGACGGACGAGTGCGCAGAAATAGATCATGATGTCGCCCCGCCGGGTGAGACCAGCAATAACACCTCCGGAGGGAGCGTCGGTGGCGGTGGCGGTGGCGGCGGCGGCGGGAGATACGAGTGGAGGCGACGGCGGCGGCGGCTTTTCATATAGCAGATTAAAATCAAAACAGAATGACATTCAAAATGAAGCCCAAAGCGTGAGGCTCCCCGCCTGCATGTGTGGCTTGACGCTCTGTCAAAACACTTTTGCTGAGATTACACACCTGCCACAGGAAGCCTGTTCTAGATGTTATACGCCGCCGATAACATCCCACATGGAAAGAACCTATATAAACATATATGTTTCAATATAGGTTATGATGTAGGTTTTTAATATATGTGACATATATAAAATTGGCCGTTTTCCTATATTGTATGTACATAAATGCACATATATGTACACATATACGTGCATACAGGTACCTATATAGGTACATATATGCATGTATATTTGTGTGCATTAATGTACCTATATGTTCTTCTTGCATAATTGTTTTTAAGTTAGTTATTAGTTATTGCCTTGATAATGTATGACAGTTGCCAAAGTGAGATATATAGGCTCTCTCTCTCTATATATATATATATGTGTGTGTGTGTGTGTGTGTGTGTGTGTGTGTGTGTGTGTGTGTGTGTGTGTGTGTGTGTGTGTGTGTGTGTGTGTGTGTGTGTGTGTGTGTGTGTGTGTGTGTGTGTGTGTGTGTGATTAAAGAAGCAGTACATGAGACCTATATGGCCTGTATATTCACATATATGCACCTCAATTTTGCCTATATGTGGCATATATACACGCATATATGCAGCATATATGTGCATATATGCAGCATATATGTGCATATAAACTGCTTATAGGTTTCATATATGCGCATATGTCCTCGTATAGGTTCTTTCCATGTGGGATAGCTAAATCTCATAACAGAAATCCTACCATCCCACATGGAAAGAACCTATATAAACATATATGTTTTAATATAGGTTTTGATATAGGTTTTTAATAAATGTGACATATATAAAATTGGCCATTTTCCTATATTATATGTACATATATGTGTACACATATACGTGCATACAGGTACCTCCGTAGGTACATATATGCACGTATATATGTGTGCATATATGCACTTATATGTTCTTCTTGCATAATTGTTTTTAGTTAGTTCTTAGTTATTGCCTTGATAATGTATGACAGTTGCCAAAGTGAGATATATAGGCTATATATACACCAAAATTTTGCCTATATGTGGCATATATACGCATACATGTGCATATAAACTGCTTATATGTTCCATATATGCGCATATATCCTCGTATAGGTTCTTTCCATGCGGGATGTCAACGTATACGAGAAGAAGCCCTCACGCCACCCAAACAACTCCCACACTGTTTATGCTGATTCCTTCGCCTCTTTTCTTTCCATTCTTTCTCCGCTTTCCTCTCATCTTCCGTCTGTTTTCACCAGAGACTCTCCAGCAGAAGGCCGAGGCGAATATCTCCAGTGTGGAAACGGCCAGATGCCGGCTTCATGCCATCGTCTGCCAGAGTAACCGGGGGGGTGATGAATACCGATGAGGCTCTGCAGAGTCACGAGTCCTGCATGTTCTCGTTCTGGTGTGACGGGTCACAATACAACGGAAAAGTACAATTTTGGGAGCAAAAGTTCATTGTGTATTTATTTATTTAACTAAACTAACTGGAAAAAAAATGGAACAGCCATGTATTTTAAACTCATAATTCAGTTAAATATATATATATGTGTAGATAGACGATTCCTGGTTAGACGATTCCCGGTTAGACGAAAAATGTTTTCCAGATAGACGATTCCCAGATAGACAACAGTGTTTGTTCCCAGATAGACGATTCCCAGATAGACGATTCCCACTTAGACAACATTTTTTCCCCAAGATAGACGAATCCCAATTAGACGAAAAATGTTTTCCAGATAGACGATTCCCAGTTTGACGACAGTGTTTGTTCCCAGATAGATGATTTCCAGATAGACGATTCCCAAAGAGACGATTCCCAGATAGACGATTCCCAGATAGACGATTCCCACCTAGACAACATTTGTTCCCCAAGATAGACGAATCCCAATTCGACAAAAAAATGTTTTCCAGATAGATGATTCCCAGATAGACGATTCCCACTTAGACAACATTTTTTCCCCAAGATAGACGAATCCCAATTAGACGAAAAATGTTTTCCAGATAGACGATTCCCAGATAGACGACAGTGTTTGTTCCCAGATAGATGATTCCCAAATAGACGATTCCCAGATAGACGAGTCCCACTTAGACAACATTTTTTCCCCAAGATAGACGAATCCCAATTCGACAAAAACATTTTTTCCCGATTGACGATTCCCAGTTAGACGACAGTGTTTGTTCCCAGATAGATGATTCCCAGATAGACGATTCCCACCTAGACAACATTTTTTCCCCTAGATAGACGAATCCCAATTAGACGAAAAATGTTTTCCAGATAGACGATTCCCAGTTTGACGACAGTGAACGAGTTATTAGAGCGCAGAGTTTAGCTACTGCTAAAACACGTACCACACGTACCATGTACTTATATGCATATTTACTGGAATTCAATTCAATTCAACTTTATTTATAAAGCACCAAATACAACACAGTCATTTCTAGGTGCTTTTCACACCAAACTATGGACTCTATGCTTGCTGCTATAGAATATTTTTGCACATATTTATTTATTTTGCACACTTTTCCAGTCATACTTCTTTCATTGGTTTATTGTGTATTGTCAAAATGTTGAATATTTTTCTGTATCGAGTATATTTTACTTCTTTTTAAACTTTATCGCTGCTGTAACAAAATAAATTTCCCCGTTGTGGAATGAATAAAATGTAATCTAATCAAGTCTAGTACAACTATAGGGGCAGCCATGGAAAAGAGAAGAAAACCCTGTTTGTCAACTAAGTGGTAAAGTTAATTAACTTGTTTAAAAGTTTTCAACTAACTGGAGCCACATTGACGTGTTAGCGTTGGTGATTGAGCGTTAATGCACTTCTAACCATTTATACAATTAGAAAAACACAATTTCAAATCTATAAAAAGGCTTCTTTTGTCACAAGAAGACAATAGGAGTAAAAGCTGCCGCTAGGCGATAATGAAGTCTGGATGACAGCCACTGGAAACTGTCAAAAACGGTCTGGAAGTGTCACAACCAAGCCGTTAATACGAGCAGCAGCCTGAGAATCTTTGAGGTTTTCTCCTAAAGTTTCCTCCAGTTCTCAGATGTGACTTTCCCCACAATATCCCGTTATACATTTATTCTTCAGAGCGTCGGAAAACAAAGTGCTTACCACAGCAGAATATCAAAAAAAGGAAAATATCCAGTCCTACTCCTTCAGCTCCTTCGTTTATTTGCATTTATAGCAAATGCAATTTTCCAGTCCTTGTGTTTTCAAAAAGTTGCATTTTCTTGCGTTGTAATGGAGACCGAGTCGGGGAACGTGTTCAAAAAGTTGTGTTTTCTTCCATTGTAATGGAGATCTAGTCGGTAGTGTTTTCAAAAAGTTGCGTTTTCTTCCGTTGTAATGGAGATCGAGTCGGGGAGCATTTTCAAAAAGTTGCATTTTCTTCCATTGTAATGGAGGCCGAGTCGGGGAGCGTTTTCAAAAAGTTGCGTTTTCTTCCGTTGTAATGGAGACCGAGTCGGGAGCATTTTCAAAAAGTTGCATTTTCTTCCGTTGTAATGGAGGCCGAGTCGGGGAGCGTTTTCAAAAAGTTGCGTTTTCTTCCGTTGTAACGGAGACCGAGTCGGGAGTGTTTTCAAAAAGTTGCGTTTTCTTCCGTTGTAATGGAGGCCGAGTCGGGGAGCGTTTTCAAAAAGTTGCGTTTTCTTCCGTTGTAACGGAGACCGAGTCAGGAGTGTTTTCAAAAAGTTGCGTTTTCTTCCGTTGTAATGGAGACCGAGTCGGGAGCGTTTTCAAAAAGTTGCGTTTTCTTCCGTTGTAATGGAGATCGAGTCGGGGAGCATTTTCAAAAAGTTGCATTTTCTTCCGTTGTAATGGAGGCCGAGTCGGGGAGCGTTTTCAAAAAGTTGCATTTTCTTCCGTTGTAATGGAGGCCGAGTCGGGGAGCGTTTTCAAAAAGTTGCATTTTCTTCCGTTGTAATGGAGGCCGAGTCGGGGAGCGTTTTCAAAAAGTTGCGTTTTCTTCCGTTGTAACTTAGACCGAGTCAGGAGTGTTTTCAAAAAGTTGCGTTTTCTTCCGTTGTAATGGAGACCGAGTCGGGAGCGTTTTCAAAAAGTTGCGTTTTCTTCCGTTGTAACTGAGACCGAGTCAGGAGTGTTTTCAAAAAGTTGCATTTTCTTCCGTTGTAATGGAGGCCGAGTCGGGGAGCGTTTTCAAAAAGTTGCGTTTTCTTCCGTTGTAACTGAGACCGAGTCAGGAGTGTTTTCAAAAAGTTGCGTTTTCTTCCGTTGTAATGGAGACCGAGTCGGGGAGTGTTTCAGTTCTCAGATGTGACTTTCCCCACAATATCCCGTTATACATTTATTTTTCAGAGCGTCGGACAACAAAGTGCTTACCACAGCAGAATATCAAAAAAAGGAAAACATCCAGTCCCACTCCTTCAGCGCGAATGCATCGTTTTATTGTTGTTGTTGCTGTTGTTGTTGTGGTTGTGGTTGGCTCGGCAGCCTCTCCACTGACCTCCACCTGCACCCATTAGCCACAGGATGTCTCTCCTGCTTGTCGATGTACATTTGCAAACACTCTGGCTGTTTAATCACGTTGCCAGCAAATGCAATTTTCCCAGTCCTTGAGTTTTTTAATACAGGAATACATTTCCCCCGATGGTGAAAAACACCGGCGTGCTGTTTGCACCACGCGGTGAACTGTTGGCGGCGAAGCTTTACCTTACAAGGTCTCACGGCGGGAATATTTCCTGTTTTGTGTTTGCTGTCAGAAAAAAAATTCCTATTCTGTGATGACAATAAAGGAATCCATCATATTGCGATCTATAACTTCATTAAGTCCAGTGTGCTTGACAATAAACGCTTCTGACTGCTAAAACAGGAAGTTGATAGACAAAGCAGATAGGAAAATAGAAAACGCACGGCTACACCTGTGTCATACTTTATTGGGAATTCAAAGTGAAAACGGACCATATCGCTTGTTTTGTTCCAGATTCCGGCGTCGTCGTCGTCGGCCACGGGTGCTGCTTGTTGCCACGGCGCCAACCCGCATCGCAGGATGTTGGAAGCGACAGTGAAGGTGCGTTTGAGTGGCTGCGGGTCATTATATCGACGTGAGACAAGGAGCGACGGAACCGAGAGGCTCCCTCAGGAACACTTTGCCTCTGCTGTCGACTGGAGGGAGAGGTGGCTGGCAGATTGGCGTGTGTGTGTCCGTGTGTGTGTGTGTGTGTGTGTGTGTGTGTGTGTGTGTGTGGGGGGGGGGGGGGGGGGGAGGAAACAGTCAAGCTCTAAAGCCTGTGAGCTCCCTTGGGGTCCGAGAGATCAGACAAAGGAAACCAATGGGGACCCAGGGGACTGCAATAAAGTCCCATTTAAGGCCCCCCCACCCCCCCCGCCCCCCCCCCCACACACACACTCACACACACACACACACACACACGGCTCAGTATGCGGCAGGTCACCCCAGGTTGCCAGTTCAGTTTTTATCCCATGACAGATTCACTGCAACAAAACCTTTTCATTTTTTTTTCTTTTTCTGATCAACATCCAGCGCTGCCGGAACGACACAAACAAACGGATCTAAAAAAAAAACACAGACGTGAACAGTATCCCGATCGTCCATCTGCATGTTTCCCAAATCCCCAAAGTGCCACTGGGCCCGGCTGGCAGCCTAGCAGGACGCTGCGGAGCTCAGTATTAGGCGGAGGAGTGACTGGAATGACGATGGCCGTCCTGCCGTCATTAGCGGTGTGGTTCCCAGTGAAGAGGACGGAGAGCACTCGTCGTCATATTCACTGATTTTTAAAAATTTTTTAGCATCACGCGCAGCTCCGGCACGGCCACTCCAGAGCCGGGGGTCAATTAGCTGGAGGAGCATTTAAAGGAGAATGTTTTTATTCATGTTCCGGTGCCTTGGCAACCAGCAAGCCGGAGGCAACCTGCTGCTGGGTCGGAGTTTCACTTTCATCTCACTTTCATCTCACTTTCTTACTAATATTTTTGCACTGCTCTGTTATTTTATTTTATTTTATATTTTATTTTATTCTATTTTTATAAAATTTTTTGTGTATATACTTACTTATTTGTGTACGTCGGCTCCAGGGTAGACGGCAAAATGAGAATTTCATTCGCTGTGAAACCTGGCTTCTACTGGTGATATGACAATAAAACACCTTGAACCTTGAACCTTGAACCTTGAGTGGTGGGGTGTGGGTGGTTCCACGTATCCTTCCCATGTACGGGATTATTTGTAACCGTGCAGGATGACGTTGATGCAGCGAATCTAAGGCCCCGATGTCCGTTTCCACGGAAACACTTAAAATGATGTCGACACTGCATGCTACACACCCCCCCCCCCCCCCCCCCCCCCCCTTGACAAATGGTTCTTTCTCTTCGTGCGTGTGTAAACAAACATGGTGGTTTGACTCGCCGTCGATTGTAAGTCGTTGTTTGAAACGGGGCCTGAGCAGAAGCGTTTTCAAAAAAAAGTTGTGTTTTCCTCTGTTTCCACGGAGACAGAATCTGAGGGAATATATTTCACTTTGGCAACTGTCATACATTATCAAGGCAATAACTAAGAACTAACTTAAAAACAATTATGTAAGAAGAACATATAGGTACATAAATGCACACAAATATACAATGTGAAGATATCGAACATAGTTGAAGAAAGATGATTGGTCAGTGTAAAGTAGAACACGGTTAATATTTATTAGAAAATCCGCAAAAGAAATAGAATAAAAATTGCGCCGAGCCACGTCGCACTGCCTCCATCTTGTCTGTGTAACGTTATATTGCAAAGTGTCTTGTCTTCCCGTCCTCATGTCTGATTGCAGCGCTGCTGATTGTCACCTGTGAGAGTGTGATTGTCTGCACCTGGTGGCCGCAGTACATGTGGAGCTGCAGCTCAGTCGGCTGTTGCCAGTTTTGTCTGTCTTCCATTTCCCCCCGAACTCTCGTTATTTATTTACCTGCTGCGTTGTGAGCTTTGACTCCACTGAACCACTTTCTTCCTCCTTCCAAGTGAAAGCAAGGCAGCGCAGCACAACTGTGTGTCGCACTTTAATCAGTTGGTGTGAAACGCTTCCAGTGTACTGGAACACGACCAGTGTTCCAGTGTGTGTCTTGCCCAATGTGTATACTTTTTCAAACATTTGCAAGTGAAAATGGAAAACCTTCCTAGTGTTTTGCGTGTTTGTTTACAAGACGGTGGCGCTCAGAGTTACACAAAATGCTCTGACTTCTGTCTCTGTATAAACGAGAGGAAAACAGCGTTTGCTGCCATGTGGTCATGCGCTGTTGTAAATAGTCATTCTGCACATGCTCAGTAGATAAACAACAACGACGTTTTCCTCCATGGTGTCGTGACTCCCGGTCCAGATTCTCCCGGGACTTGGCAGTTTTATTTTGACAGTCTCTGTAATAATAATGTAACTTGGTCAAGGTGTTAGGAGGCTTCCTAAAGGAGTTAGGAAAGGTGTTAGGAGGCTTCCTAAAGGAGTTAGAGAAAAGTGTTAGGAGGCTTCCTAAAGGAGTTAAAAAAAAAAGGTGTTAGGAGGCTTCCTAAAGGAGTTAGAGAAAGGTGTTAGGAGGCTTCCTAAAGGAGTTAGGAAAGGTGTTAGGAGGCTTCCTAAAGGAGTTAGAGAAAAGTGTTAGGAGGCTTCCTAAAGGAGTTAAAAAAAAAGGTGTTAGGAGGCTTCCTAAAGGAGTTAGAGAAAGGTGTTAGGAGACTTCCTAAAGGAGTTAGGAAAGGTGTTAGGAGGCTTCCTAAAGGAGTTAGAGAAAAGTGTTAGGAGGCTTCCTAAAGGAGTTAAAAAAAGGTGTTAGGAGGCTTCCTAAAGGAGTTAGAGAAAAGTGTTAGGAGGCTTCCTAAAGGAGTTAAAAAAAAGGTGTTAGGAGGCTTCCTAAAGGAGTTAGAGAAAGGTGTTAGGAGACTTCCTAAAGGAGTTAGGAAAGGTGTTAGGAGGCTTCCTAAAGGAGTTAGAGAAAAGTGTTAGGAGGCTTCCTTAAGGAGTTAAGAAAATGTGTTAGGAGGCTTCCTAAAGGAGTTAGGAAAGGTGTTAGGAGGCTTCCTAAAGGAGTTAAGAAAAGGTGTTAGGAGGCTTCCTAAAGGAGTTAGGAAAGGTGTTAGGAGGCTTCCTAAAGGAGTTAGAGAAAGGTGTTAGAGGCTTCCTAAAGGAGTTAGAGAAAAGTGTTAGGAGGCTTCCTAAAGGAGTTAGGAAAGGTGTTAGGAGGCTTCCTAAAGGAGTTAGGAAAGGTGTTAGGAGGCTTCCTAAAGGAGTTAGGAAAGGTGTTAGGAGGCTTCTAAAGGAGTTAAGGAAAGGTGTTAGGAGGCTTCCTAAAGGAGTTAGAGAAAGGTGTTAGGAGCTTCCTAAAGGAGTTAGGAAAGGTGTTAGGAGGCTTCCTAAAGGAGTTAGAGAAAAGTGTTAGGAGGCTTCCTAAAGGAGTTAGAGAAAGTGTTAGGAGGCTTACTAAAGGAGTTAAGGAAAGTTGTTAGGAGGCTTCCTAAAGGAGTTAGTGAAAGGAGATCAAAAGACAATGAAAAGCACATTTGGGTTTGCTGGGTCCCATTAAATGTCGGCGCGAGGAATCGTGGGGCGTACCCTGTGTGTGGTTTCATTCCAAAACAACCAACAGCACCCACTAGTGTCCCAACATGCTCACCACATCTTTTTTCCCAAAATCTCACTATGTAAACTTTAACTTTTCTGAAAGAAAACACAAACAACGCCTAATTTTTTTTCTCTCAAAACGCTGAGTTCCCAGACCTGAAATGCCTGCAGACGTAAATGCGAGCACGTCCGTCTTTCCCTGGCGATGCGCCCCGGGAACTGCTTTTTGGAAGGCGGCAGATAAAATGTTTGTTTGAGACTCGCTTTTGAGGACTTTTCTCGGCTCAAGAGGCTGAGAGCTTTTTTTTTTTTTTTTTTTTTTTTTTTTTTTAAAGCCGCCGTCACCGAGTTCAGATTAAATGAGGACGACTGTCACATTTTTGAATGTTTGAAAACACTCAAAACAGGATAAACGACGGCGAGGGTTACGAGTCGCACTCGGAATTTAAAGAGCTTTTTTTTTTTTTTTTATTACATTTTTTTATTTTTCCTCCCCAAATGACAGTAATCCCACGCCTTGATTCAGACGATCCTCTCGTATTGGCTTAATGAAAAAGCCGAAGCCGGCCGCGTGGCTTAAGGACAATACATCCATGCGGCGGAGTCATAAACCAGCAGCCTCCCGCTGCAATAAGCCTCCGTCCCACCGCAGCTCCTCCATGTCTTTTGGGGGGGGGGGGGGGGGGGGTTCTCTCTATTGAGATTCATAGATTCAGTATCTCCTCTCAGCGCTGCGCTAATGTGAATACACTTTAATCAAAATAAGACGCGCTAAGCCTCCCGTTGTGCCGCACGCAGAAAGGGAAGAAAGCAATCTGATAAGGAGACGCTGCCTTGCAGCGAGACGTCGATTTCCACCACAGAGAAACAAAAGGAGGCAGTTTAAGGGGATGGATTGTATAGAGATGTAAGGAAATCTGAGCGGAAAAGTATAATTTTGCGAAATAATGAACAAAACGCAGGGCGTGATGTAATTGAAATGTCAAATCACCGTGAAGTTGAGTGACTATACCTTGAATTCTACTTGCTTCATAGAGTTGATGTATTCAAAGTATGCCTCCTGTATCATAGAAAAACAAGCGATGAAACAAAATAATACCTCTGTGACGGCGGTTACTCATCAATATTACTCACAATTCTCTGCTTTGTCTCAAAGACAAATCCAAATACAAGATCAAC